>NC_052085.1:19878634-20179348 GCF_015852505.1 Tachyglossus aculeatus | reverse complement strand
CCGTGAAGTGGCGGAGTTAGGATTAGAACTCCTGACCTTCTGACTCCCAAGCCTGTGTTGTTACCACTGAGCCACGCTGCTTCTCATGACAGTGATGTTTCTTTTGACCGTGATATAATATTGTGGTTTTTCTCCCGAGTTAGAGCGTAGGCTCCAGGTGGAGAAGGTGTATGCCGCTTGGTTATTCCCTACTGTAGTGTCTACTACAGAGCAGCACACCAAGTTGGTATTTAGTATTCCCCCGGGCCTGGAATGCCCTCCCTCTGCCCATCCGCCAAGCTGGCTCTCTTCCTCCCTTCAAGGCCCTGCTGAGAGCTCACCTCCTCCAGGAGGCCTTCCCAGACTGAGCCCCTTCTTTCCTCTCCCCCTCGTCCCCCTCTCCATCCCCCCGTCTTACCTCCTTCCCTTCCCCACAGCACCTGTATATATGTATATATGGTTGTACATATTTATTACTCTATTTATTTATTTATTTATTTATTTTACTTGTACATTTCTATCCTACTTATTTTATTTTGTTGGTATGTTTGGTTCTGTTCTCTGTCTCCCCCTTTTAGACTGTGAGCCCACTGTTGGGTAGGGACTGTCTCTATGTGATGCCAATTTGTACTTCCCAAGCGCTTAGTACAGTGCTCTGCACATAGTAAGCGCTCAATAAATACGATTGATTGATTGATTGATTTAGTAAATACTGCCGCCTCTGCTGTTGTAATAATGATGGCATTTATTAAGCGCTTACTATGTGCAAAGTATATATATATATACAAGAGTCTTGTCTTAGCCGTCGAGTCGTTTCCAACCCATAGCAATACCATGGACGCAGAACACCCCACTCTCCCTCTGCAGTCGTTCTGGTAGTGGTTTTCTTGGTAAAAACACGGACGTGGTTTACCATTGTCGCCTATCCTGCAGGAAGCACGAGTCTCTGCCCTCGACTCTCTCCTACACCGCTGCTGCCCAGCCTAGATGAGCGCTTAGTACAGTGCTCTGCACACAGTGAGCGCTCAGTAAATACGATTGATTGATTGATTGATTTTGACTTGTAGCGGATTGCCTTCCACTCGCTAGCCGCTGCCCAAGTAGGAATAGAATGGGTTTGCCCCTGCTTGACTGTCCCTCCCGTAGCCGAGACTAATAAAGTACTGGAAACTCTCCAGATGCAAACCTGAGAGTGGACTACTTATGTACACTTTTGCAATTTATTCATTTATATTAATGTCTGTCTTCCCCGTCTCTTGACTTTAAGGTCCTTGTGGGCAAGGCAAGTGTCTACCAACGCTCAATACAGTGCCCTACCCACAATAAGCACTCAATAATACCACTGATTGAATCAACAAATAAAATTAAGGACGCTAAGACGTTTAGCCCCTCCAATCAATCCATCAATCAATGGTATTTATTTTGCACCTGCAACTTCAGAACCGAGATGCAGTTAATCCGTGGTATTTATTGAGCACTTACTGTGCGCAGAGCACTGTACTAAGCGAGGAGCACTGAACTAATCTGTGCCGAGGAACTGATTATTGTGATAGTGGTTTGGGCGGTGCCAGAATGCAATGAGCGAGTGGGCAAGCAGGGTTATGGAAACTTGCCCAGCACATGAGCAGTCTTTAGGCCAATCAGTCAATCAATCAGTCAGTGGTATTTATTGAGCACTTACTGCACACAGAGCACTTGGGAAGGTACATTATTCATTCATTCATTCATTCATTGGTGTTTATTGAGCTGTACTAAGCGCTTGGAAAGTACAGTTCAGCAATAAAGAGAGACAATCCCTGCCCACACTACATTTACAGTCGAGAAGGCCTTATCCTGGGTTCTAATCCCAGCTCTGCCACTTGAATGCTGTGTGACCTTGGGCAAGTCACTTAGGTCCTCTATACCTCAGTTATCTCACCTGCAGAATGGGGATTATGACTGTGAGCCCTCTGTGGGGCAGGGACTATCTGATTATCTCGTATCTACCCCAGGGCTTAGTATAGCACCTGGTACGTACTTAAAAAGGGTCTTTGCTCAAAGTATCCAACCACAAGCATAATCTGGACTAGAACCCAGTTTTCTTATTCCCAAATCAGTGTTCTTGCTGCTAGACCAATAGTAGGGCTGAATTATAGCTAAGATGATGATGATGAGGGCATTTGTTAAGCGCTTACTATGTGCAAAGCACTGTTCTAACGCTGGGGACGTAACAAGGTGATCAGGTTGTCCCACGGGGGGCTCCCAGTCTTCATCACCATTTGACAGAGGAGGGAACTGAGGCCCAGAGAAGTGAAGTGACTTGCCCAAGGTCACCCAGCTGACCAGTGGCGGAGCCGGGATTCGAACCCATGACCTCGGACTCCAAAGCCCGGGCTCTTTCCACTGAGCCATGCTGCTTCTAAGAGCCTGTAAGAATGTGCCCAGAGGCAGACATGAAGTGAAAAGGAGAAAATAGCATATTATGCCGAACTGACAAAAGTTAAGACTCTGCAAAGTCGCATATTCTCTTCTGAATCTTACAATTTCTGCCCATAATAAAAATAATAGTAATAATTGTGGTATTTGTTAAGCGCTTGCTATGTGTCAAGCACTGTTCTAAGCGCTGGGGGAGAGCCAAGCTAATCAGGTTGGACACAGTCCCTGTCCCACATGGAGCTCACAGTCTTAATCCTCATTTTATAGATGAGGTAACAGAGGCCCAGAGAAGTGAAGGGACTTGCCCCGGGGTCACACAGCAGACAAGTGGCGGAGCGGGATTAGAACCCGGGTCCTTCCGACTCCTAGTGCTCTAGCCACTAGGCCGTACTGCTTCTCTGGCCCGTAAAGGTCAGAGACTCAAAACCGAAGGCCACGTACGATGCGGTGGGCTGGTACCCAATAGGAAGGGGGAAAAAATCCCTCTTTTTCAAAGGAGGAGATCAGGGAAGTCCTCCCATGCCAAGCGCTTAGTACAGTGCTCTGCACATAGTAAGCGCTCAATAAATACGATTGATGATGATGTAGCCCCACCAGGGAATTCGGCCTGATCCCCCTGTAGACTGTACGCTCTCCGGGGGCAGGGAATACGCCTACCAACTCTATTGTATTGTTCTCTCCCAACCAATCAATCAATCAATCGTATTTATTGAGCGCTTACTGTGTGCAGAGCACTGTACTAAGCGCTTGGGAAGTCCAAGTTGGCAACACATAGAGACGGTCCCTACCCAACAGTGGGCTCACAGTCTAGAAGGGGGAGACAGAGAACAAAACCAAACAGACTAACAAAATAAAATAAATAGAATAGATATGTACAAGTAAAATAAAGAGTAATAAATATGTACAAACATATATACATATATACAGGTGCTGTGGAGAAGGGAAGGAGGTAAGGCGGGGGGATGGAGAGGGGGGCGAGGGGGAGAGGAAGGAAGGGGCTCAGTCTGGGAAGGCCTCCTGGAGGAGGTGAGCTCCCAGTAGGGCCTTGAAGGGAGGAAGAAGTATATATGTATATATGTTTGTACATATTTATTACTCTATTTATTTATTTTACTTGTACATATCTATTCTATTTATTTTATTTTGTTAGTCTGTTTGGTTTTGTTCTCTGTCTCCCCCTTTTAGACTGTGAGCCGACTGTTGGGTAGGGACCGTCTCTATATGTTGCCAACTTGGACTTCCCAAGCGCTTAGTACAGTGCTCTGCACATAGTAAGCGCTCAATAAATACGATTGATGATGATGATGATGATGGCGGATGGGCAGACGGAGGGCAACCAGCTAGTACGGTGCTTGGCATACAGTAAGCGCTGCCTAAATCCAGTGATTGGAGGTGGGATTAGAACCCAGATCCTTCTGACTCCGGGGCCCGTGCTCTACCCAGTAGGCCACGCTATTTCCCCTTCCCTTCCCTCTGCCTTACTCTCAGAGCTGCTAATCGCCCTTCCCTTCATCATCAATCGAATTTATTGAGTGCTTACTATGTGCAGAGCACTGTACTAAGCGCTTGGGAAGTACAAATTGGCAACATATAGAGACAGTCCCTACCCTTCCCTTCTACAGCCTGGGCACTTGGGACCTAAAGCGGAGGCCAAAAAAGCCGGGCACAACCCTGAGCGACAGGACAAAATGCAACAGTGGAGCTGCCACCGCAGCTACGGCGGACTGTTCCACTCATTCGTTCATTCAGTAGTATTTATTGAGCGCTTACAGTGTGCAGAGCACTGAACTAAACGCTTGGAAAGTACAATTCGGCGACAGATGGAGACAATCCCTACCCACCAACGTGGCTCGCGGTCCACTCACTTCCTCCGCAACTCTCTCCGAGCTGGAAATATGCCGCCCTCCTCCCAACCCTCTGGTTCAAGAATCATCGTAACAAAACCGAACAAACAAAATCATCTAAGCAAAAAAAAAATCACTTTTCTGCTCACTGAAATGTTTGCTTTTTGCTCCCCGGAGTTCTTGTGAGATCATTTTTTTTTTTAATGAATCTTTAAAATAGTTCTCCCTCTCAATCTGTTAAGCGTTTAATGAAGCGCTTCGCCCAGCTTCAGCAAGTATCAACCTGACTGCCAACTTGTTCTGTACTTGTTCTGGGTGACTGAGCCTTTCCTTAAAGTGCTTTGTCAACCCTTCATTATCTCACGAAGGGGACGGGAAGAAGATTTGAAGGTTTCTATCAGTAAGTGGGATTTGTCGGGCGCCTGCTCTGTGCATTCGTTCTTTCATTCAGTTGTATTTATTGAGCGCTTACTGCGTGCACAATGCAGTAACAAATAGAGACGATCTCTGTCCACAACGGGCTCACGGTCTTGAAACGGGCTAACAGCCCTGTGCTAAGTTTCGCAGATAAGACGCTTATCCATTAGGATTCCCAGTGAAAACTGGGTTTGATTCCGGTTCTATCAAACAGTGTCCTGACTTTCCCCCTTTATTCATCCCCCCACTTCCAGCCCCACAGCACTTACGTACATATCTGTCATTTATTTATTTCTATTCATGCCCGTCTCCCCTCTAGACTTTATGCTCACTTCCTCCGCAACTCCCTCCAAGCTGGCAGGGCCGTGAAAATATGCCGCCCTCCTCCCAACCCTCTAGTTCAAGAATCATCTTAAAATCGAACAAACAAAATCATCTAACCAAAGAAAATCACTCTTCTGCTCACTGAAATGTTTATTCTTATATTTTACTCTCCCAAGTGCTTAGTGCCATGCTCTGCCCACAGAGAGTGCTCAATAAATGCAATCAACTGTTTTATTTTTTGAGGTGAATAGTATAGTCTCTTAAAAACAAATAGAGAAAAAAAAGGTTTATTTTAGGGTTCATTTCAAACAGCCAGATTTTACAAAAACAAAATGTCAAGCTTCCAGTTCTCATTGGACATCCTCAAAATGGGAGATTTTAGAGGTCTGAGTCTTTATTGGGTTCTGAACAGAACGTGTATTATTCTTGCTCAATAAACACGGATAAGGATGAGATTGAAGGAACATTCCTGCTTACATTTTCAAAGCACAACATTTTTACCAGGAGGCAAATAACAGTGCTTGGCCCAAAGTAAGCGCTTAACAAATACCATTATCATTATTATTATTTAAATGACTAACTTTGACCAAAAGTTTAAAATAAGACAGTTTTCTTTCTTTTTTTTTTTGTCATGCCAACGTATTAGCTTTGCCTGGATGGCAATATCTGTGAATTAGCAGAGTGGCATATAATAATAATAATAATGTTAGTATTTGTTAAGCACTTACTATGTGCCAAGCACTGTTCTAAGCTCTGGGGCAATTAGGTTGTCCCACATGGGGCTCACAGGCTTAATCCCCATTTTACAGATGAGGTAACTGAGGCACAGAGAAGTGAAGTAACTTGCCCAAAGTCACACAGCTGACAAGTGGTGGAGCAGGGATTAGAACCCACAACCTCTGCCTCCCAAGCCCATCCTCTTTCCACCAAGCCACGCTGCTTCTCCGCTGCATATGAGACGTCAACAACAGTTTACCGATACACTTGTACTTATGGTACAAATCCGATAAATCTGTCTCTTCTGGATTCACACTTCCTCAGAAAACACCTCAGAAACAGCACGTTAAGCAGACAAGCGGTGACTTGCAAAGATCTACCCTATTAATCTAATCTTGGTCTAGTCTTGTTTTATCCTAATACCTGTTTAAAAGAATCACCTCAAAATCCAACTACACAGCGGTCCGATTTCGACAGCATACGATTTTTGTAGTTTAAAGAGACATTTCCGTTCAAATAGCACCATTATAGACTTTTTTTCCGGGGTCGGGGGGAGAATAAACATAAGAACGTCCAAATATTTAGGATAGATGACGGGTCTTTACTTACTGCAAAATACTCCATCACAAATAGGTGGTTAGCCTGGTACATACAGCCGCATAAACCTATATCTTTTTCGTTTCTTCTAAGTTTCTTCCACGTACCGAACCACCTCAGCTTGCCGCTCTTGAAACCCCAGAAAGGTACTGGGAGTGAAGAGGATTCCTCCCCATCTAAACCACCGAAGCTCCTTACGTGACTTCTGCGACTATCCTCCTACTGTTTTTCCACGATCACACTCTCCGACACCTCTATTTAGTGACGGGCAAAACACTTTTAATGGTCTGTCTACTTATGGAACAAATCACATGTCAAGCCAACACCTTAAAAGGGGAGGGAAGCATTTTAACAGGAAGACGTGACTAAAATACTCGGCAGGCAGCTCAGGTGCCCATAAGCATCGCCTTGCTTGTTTTTCAGAAACAACCTGACAACATAATTAATCAGGATGGATGGATTTTTACACATTTTCTAACCGGAAACTGTCAAGCAGGAGGCAATGTTTGCTCTCAATTCCTCTGCCCCTTGTAAATTTGATTCCGGGGAGACGCGCAGAGCGGCCGTCCTAGCGAATTCGAGCAGAAAAGAGTCTGGAAATGTTTGCTGTCAATTCCTCTGCCCCTTGTAAATTTGATTCCGGGGAAACGCGCAGAGTGGCCGTCCTAGAGAATTCGAGCAGAAAAGAGTCCGGAACAGTATCTACTGGGTGCTTACTGAGTTTAGAGCACTGTACTAAGCGCTTGGGAGAGTGCAAAACGATAGACTTTGTAGACAAGATCTCCACACAGGAGTTGATTGACTAATCATTCATTCATTCATTGATTTAGTTGTATTTATGACAAGATCCCCACACAGGAGTTGATTGACTAATCATTCATTCATTCATTGATTCAGCCGTATTTATAATAATAATAATAATGGCATTTATTAAGCGCTTACTCTGTGCAAAGCACTGTTCTAAGCACTGGGGAGGTTACAAGGTGATCAGGTTGTCCCACGGGGGACTCACAGTCTTAATCCCCATTTTACAGATGAGGTAACTGAGGCACAGAGAAGTTAAATCAATCGTATTTATTGAGCACTTACTGTGTGCAGAGCACTGTACTAAGCGCTTGCCTTGACTTGCCCCAAGTCACACAGCTGACAGTTGGCAGAGTCGGGATTTGAACCCCTGACCTCTGACTCCAAAGCCCGTGCTCTTCCCACTGAGCCACGCTGCTTCTCTTATTTATTGATTTATGATTTATATTTATATTTATGATTTATTGAGCGCTTCCTGTGTGCAGAGCACTGTACGAAGCGCTTGGGAAGTGCGAGTTGGCAACATTTAGAGACGGTCCCTACCCAACAATGGGCTGAGAGTCTAGAAGGGGGAGACAGACAGCAAACCGAAACAAGTAGACAGGTGTCAAAACCATCAGAATAAATAGAATTATAGCTATATGCACATCATTAATAGAGTAGTAAATACGTACAAGTAAAATAAATAAAGTAATGAATATGTACAGTTATATACAAGTGCTGTGGGGAGGGTAAGGAGGTAGGGCGGGGGCGTTGGGGAGGAGGAGAGGAAAAAGGGGGCTCAGTCAGGGAAGGCCTCCTGGAGGAGGTGAGCTCTCAGTAGGGCTTTGAAGGGAGGAAGAGAGTTAGCTTGGCAGATGTGTGTACATATCTATTCTATTTATTTTATTTTGTTAGTATGTTTGGTTTTGTTCTCTGTCTCCCCCTTTTAGACTGTGAGCCCACCGTTGGGTAGGGACCGTCTCTATATGTTGCCAACTTGGACTTCCCAAGCGCTTAGTACAGTGCTCTGCACACAGGAAGCGCTCAATAAATGCGATTGATGATGATGTGTGGAGGGAGGACATTCCGGGCCAGGGGGAGGACATGGGCCGGGGGTCCACGGCGGGATGGGCGAGAACGAGGCCCAGTGAGGAGGTGAGCGGCAGAGGAGCGGAGGGTGCGGGCTGGGCTGTAGAAGGAGAGAAGGGAGCTGAGGTAGGAGGGGGCGAGGGGATGGACAGCCTTGAAGCCGAGAGGGAGGAGTGTTTGCCTGATTCAAATCGATCGACATATTTTACGGGGCGCTTACTGTGTGCGAAGCGCTGCACTAAGTGCTGGGGAGGGTACAGCGCAATACCATTGACAGACACAATCCCCGCCGATGAGGAATTTGCAGCAGAGATGCAAAGCTAGAGAAGCAGCGTGGCTCAGTGGAAAGAGCCCGGGCTTTGGAGTCAGAGGTCACGGGTTCAAATCCCGGCTCTGCCAATTGTCAGCTGGGTGACTTTGGGCAAGTCACTTCACTTCTCTGGGCCTCAGTCACCTCATCTGGAAAGTGGGGATTAAGACTGAGCCCCCTGAGGGACAGCCTGATCGCCTTGTAACTTCCCCAGCGCTTAGAACAGCGCTTTGCACATAGTAAGCGCTTAATAAATGCCATTAAAAAAAAAAAGGTTTCCTGCCTCTTCCTGTGCCAAATAGCTCCTCTTAGACCCTCGCTGCTCGGATTCTCGGACACACTCCCAAACCCCGGACATTCCCTCATTTCATCATCGGTCTTGCAACATGGGGATAAACTGAAATCCAAAGAACCTTTCTTTCCCTAGAGAAGCAGTGGGGCTCAGTGGAAAGAGCACGGGCTTTGGAGTCAGAGGTCATGGGTTCGAATCCCGACTCCGCCACATGTCTGCTGTGTGATCTTGGGCAAGTCACTTAACTTCTCTGGGCCTCAGTTACCTCATCTGTAAAATGGGGATTAAGACTGTGAGCCCCACATGGGACAACCTGATCACCCTGTATCCTCCCCAGCGCTTAGAACAGTGCTTTGCACATAGTAAGCGCTTAAGAAATGCCAATTATTATTAGAGAAAGAGGTCTGAGCAGCATGGCCTAATGGTTGGAGCACGGGCCTGGGAACCAGAAGGACCTGGGTTCGAAACCCTATTCTGTCCTTCATTCATTCATTCATTCATTCAATCGTATTTATTGAGTGCTTACTGTGTCTAGAGCACTGTACTGAGCGCTTGGGAAGTACAAGTTGGCAACATATAGAGACGGTCCCTACCCAACAGCAGGCTCACTGTCTAGAAGGGGGAGACAGAGAACAAAACATATTAACAAAATAAAATAAATAGAATAAAATATGTACAAATAAAATAGAGTAATAAGTAAATCAATAGAGTAATAATAAATGGAGTAATAATAAATAAATAGAGTAATAATGAATAGAGTAATAATAAATAGAGTAATAATAAATAAGTAGAGTCTGCTGCCTGACCTTGGGCAAGTCACATAACTCTTCTGGACCTCAGTTACCTCATCTGTAAAATGGGGATTAATACTGTGAGCCCCATGTGGGACACAGACTGGGTCCAACTGATTCAATCAATCAATCGTATTTATTAAGCGTTTACTATGTGCAGAGCACTGTACTAGGCACTTGGGAAAGTATTCTAAGACACGTTCCCTGCTCATAACGAGCTTACAGTCTAGAGGGGGAGGTAATAATAATAATAATAATGATGATGATGATGATGGTATTTGTTAAGCGCTTACTATGTTCCAAGCACTGTTCTAAGAGCTGGAGTAGATGCAAGGTTATCAGGTTGTCCAGCGTGGGGCAATATGACACTAATATGAATAAATAATTTATAGTATACAATTTAAATGATATGCTTTGCAATCTAAACACATAAATATTGCCCAGCATGGGGCAATATGACACTAATATGAATAAATAATTTATAGTATACAATTTAAATGATATGCTTTACAATCTAAACACATAAATATAATTTTCAACATATGATTTATTACACATAATAAAGATATTAACTTGTATCTTGCCCAGAGCTTAGTACAGTGCCTGGCACATATTAAGGGCTTAACAGATTTTCCTCTAGATGATAAATTTGTTACGGGCAGGGAACGTGTCTGCTAATTCTGTTGCATTCTACTCTCCCAAGCTCTGTACAGAGTAAAATCTTGATAAACACCAGTGAATGATTGATCTTGGAGATGAGAAACGACTGTTGGGGGGGAGTTTCCTGATATTTGGTGTCTTTGCTAAGCGTATCTTTCTCCAAATCGCCCAAAGCATACAGTTCCTTGTAGCCTGAACCGTGTTTCTCACACAACAAAGTTTTTTCATGAATAGAAGAATAAGTGGGCTAGTCCGGGCTCTGGTTTTTATCGTCGTCATAAGTCTAAATCTACCCCCCGGGAGATGTGATAACTCAAGGGATAATGCCAGGATCTGTGTTTAGCTTACCCTGGCTCCGGCAGCTGAGAAGGCTTCAGACTTTCCTTTCCCGACTTCCGGAAGGAAAAGAATGAAGCGAAAGGAGAACGGAAGCCCAGGATGGAAGGAGTGGAGGTGGCGTGATTTTCAGCCGGCGGATAGCTCGATCGTGATGTGGGTAATTCCACGGGGTCTAAAAGAAGACGGAACCGGTGCAATGTGTTAGAAAATCTTTCAGCCTTAAATAGGCTAAGCACGAGGCTCGATGACCAAATTGACCCTCTCATCGTCATCATCATCAATCGTATTTATTGAGCGCTTACTATGTGCAGAGCACTGTACTAAGCGCTTGGGAAGTACAAATTGGCAACACATAGAGACAGTCCCTACCCAACAGTGGGCTCACAGTCTAAAGACGTCACCCTCTCGACGTCCCCCTCTCTTCTGAAGTCAACCCACTCGCTCTCCTATCCCTTCGGCGATCCCGCACCGCTAACCCGCAGCCCGGGATCACCTCCGCAGTCTGCATCCTTGGCTCTTGTGCCCGAGCCAGAGAGCGTTGGCGGCGGAAATCTAGATGTCGGGCCGACCTCGTCCGCCTCAACTTCATCGTCATCGTTATCATCAATCGTATTTATTGAGCGCTTACTGTGTGCAGAGCACACAGTACAAGTTGGCAACATCTAGAGACAGTCCCTACCCAACAGTGGGCTCACAGTCTAAGAGGGGGAGACAGAGAACAAAACCAAACATACTAACAAAATAAAATAAATAGAATAGATATGTACAAGTAAAATAAATAAATAAATAGAGTAACAAATATGTACAAACATATATACATATATACAGGTGCTGTGGGGAAGGGAAGGAGGTAAGATGGGGGGGTGGAGAGGGGGACAAGGGGGAGAGGAAGGAAGGGGCTCAGTCTGGGAAGGCCTCCTGGAGGAGGTGAGCGCTCAGTAGGCCCTTGTGCACATCCACATCCACATGTGCTTTAACTCTTCCGGAAAAATTATTTCTCCATCCTCATCGACAACCATCCCCATTGCCAATTGTCTGCTGGGTGACCCCGGGCAAGTCGCTTCGCTTCTCTGAGCCTCAGTTCCCTCATCTGTAAAATGGGGATTAAGACCGTGAGCCCCATGGGGGACAGGGACTGTGTCCAACATGATTAGTTTGGATCTTCCCCACTGGTTAGTACAGTGCCTGGCACATAGTGAGCACTTAAATACCATTAAAATAGAAAATCCTCCCAGTCTTTCAACTTCCCACTTCTTCAGCGGGTGGGCATCTCAGTCATCTATAATATCCATCATTTTGGGGGGCAAGACATTCCTATCTAGTATGCTTAGTTTCAGAACTATTTTTGAAGCAGTGTGCCTAGAGAATAGAGCATAGGCTGAGGAGTCCGAAGGTCCCGGGTTTGAATCCCGGCTCTGCCACTTGTCTGCTGTGTGATGTCAGGCAAGTCACTTCACTTCTCTGTGCCTCAGTTCCCTCATCTGGAAAATGGGGACTAAGACTGTGAGCCATGTGGGACAGGGACTGCCGTCTGACCTGATTTGCTTGTATTTACCCCAGTGTTTAGTTCATGGCCTGGCGCATAGAAAGTGCTTAACAAATACCATTATTAGTATGATTATTAAGGGACTTGCAGTGTAAGAAGGAGGGGGAATAGATATCGTATCTCCAGATGAGGAAATTTCGGCACAGGGAAGGTTAGTGATCTGCCCAGGGTCATACACTGCGGGGAAGCAGCGTGGCTCAGTGGAAAGAGCTTGGGCTTTGGAGTCAGGGGTCATGGGTTCAAATCCGTGAGCCCGCTGTTGGGTAGGGACCGTCTCTACATGTTGCAAACTTGTACTTCCCAAGTGCTTAGTACAGTGCTCTGCACACAGTAAGTGCTCAATCAATACGATTCAATGAATGAAAGAATGAATTAAATCCTGGTTCCGCCAATTGTCAGCTGTGTGACTTTGGACAAGTCACTTAACTTCTCTGTGCCTCAGTTCCCTCATCTGGAGAATGGGGATTAAAACTGTGAGCCCCATGTGGGACAACCTGATTACCTTGTATCCCCCAAGCGCTTAGAACAGTGCTTTGCACGTAGTAAGTGCTTAATAAATGCCATTAAAAAAGAAGTGGAAGAGTCAAAGTTAGAACCTGGGTCTCCAGGCTGGTGGTCTTTCCCTTAAGCAGCTCTGCAACATATGAAGGCAGTGAGAATCAATCAATCAATCATATTTATTGAGCGCTTACTGTGTGCAGAGCACTGTACTAAGCGCTTGGGAAGTACAAGTTGGCAACATATAGAGACGGTCCCTACCCAATAGTGGGCTCACAATCTAGAAGCGGGAGACAGAGAACAAAACCAAACATATTAACGAAATAAAATAAATAGAATAGATATGTACAAGTAAATAGAGTAATAAATATGTACAAACATATATACATATATACAGCATACCCACTGTACCTCACCATTTTTCATCA
Source organism: Tachyglossus aculeatus (assembly GCF_015852505.1). Classification (NCBI taxonomy): domain Eukaryota; kingdom Metazoa; phylum Chordata; class Mammalia; order Monotremata; family Tachyglossidae; genus Tachyglossus; species Tachyglossus aculeatus. Next base: position 20,166,316 of record NC_052085.1, on the reverse strand, counting down.
TCTTCCTCAGTCGGTGTGTTAGTGGAGGTTTTAACATGCTGTTGACATCCGGGCATTCGCGGAATTTTTTCTTTTGAATTTCTTCAAACCATTCACCGGTCACTCCCTGCAGCCATCGGATATCTCTCTTGGTCTTTTGGAGTTTGCTAAAACAAAATGAGATTGTATTCGTACGGTTTAACAATTTACTCTTAATGCCTTTCACTTCTAGACCCGTGTCCTTGGCAAATGCCCGAGGGATAAACTTGATTTATAGTTATGTTGTATCAGTGCCTCGTTTAATAATAACCAAAATAATACTACTAACAGTAACAGTGGTGTTTGTTAAGTGCCAAGCACTATCCTAAGCTCTGGAGTAGATACAAGTTAAGCAGGTTGGACATAGTCCCTGTCGCACATGGGGCTCACACTTTTAATCCCCATTTTACAGATGAGCTTACTGAGGTCCAGAGAAGTTGTGCTCTGCACACAGTAAGCGCTCAATAAATACGATTGATTGATTGATTGATTGATTGATTAAGTGACTTGCCCAAGGTCCCACAGGAGACATGTGACATCCGAAGGCAGCAGACACCCGACTTCCGGGCCTGTGCTGTATCCACTAGACCGTACTGCTTCTCCGTTTAAGGTTCAGCTTAAGCAGCGTGGCTCAGTGGAAAGAGCCCGGGCTTTGGAGTCGGAGGTCAATCAATCAATCAATCAATCAATCAATCGTATTTATTGAGCGCTTACTGCGTGCAGAGCACTGTACTAAGCGCTCGGGAAGTCCAAGTTGGCAACATATAGAGACAGTCCCTACCCAACAGTGGGCTCACAGTCTCGAGGGGGGAGACAGAGAACAAAACCAAACATACTAACAAAATAAAATAAATAGAATAGATATGTACAAGTAAGATAAATTAATAAATAAATAGAGTAATAAATATGTACAAACATATATACAGGTGCTGTGGGGAAGGGAAGGAGGTAAGATGGGAGGATGGAGAGGGGGACGAGGGGGAGGTCGGGGGTTCTACTCCCGGCTTCGCCACCTGTCTGCTGTGTAACCGTGGGCAAGTCCCTTCACTTCTCTGAGCCTCAGTGACCTCATCTGTAAACTGGGGATGAAGACTGTGAGCCCCACGTGGGACAACCTGATCCCTTTGTATCCCCCCCAGCGCTTAGAACACTGCTTGGCACATAATAAGCGCTTAACAAATGCCGTCATTATTGAGCACTGTGCTCATACCTGGCCTGAAAGCGAAACTGCGGTAAAGCTACTGTAATGCCTCCAGGAAAAGGTAAAAAAAAATCCAGGACTCACTTGGCTGAAGCCAAAGCATTAAAGCGTCCAAAATCCCGAAGGGGAACAATTATACTTACAGGCATTCGTGAAATACGAAAGTTGGGCAGGTTCAATACCGGTAAAGAGTCTGGGTTTAGGTCAGTCAATCATATTTATTGAGTGCTTGCTATCAATGAATGAATGAATGGGCAGGGCACTGTGCTAAGCACTTGGGAGAGCACACTATAACAATAAACAGACACATTCCTGCCCATGACGAGCTTACATTCTAATTCTTCTGTTTTTTTGGCATCTCCTGCCACAGAAACTCACTGCGATCAGCCCTACCTCGGATGGAACTGGCCAAGCTGGCTTCTGCAGTGCTGCAGGAACTGGGGGCGATTCATTCATTCGTTCATTCCGTCGTATTTATTGAGCACTTACTGTGTGCAGAGCACTGTACTAAGCACTTGGGAATTACGAGTTGGACTCGGGGACCATTCGTCCAGTTTTTATGATGATGATGATGGCATTTTTTAAGCGCTTACTAGGTGCAAAGCACTGTTCTAAGCGCTGGGGAGGTTGCACGGGGGCTCACAGTTTTAATCCCCATTCTACAGATGAGGTACCTGAGGCCCAGAGAATCAATCAATCAATCAATCGTATTTATTCATCATCATCAATCGTATTTATTGAGCGCCTACTATGCGCAGAGCACTGTACTAAGCGCTTGGGAAGTACAAATTGGCAACATATAGAGACAGTCCCTACCCAACAGTGGGCTCACAGTCTGAGCGCTTACTGTGTGCAGAGCACTGTACTAAGCGCTCTGTACTAAGAGAAGTGAAGTGACTTGCCCAAAGTCACCCAGCTGACAGTTGGCGGAGCCGGGATTTGAACCCACGACCTCTGACTCCAAAGCTCGGGCTCTTTCCACTGAGCCAAGCCGCTTCTAGGGTCGGCGATGACTTAGCATAAGACAAGAGGAAACTCTAGACTGTAAACTCCTTGCGGGCAAGGAACTTGTTGCCTATCAACTCTGTTATGTTGTACTCTCCCAAGCGCTTTGCACAGTGCTCTGCGCACGCTGATGACTGAATAAATGTGAGTGCTGGAATTGACAGTTAGCTAGCACTCTTCCTGTTAGAACGGATGAGTGAAGCCGCGTGGCTCAGTGGAAAGAGCCCGGGCTTTGGAGTCAGAGGTCATGGGTTCGAATCCCGGCTCTACCGCATGTCTGCTGTGTGACCTTGGGCAAGTCACTTCGCTTCTCTGAGCCTCAGTTACCTCATCTGTCAAATGGGGATTAAGACTGCGAGCCCCATGTGGGACAACCTGATCACCTTGTATCCCCCCAGCGCTTAGAACAGTGCTTGGCACGTAGTAAGCGCTTAAGAAATGCCAGTATTATTATTATTTTAACAGATCTGAGCAAAGTGGGCGAGGGCTTCGGACCGGGTTAGGGATGCACAACTGAAGCTCTGAAAAGCGGGAGTTGGAGGAGCAGTGTGGCCTAGCGGAGAGAGCCCGGGCTTGGGACTCAGAAGGACCTGGGTTCTAATCCTCACCCCACCACTTTCGGCTGTGTGACCTTGGGCGAGTCTCTTCACTTCCTCTGTGCTTCAGTTTCCTCATCTGCCAAATGGGGTTTAAGACCGCGAGCCCCATCCAAATTGCACTTTCCCAGCACTTAGTACAGTGCTCTGCACGCAGTAAGCGCTCAGTAAATACAATTGACTGACTAAATGGGTGAATGAACCTGAGTACCTTCCATGTACCTCAGCACTCAGTGCCTGGAACATAATAAGCGCTTAACGAGTACCATTAAAAAAAAAGAGCGAGAGAGAGAGAGTGTGGAGACTGCGATCCCCATGAGGGACAGCCGAATTGTACTTTCCAAGCGCTTAGTACAGTGCTCCGCATGCAGTAGGCGCTTAATAAATACGATTGACTGACAGAATGAATGAATGAATCTGATTACCTTCTATCTACCTCAGCACTCAGAATAGTGCCTGGCATTTAATAAGCGCTTAATGAGTACCATTAAAAATAAAAAAGAGAGAGTGGAATCTCAGCTTTATGCTTTCAACTTTGCCACTGACCGAAGGTCCCATCTCAATAAAAATCACCTTGTCAAAATTTGATTTTGAACTAGTAGGATCCCCACGCACACTTATTAAATCAACCCTACTCCCTTCTTACCTTCTGCATCTCCTTCTCGTGATCCCCAGTAAACGAAAAGCGTACACCTGGTTTCTTAGATGAAAGCAACCCCACTTGGGAATTTATCTCCACATATCGATTCCTCTGAAAACCAGGATTTAAGAGGGAGCGTGACTTGGGGAAAGGTCACAGCGCGGGATGTCTGGAGACTTGGCTTCTAATCCCACCTCTGCTCCTGGCTTGCTGGGTGACTTCAGGCCAATCACTTCACCTCTCTGAGCTTGTTTCCTCTACCGTGTCCGACACGATTAGGTTGTATCTATCCAAGCGCCTAGAATAAGCGCTTGGCACAGTAAGCACGTAACATTAAAAAAAAAAAAATCCACCATTACACCTCACCCTCATATTGCTTGGGCAGCTTGTCATTTTAGACTGGGAAATGCCAGCAAACGCGTCTAGACTGTGAGCTCGCTGTGGGCAGGGAATGTGTCTGTTTATCACTATATATCGTACTCTTGCAAGTGCTTCCATACAGTAAGTGCTCAATAAATATGATTGAAGGAATGACTGAACGTATCCTGAATACCGTCTTTTTAATGGGAAGGGGCTGCCAGACCAGGGGAAAGTTGGGGTTTTTTTATGATATTCGTTAAACCAAGGTTATATGCCAAGCACTGTTCTAAGCACTGGGGTAGATACAATCAATCGATGGTATTTATTGAGCGCTTACTATGTGCACAGAGCTGGTCTAAACGTTAGGGAGAGTAAGACGCAATAGAAATAGCTGTTTCCTTTTAGACTGTGAGCCCACTGTTGGGTAGGGACTGTCTCTATATGTTGCCAATTTGTACTTCCCAAGCGCTTAGTACAGTGCTCTGCTCATAGTAAGCGCTCAATAAATACGATTGATGATGATGAAATAGCAGACATGCTCCCTGCCCATAGCGAGTTTACAGTCTAAAGGGGGAGAATAAAGCTTCAATAAATACAGATACTTTAACATTTAGAGAAACAGCGTGGCTCGTTGGAAAGGTTATCAGGTTGTCCCACGTGGGGCTCACAGTCTTAATCCCCATTTTACAGATGAGGTAACTGAGGCAAAAAGAAGTTAAGTGACTTGCCTAAGGTCACACAGCAGACAAGCGGCGGAGCCGGGATTAGAACCCACATCCTCTGACTCCCAAGCCTGAGTTCTTGCCACTAAATTTGCTCTCCTGTACAAATTGGTGTTGAAAGCCTAATCTGCAAACTGCCTAGAATTGCTGGCTATGCCAGAGCAAAGCTTTTCATCCGAGGAGTGCTTTCACATGAAATAACTCCAAGTAGATGCTGAGGTCATCGGTCTGAACTTCTAGTGCCTTTCTGGAAGGCAATCATCCCAACTCTCAAGCCCGGCCTTAGCTTGAGAGACGGAAAGAAGGATGGACAAATGTTTACCCGAGGCGTACAGAGCGGCTAAGAAATTCCCAGCAGAGGTTGGGAGGCATCCTAGTTATTGCTGTCCAAGGAGGAGGAAAAGGTTGGGAGGAGGAAGCTACCCAGGCCGCTTTGCTTCTTCACTCTTCATGGAGTTTAGGCCCCTGCTGAGATTACAGCATCCTCTAATTACAGAGTAGGTGTTGATCCTGCAATCACCTGACCAGTTGGCATCATGATGTAAAAATTTGGCTTAATTTAGCTCCACAGGAGCATCAAAGGAGTTTTTCTGCAGAATCCCAATCATTCCCCAGGTTTCTAAATGCTATAGCCATGACTTATGACTGGGAAGGAGGCCTTCCCAGACTGAGCCCCTTCCTTCCTCTTCCCCTTCCCCTCGTCCCCCTCTCCATCCCCCCCATCTTACCTCCTTCCCTTCCCTGTATATATGTATATATGTTTGTACATATTTATTACTCTATTTATTTATTTATTTTACTTGTACATATCTATTCTATTTATTTTATTTTGTTAGTATGTTTGGTTTTGTTCTCTGTCTCCCCCTTTTAGACTGTGAGCCCACTGTTGGGTAGGGACTGTCTCTATATGTTGCCAACTTGGACTTCCCAAGCGCTTAGTACAGTGCTCTGCACACAGTAGGCGCTCAGTAAATACGATTGATGATGATGATGATGATGATGACTCGATGCCAAACTATTTTGTTAAAAAGCAACATATGTAGGCGATGCTCTGGGTTTCATTTCTATATAATTGAGATATTGGGCAGACATGCAAATTCACAAAAGAAACACCCCCTAGTTCAAGCTAGCATCATTATTACTGCTGTTGCCATTATTTATTAATAATAATAATAATGGTGGTATTTGTTCGCTTACTATGTGCAAAGCACTGTTCTAAGCACTGGGAGGATACAAGGTGATCAGGTTGTCCCACGTGGGGCTCACAGTCTTAATCCCCATTTAACAGATGAGGGAACTAAGGCCCAGAGAAGTGAAGTGACTCGCCCAAAGTCGCACAGCTGACAGTTGGCGGAGCCGGGATTTGAACCCATGGCCTCTGACTCTAAAGCCCGGGCTCTTTCCACTGAGCCACGTTGCTTCTCCTTATTGTATTTGTTAAGTGCTTATTATGTGTCAAACACTGTTCTGAGTGCTGGGATAGAAACAGATGAATCAGGTCGGACACAGCCCCCGTCCCACGCGAGGCTCACGGTCTATATTTGTGAAGCGCTTACTATGTGCAAAGCACTGGGAGGATACAAGGTGATCAGGTCGTCCCATGTGGGGCTCACAGTCCTAATCCCCATTTTACAGATGAGGTAACTGAGGCCCAGAGAAGTTAAGCGACTTGCCCAGTCACACAGCTGACAATTGGTGGAGCCAGGATTTGAACCCGTGACCTCTGACTCCAACGCCCGGGCTGTTTCCATTGAGCCACGCTGCTTCTCTAAAAATACTATTACTACTAATGATGATGGTGGAATTTAAGCGCCTACTAAGCACCGAGCACTGTGCCAAGCGCTGGGGTAAATACCGCTAGATCAGACCCGGTTCTTGTCTTATGTGGGGCTCAATAAGAAGCAGCATGGCTCAGTGGAAAGAGCCCGGGCTTTGGAGTCAGAGGTCATGGGTTCAAATCCCGGCTCTGCCACTTCATCATCATCATCATCAATCGTATTTATTGAGCGCTTACTGTGTGCAGAGCACTGGACTAAGCGCTTGGGAAGTCCAAATTGGCAACATACAGAGACAGTCCCTACCCAACAGTGGGCTCACAGTCTAAAAGGGGGGAGACAGAGAACAAAACCAAACATACTAACAAAATAAAATAAATAGAATAGATATGTACAAGTGAAATAAATAAAGAAATAGAGTAATAAATCTGTACAAACATATATACAGGTGCTGTGGGGAAGGGAAGGAGGTAAGATGGGGGGATGGAGAGGGGGACGAGGGGGAGAGGAAGGAAGGGGCTCCTTGTCAGCTGACACTTGTCAGCTGTGTGACTGTGGGCAAGTCACTTAACTTCTCTGTGCCTCAGTTACCTCACCTGTAAAATGGGGATTAAGACCGTGAGCCCCCCGTGGGACAACCTGATCACCTTGTAAACTCCCCAGCGCTTAGAACAGTGCTTTGCACATAGTAAGCGCTTAATAAATGCCATCATCATCATCAAAGTTGAAAGGACAGGGAGAATAGGAATCCTATCCCCATTTTACAGATGAGGCGCAGGGAAGTTAAATGACTTGTCCAAGCTCCCACGGCAGGCAAACGACGGAAGCGGGATTAGAAATGGGGGCTCGGTCGCGTGCCCTTTCCAGTTTTCATCACAATTCGCCACTTAGTCTCCTCTCCCACTTTACTTCCCCTGAGGCTGCATGTCTGTATCAATCAATCAATCAATCGTATTTATTGAGCGCTTACTATGTGCAGAGCACTGTACTAAGCGCTTGGGAAGTACAAATTGGCATCACATAGAGACAGTCCCTACCCAACAGTGGGCTCACAGTCTAAAAGTATAGTAGTGATGGTACTTGTTAAGCGCTTACTACGTGCAAAGCACTGTTCTAAGCGCTGGGGAGGTTACAGGGTATCCTTGTAACTTCGAACTTGTAACTGTATCTTCTTTCAGTGGCCTCCTCACTCTCACCCCGAGAGACCACTTGTCAGTTACCTTAACTGTGCCAGTAATATTCTGAAGAGGAGTATTATTTTTAAAAAATTCAGCACTGTCTCCTCATCTCTTCCAGGGTTTCCCACCCTAACCTGCCCATCCGGGTTCAATCTTGGCTGACTGTCCAATATGTTGCCAATTTGTACTTCCCAAGCGCTTAGTACAGTGCTCTGCACTCAGTAAGCGCTCAATAAATACGATTGATGATGATGACTATCCAGATAAATTATTCAGTAGTCGGTAATCCCATAAAAATTACCTATAGCGAGGTCACTAGGCAGAATTGTTCAATTGTACTCCTCCTGTGCCGGCACAAAGACACTCTTTGGTTTTCTGTTGCCCGGCAACGACCGTGAACGAAAAGTACAAGGAGCTCTGCTGAGTCCAAATAATAGCCGGGAATTAGCGACGGGTGTACGAACGTTCAGCGTGTTTATTATAATAATGGAGGTTGTTTCGATCAGCCTCAGATCTGGAAAGAGACCCTCTCACCAGCTTAAATATCAAGGGCTCCTGTAGACTTAAAGCTCATTGCGGGCGGACAGTGTGTCAGTTATATTGCTATTTGCACTCTCCCAAGCGCTTAGTACAGTGTCCTACACAGAGTAAGCACTCAGTTAATACGATCGATCGATCGATGGAGTCTTGGTACTGTAAGCAGAGCAAGGACTCAATCAATCAGTAGCATTCATTCATTCAGTTTTTTTTACTGAGCGCTTACCATATGCAGAGCACTGTACTAAGCGCTTGGACAGTACAAGCAGCCTGGCTCAGTGGAAAGAGCCCAGGCTTTGGAGTCAGAGGTCATGGGTTCAAATCCCAGCTCTGCCGGTTGTCAGCTGTGTGACTTCGGGCGAGTCGCTTCACTTCTCTGCGCCTCACTTACCTCATCTGTAAAATGGGGATTAAGACTGTGAGCCCCACGTGGGACAACCCGATCACCTTGTAACCTCCCCAGCCCTTAGAACAGTGCTTTGCACATAGTAAGCGCTTAATAAATGCCGTCATTATTACAATACAGAAATAAAGAGAGACGATCCCTGCTCACAACAGGCTTTACAGTCTAGAGATGGGTTTACAGTCCAGAGCAGTTATGAGCACTTAGCCTGTATATATGTATATATGTTTGTACATATTTATTACTCTATTTATGTATTTATTTATTCTACTTGTACATATCTATTCTATTTATTTTATTTTGTTAGTATGTTTGGTTTTGTTCTCTGTCTCCCCCTTTTAGACTGTGAGCCCACTGTTGGGTAGGGACTGTCTCTATATGTTGCCAATTTGTACTTCCCAAGCGCTTAGTACAGTGCTCTGCACATAGTAAGCGCTCAATAAATACGATCGATGATGATGATGATGCAGAGCACTGTACTAAACACTAGGGAAGGTACAATATGTAGACGTGATTCTTGCCCACAAGGAGCTTGCAGTCTAGTGGAAATTTAAGCAAAACACAGACTTGACAGCATCATCATCATCAATCGTATTTATTGAGCGCTTACTATGTGCAGAGCACTGTACTAAGCGCTTGGGAAGTACAAATTGGCAACACATAGAGACAGTCCCTACCCAACAGTGGGCTCACAGTCTAAAAGGGGGAGACAGAGAACAAAACCAAACATACTAACAACAAAACCAAACATACTAACGTCCCGTGGAACAACCTGATCCCCTTGTAAGCACCCCAGCGCTTAGAACAGTGATTTGCACATAGTAAACACTTAATAAATGCCATCATTATTATTATTATTATCCAAATGCAGCCGTCTTGTGCCCCGTTTACTGAAGGAGAGACTTAATATCTAGGGGGTGGGAAGAGGAAGAAGGAGCAAAGAAGAAAAGGGCAGAAGAGAGAGTCTCTGCTTTTGTAAAGGTTGTTGACTTAGTAGCTGCCAGGCAGCCGGGCAACCGAAGGACTATTACAGGAGAGCTTCTACCCATGACGTCGAGGGAGTTTTGTTTCCCGAGTGAGCCAACACCCAAGATCCGGGAGGAGAGGAGTTAATCCAAACAAACAGGTGCCTTTTTAAGGAAAAGATGCACCGGGGAGCGGATGGAGTTGAACACAGAGCGACATTCACCGCGGAGGGCTGAGAACGGCAGCGCCAACTCTCAGATGAAGCCGGGAAATGTTCCTGAAAGTCTCTGTGCTGGCCCGGGGGGTTTTACGCAAAGATATTCATTCATTCAATCACATTTATTGAGCACTTACTACGTTCAGAGCACTGTCCTAAGCGCTTGGAAAGTACGGGCAAGTCACTTCTCTTCCCTCATCTGTAAAATGGGGATTAAGAGTGTGAGCCCCCCGTGGGACAACCTGATCTCCTTGTAACCTCCCCAGCGCTTAGAACGGGGCTTTGCACATAGGAAGTGCTTAATAAATGCCATTATTATTATTATTATTACGATACAGCACTAAACAGAGACAATCCCTGCCCACAACGGGCTTACAGTCTAGAGAGGGGGAGACAGACATCAAAACCAGTAAGCAGGCTTCAATGTAAATAACTGGGATTATAGATATATTCATATACAGATAAGGGCTGTGGGTTTGGGGGGGAGAGGAAAGGCAGCGAGTCGAGGTGACCCAGAAAAGAGGGGGAGCTGAGGAAAGCGTGAGGAAAAGATATGAGCACTGGAGATTTGTTCCCTTCCTCTTCAGGGGATTCCTCCTGGTGTAGACTTTTAATGGAATCAATCAATCAATCGTATTTATTGAGCACTTACTATGTGCAGAGCACTGTACTAAGCGCTTGGGAAGTACAAATTGGCAACACATAGAGACAGTCCCTACCCAACAGTGGGCTCACAGTCTAAAAGGGGGAGACAGAGAACAGAACCAAACATACCAACAAAATAAAATAAATAGGATAGAAATGTACAAGTAAAATAAATAAATAAATAAATAAATAGAGTAATAAACATGTACAACCATATCTACATATATACAGGTGCTGTGGGGAAGGGAAGGAGGTAAGATGGGGGGGATGGAGAGGGGGACGAGGGGGAGAGGAAGGAAGGGGCTCAGTCTGGGAAGGCCTCCTGGAGGAGGTGAGCTCTCAGCAGGGCCTTGAAGGGAGGAAGAGAGCGAGCTTGGCGGATGGGCAGAGGGAGGGCACTCCAGGCCATGGGGAGGACGTGGGCCGGGAGTCGACGGCGGGACAGGCGCGAACGAGGCACGGTGAGAAGATTAGCGGCGGAGGAGCGGAGGGTGCGGGCTGGGCTGGAGAAGGACAGAAGGGAGGGGAGGGAGGAGGGGGCGAGGTGATGGACAGCCTTGAAGCCCAGGGTGAGGAGTTTCTGCCTGGAAACTTTTAAACTTTTAAACTTTTAACATACTTTTAATGGAAGAAAAAAGCACCTCAGCCAAGATACAGACCTCTCCCCACCCCTGACTGTTTCAGATTTGAGGACTCGTAGCCCACCAGCCCGATCAACACAAATCTCACGGGGACGTGTAAAACCAAGCGTAGTCTGCTGAACTGGGGAGTTTCACCTGAGCTGTAAAGCACGACCTCTTTATCTCTACCCGCCTTTGGCCGGGCCTGTTTCAAACTTATTATGCTCGGATAACCGGTAATGGCAGGCCGTTTCACAAACCTCAGGTTGTTCCCTCTGTGGCCTCTTTCCAAAGATGATCTACATCCTGAAGAATAACCGGATTCCCTGTTCGACAAGTTCTACGCTGTTGGGTAACAATCCAGAACGATAAACAAGTACCTCGCTCCTCGATTTTGTAGGCCTACTTGACATTTTTCCCATCTCTAGGGCGTTTGTAATCTGCTCTCTGAAATGTGCCATGTTTTTCCTCCCGTCCCACCTCTAGACTGTAAACTTGCTGCGGGCAGGGAACGTGGCTACCGACTCTGTTGTGTGGCATTCTCCCAAGTACGTAGTACAGTGCTCTGCACGTGGTAAGCACTCAATAAATGCCTTTGATGGACAGATCAAAGAACTGGGGAAACAAGATAGAGAAAATTGGTGTTTCCGCAGAAGCCAGAAGCCATCCGACCTCTCCCTCTGTGTCCAGACCGTTCGATCGTATCGTTTTTTTCTTCAATGGATAGAGCACGGGCCTTGGAGTCGGGAGGACCTGGGCTCCATCACTTGTCTGCTGTGTGACCTTAGGCAAGTTCCTTCACTTCTCTGTGCCTCGGTCCCCTCATTGGTAAAATGGGGATGAAGATTGTGAGCCTTATGCGGGGCAGGGATTGCGTCCAACTCAATTATCTTGTATCTACCCCAGCACTAAGTGTAGTGCCTGGCACACAGGAAACACCTAAAAAATATCACAAATTATTATTATTATTACTATTATTATGAAAGACGGGGAGAGAATCCTGAGACCCGTGAAGTCTTGAGTCCACCCTTCGTAAAGTCCTATGAAGACAAAACAATCTACCACTCTATTAATCTATGGCCTTCATAATAATAATAGTAATAATGATGACGGTATTTGTTAAGCACTTACTATGTGCCAAGCACCGTTCAGAGCTCTGGGGTAGATACAATCAATCAATCAATCAATGAATCGCATTTATTGAGCGCTTACTATGTGCAGAGCACTGTACTAAGCGCTTGGGAAGTACAAATTGGCAACACATAGAGACAGTCCCTACCCAACAGTGGGCTCACAGTCTAAAAGGGGGAGACAGAGAACAGAACCAAACATACCAACAAAATAAAATAAATAGGATAGAAATGTACAAGTTAAATAAATAAATAAATAAATAAATAGAGTAATAAATATGTACAACCATAGCGCTCAGTACAGTGGTCTGATACAAGGTGATCAGGTTGTCCCACGTGGGGCTCACAGTCTTAATCCCCATTTTACAGATGAGGTAACTGAGGCACTGAGAAGTGAAGTGACTTGCCCAAAGTCACACAGCTGACAAGTGGCGGAGTCGCGATTGGAACCCAAGACCTCTGACTCCCAAGCCCGGGCTCTTTCCACTGAGCCACGCTGCTTCCGTATAGAGGTGGAAATTCAATGGAAGTTAACTGCAGAGTTAAGAGGCTAAAGAGGAGAGGTCAGAAAGATCGTTAACATGACAAGATTAGGTGGAGGGAAAGAGAGAGGAAGAAAGAGGAAAGAAAACATGCGAGTTACATCTCCTGTTCCCTGAGACACTGATCGGTCAGAAGACTGCATCGCAAAAAGCAGCGTGGCTCAGTGGAAAGAGCACGGGCTTTGGAGTCACAGGTCATGGGTTCGAATTCCGGCTCCGCCCCATGTCTGCTGTGTGACCTTGGGCAAGTCACTAAACTTCTCAGAGCCTCAGTTACCTCATCTGGAAAATGAGGATGATGACTGTGAGCCCCACGCGGGACAACCTGATCACCTTGTATTCCCCAGCACTTAGAACAGTGCTTTGCGCATAGTAAGCGCTTAACAAATGCCGTCATTATTATTATTATTATTATTATTATTATTATTATTATTATTATTATTATTAAAAAGACCCTGTGATAGTCCAGAGCAGGTGGGGGACAGCGCCAAGCCTCTCCAAACTCTTGGGAAAATCTGCAAGGTATTCGGAACTTCTTGAAGCCGTGTCCTGAGGGCTAGATGATTCTAGCGTAGGCATCACATCCCCAGAGACGCAGCCTCACCGCTGTTAGCGAGATGTCCGTCTGTCTGTCTGTTTCCCCCGCTAGACTGTAATAATAATAATAATAATGATGGCATTTATTAAGCGCTTACTATGTGCAGAGCACTGTTCTAAGCGCTGGGGAATTTACAATTTGATCAGGTTGTCCCATGTGGGGCTCACAGTCTTCATCCTCATTTTACAGATGAGTGAACTGAGGCCCAGAGAAGTTAAGTCACACAGTTGACAAGTGGGGGAGCCAGGATTTGAACCCGTGACCTCTGACTCCAAAGCCTGGGCTTTTTCCACTGAGCCACGCTGCTTCTGATGATGTAAGATCATCGCGGGCAGGAAATGTGTTTATTGTTGTATTGTTCTCTCCCAAGCGCTCAGTACAGTGGTCTGTACACGGTAAGCGCTCAGTAAGTACAATCGAATGAACGAGTGAATGGAGGTCCCTCTGAGAGTTGAAAATACCCTGCTCTTCCCCTTTCGGATCACTGAACTGACTGACTGTTCACTGGCAGAAACTTCGTGAAACCTTCAAAGCTTTGTTAAATAGGGTTTACTCATACTAACTGCACTCTCTCTCTCTCACCCACCTACTTACATGCTCTCCTCACAACCTACCTACCTACCTTTGGATCCACTTTCTCCTCCCAACCAGCACATTTTCCACTCTCAATTGCGTTCTTATTCTCTATATGGTAATAATAACAATTTAGGTATGTGTTAAGCGCTTACTATGTGCAAAGCACTCTTCTAAGCGCTGGGGAGGTTACAAGGTGATCAGGTTGTCCCCCGTGGGGCTCACGGTCTTCATCCCCATTTTCCAGATGAGGGAACTGAGGCCCAGAGAAGTGAAGTGACCTGCCTAAAGTCACCCAGCTGACAAGCGGCGGAGCTGGGATTTGAACCCATGACCTCTGACTCCCAAGCCCGGGCTCTTTCCACTGAGCCACGCTGCTGTGGGCCAAGCAATAATCTCTGCTGAATCGTCTCTACAATGTCTCTATTTTTTGTCTCTCTATCACTTTCTCGAGTCTCTCTGGCCTTTATGTCTCTGCTTCTTATCTGTGCCTGGGCCTGTGTGTGAACGCCCAGTTTTCCCTTTTGGTTCATTCATCCATTCATTCATTCGTTAGAGAAGCAGTGTGGCTCAGTGGAAAGAGCCCGGGCTTTGGAGTCAAAGGTCCTGGGTTCAAATCCTGGCTCTGCCAATTGTCAGCTGTGTGACTTTGGTCAAGTCACTTCACTTCTCTGTCCCTCAGTCGCCTCATCTGTAAAATGAGGATTAAGACTGTGAGCCCCCGTGGGACAACCTCATCACCTTGTAACCTCCCCAGCGCTTAGAACAGTCCTAAGCGCTTAATAAATGTCATTATTATGATTATTATTATTATTCATTCATTCATTCCATTGTATTTATTAAGCGCTTAGAGTGTGCACAGCACTGGACTAAGCGCTTGGGAACGTTCAATAAGCACGCACAGAGCGGCAATCAGCGGTTCTCTTATGCATTACGATATTACTACTAGACTGGTTTATGACTAAGTGGCTCACTTCATCCAATTTGAAAATCTTGACTGTGAGCCCCCCGTGGGACAACCTGATCACCCTGTAACCTCCCCAGCGCTTAGAACAGTGCTTTGAACATAGTAAGCACTTAATAAACTACATTATTATTATTATTATATAGCTTTTATTAGCTATAGGTTTACGGTTTGCATAAATTCAGAGTCAACGTTTCATTCTAAGCATGGGGGCAAATGGGGTCGAGGTGAAGGGGCAGAGGAGGAAGCGACAAGGCCTAGTGGATAGAGCCTGGGAGTCCGAAGGACCTGGGTTCTAATCCCAGTTCTGCTACTTGCCTGCTGGGTCACCTTGGGCGAGTCATTTCCCTCCTCTGGGCCTCAGTTACCTCGCCTGCAAAATAGGGGTTGAGGCTGTGAGCCCCAGGTGGGACGGGGACGGTGTCCAACCTGACTAGCTTGTATCTATCCCAGGGCTTAGAACAGTGCCTGGCACATAATAAGCACTTAACAAATACCATTAAACAAAAAAAAAAAAAAGGAAGAGAAGGAGGAAAGGGGAAAAGGGAGAAACAGACGGAGAGAAGGAAAGAGAGAAGAGAAAGAGGGAAAAAGGGAAGGAGGATGGGGAAGGGAAGAGAAAGGGGGAAGAAGAGGAAGGAAAGGCAGCTTATCCTTGCTACAGTGCCTCCTTCTCCTTCCTGGCTTCCACTTTCTCCCAGGGTTTCGGAGCTGGATGTGAAGGATTCCTCGGGCTCCCGGCCCCAAAGCTTGGTGAGGAGGAGTCAGTCTGCCCAACTCAGCTAACCCTATCCACCCTGGCAGCCGGGGGAATGGAGATCCAGAGCCACAGCCATGGGAACCCCTCGGGGCAGTAGCCTTGTGCGGCTTTTGGCACGGAACCGCTGGCCGCCACTGCAGCCCGAGCAACCTTGCTCCCTACTGTCGCCGTGACTGACCGAAAAGCCGTTCGACTCTGCCGTGCTGTACGTATGGCTAATGCCACAGAGGCTTTGGCACTCGGCCTCCAGCCCCCACTGATTTCTCCAGGTTGCCCGGGCGGACTAGGGTCGGGTGGGTATCGGAGGAGGAAGGGATTTGGCGTGGACGCCCAGATATCCTCCTCATGGGGCTTTGTGGCCAGGAGGCAGAGAAACAACTTGCACCGGCTGGTAGCCGTGGCGATGACATCCTTTTCCTCCTCCTCCCTCAGCCAGATGGCAACAGGTGGAGTTGCCATCCTGGCACCAGCTCTTAGTCCCTTTGCAGACCGAAGGGCAGGGAGAAGGTGGCTCCCCACCTGGATTTTAAGCCGGTGGTGGGCAGGGAATGTGGTCTTTCTGTTGTCACAGCGTACTCTCCCAAGCGCTTAGTTGAGGGCTCTGCACACAGGAAGCGCTCACTAAAGACGACTGAGTGCCTGACTACCGCCGGTTGCCAACACTTCCATAAGGGCTGTGAGGGTGAAGCTAACGGCTTCATTCTCTCAATGCCAATCCGATGGAGTGGTCAACTCCCTTGCCCCCAGGGAACGGGCAACCAACCATGCTTGCGGTTATCGGTATCTTCATCCTACCATACACTTCAAAAATCATTCTTTTGATTCTAAAATAAATTGCCCCCAGGCTGCAATAAAACGGTAGTTTTTGTTAATAATAATTTTGGCATTTGTTAAGCGCCTACTATGTGCCAAGCACTGTTCTAAGCGCTGGGGGAGATACAAGGTAATCATGTTGTCCCACATGGGGCTCACAGTCTTCATCCCCATTTTCCAGGTGAGGTAACTGAGGCACAGAGAAGTGAAGTGACTTGCCCGAAGTCACACAGCTGGTAAGTGGCAGAGCCGGGATTAGAACCCATGATGATTTTGGCTCCCAAAATGCACCATTTAGTAATAATTATGGTATTTGTTAGCACTTACTATGTCTTTCAGTCTTTCAGTCATTCAGTCAATCAATCATATTTATAATGATAATAGTAATTAACAGTTGTGGCATTTGTTAACTGCTTGCTATGTGCCAGACACTGTAATAAGCACTGTAATAAGCACTGTAATAAGCAATAAGACACAAGCAGATCAGGTCAGACACAGTCCCTGTCCCACATGAGGCTCACAGTCTCAATCCCCATTTTACAGATGAGGGAACTGAAGCCCAGAGAAGTGAAGCGACTTGCCCAAGGTCACACAGCAGACAAGTGGCAGAGCCAGGATTAGAATCCAGGACCTTCTGATTCCAAGGCCCATCCTCTACCCACTCCACCATGCTGCTTCTCTTTAGTTACTTTATGTATGTTACATTGATAAAACGTGTTAAAAAAAAAAGATTTATCTTTAGGATTTCATTTTCGGTCATCGCTTCTTCATTTGCTATCACATTTGTTTTCAGATTCTAGCACATTCTCTCTCCCTTAGATCAACTCCAATAACAAACAAAATCAGGATAAGGTTCTTACCCTCTGTGCTTTCAACAGTAATGCTGTAACCATTCCAAACTTTCTAAGGTCTTCAAAGAAAAAGAGCAAGTGATGATTCCTGTGTATTACCCCCATGATACTTAACCCTGTTATTAATCCTCCCTAATTGCGTTATGTGAACTAATAAATCCTGAGATTATGTGTCTGAAATTAAGCCTGCTTTTGAAAATCCTAATGCAGCAAAAATCTATTTATAAATCACATTCATTTTGACTATATTAGTTACATTCATTCTGTGAGTAGCAAACTAGGTATTCAAAAGTAATGTGAGATGAAATGCTAGAATTGCTGAAGCAGTGCCACTACCTGCTTTCTAGTCGAGGGAAATTGTTTATTAGAATCGCAATTCACTTGATCTCCATTTTCTCATCTGTAAACTGGGAATAAGTCTGACCACCTGCCCTAAAAGAGGAAGCTGTAAGGCTTGTAGAATAACCAACTGATCAATCATATTTACTGAGCACATACTAGGGAAACAGCATTGCCCAGTGGAAAGAGCACGGGAGTGGAAGTCAATCAATCAATCAATCAATCAATCGTATTTATTGAGCGCTTACTGTGTACAGAGCACTGTACTAAGCGCTCGGGAAGTACAAGTTGGCAACATATAGAGACAGTCCCTACCCAACAGTGGGCTTACAGTCTAGAAGTCAGAGGATGTGGGCTCTAATCCCGGCTCCGCCACATGTCTGCTGTGTGACCTTGGGCAAGTCGCTTAACTTTTCTGTGCCTCAGTTATCTGTAAAATGGGGATTAATGATGATGATGATGATGATGATGGCATTTATTAAGTGCTTACTATGTGCAAAGCACTGTTCTAAGCACTAAGCGCTGATTAAGACCGTGAGCCCCATATGGGACAGGGAGTGTGTCCAACCTAATTACTTTATATCTACTCCAGCATTTAGAACAGTGCTTCGTATGTAGTAAGTGCTTAACAAATACCATAATAATAATAATAATTAGTAGTAGTAGTATTATGTGCAGAGCACTATACTAAGCACTTGGGAGAGAACAGAATTAGCAGACATGTTCCCTGCCCGTAAGGATCTTACAGTCTAGAGGGAGAATAGGATGCTTTGAAACACTGAAATTAAGGGTTCTGTTTGAGGATCTATTCTGTTTCAGTAGGCTTGTGTATAGCCATGTTACAGAATCTATGCACATTTCAATAATTTATTTATTTATATTAATTATATTTTCTATTTTTATGTTTTATGTTTATATTAATGTCTCCTTTCTCCTGTATTCTGTAAACTCCTTGTAAGCAGGGACCATGGACACAAACTCTTTATATGCTTTAGAATAGTGCTCTGTGCCCAGTAAGTACTTCGATAAATGCCCGTCATTGATTGATGTGAGACCTAATTTTTTTAAAATGCACCACAAAGCAGTGGTTCTCTACAAGAAATTACACCACCCGGATCTTCTGGGAATAGTGAACTGTTTCCTGATAGACCTTTGGTGAGTTTGGAAATAAATCATTTTCAGCCTGCCCCACCAGTAATCACCCATGTGCCTGCCCTATGTTACTGGGCTAGGGCACATTTCTTAATCAATCAGTCGATCAAACAGTGGTGTTTTTTGAGCCCTTACTACTGCTACTAATGATAATAATAATTGCGGTATTTGTTAAGCACTTACTTATGTGCCAAGCACTGTTCTAAGCGCCAAGGTAGATACAAGGCTATCAGGCTGCCCCACGTGGGGCTCACAGTCTTAATCCCCGTTTTCGAGATGAGGGAACTGAGGCCCAGAGAAGTGAAGTGACTCGCCCAAAGTCACACAGCCGACAAGCGGCGGAGTTGCGATTAGAACCCATGACTGATTAGACTCCCAAGCCCGGGCTCTTTCCGCTAAGCCACGCTGCTGACTGTGTGCGAGTACCGCACTAAGACCTCAGAAAAGTCCAGTGCAAGATTTAGTTGACAGTAATAAAATAAGAGCCTGTTTGGCAGTCTGAGTGAACTGGAGAAGATGAACAAATCTCACTGCTTTGGTGCAGCGCTAGTTTCAGAACATTTGGAGAGTAAAAAGCTGCAAGAGGAAGCAAGGGAAAAACAGACTGGCCTAAGAAGAAAATAAGAAAGCAGAAAGTCCATTCAAAACCCAGACTTCAACCTACAGGGCCCTTTCGCCTGATTTTGCAAAAGGACAACATTTCAAAGTGGAAGATGTGTGTGTGTGTGTGTGTGTAAGCATTCCAGAAAATAACTAAGGTCCGAGTGAGAAGGTTTGAGTTGACGAAGTCCAGCGGAGAAAAGGTCATAAAAACAAGCAACGTGACCTAGTGGAAAGAACACGAGGGAGTCGGAGGATCTGGTTTCTAATCCCGGTTCTGCCGGTTCTTGCAGGCCTTGGACAAGTCACTTCACTTCTCTGTGCCTCAGTTTCCTCAATGGTAAAATGGGGTTTCAATACCTGTTCTCCCTCCTACTTAGACTGAGAGCTCCATGTGGGACAAGGACTATGTCCAGCCTGATTAACTTGGATCCACCCCAGCGCTAAGAACGGTGCTTGGCACCTAGTAAATGCTTAACAAATCCCATAAAAAAAGAAGCTTGGATATGATAATGGCTGTGTTATAGTCCAAATAAAAAATATCTCTTTAAAACTCTATTTAAAGAGGCGAGGCTGCGTTTAGTTCCTCAGAACTAACCAGCTGGGGAGTTCTGGAAGGCAGATTGTGGGGTATGTAAGGGAGAACTGGGGCTTTAAAGAATAGTTTTATAAAATTAAAAACAACAATAGAAAAGGGTAGCATGTGCTGCTCCTTTCCCCTCCTTCCTTCCACAAACATGTTTCCCCTGCCCTTTCCCCACACCTGGTTCTGTGATCCTGCGGCGTCCCACCCAAGGAGAGCTAATTGTGGAATGCAAACTGGGAGTGACTTCGGGGTATTCCGGTGCCGTTTTTTCATTCCAAATGGTAGGCATTCCCAACGGGAGGACTGAGGAACGTTGGCTGCTTACCTGCCGGGCACTGGGCAGCAGCGGAGAGATCACTAGCTGCAGCTGTCCCCACTCTTTGGGTTTTTCTTGTGGGAAGGTGTGGTCCCTTCAATCAGGGCGATCCCGAGCCTTGCAAACCAAGAGTCCGGATGGCAACCGCGCTCCCGCTCGGAGCTGGAGGGAGAAGCTGCCGGCCAAAGTCCAGAAATGGAAGGGGAGAGCTTCCAGGATTAAGGAAAGGAAAGAGAGTGCAGGTGAGACCGCCCACTCCCTGTCCTCAACCCTGCACTTCTTCCTGGCTCTTCCCCAGCCGCAGCAGTTGGCACGAGGCCTCCGCTGCCTCCCGGGCTGTTTGGGAATCTCTCCCGACTTTACTCTCCCTTTCTTCTTGCTCCCTGCCTTCTGGTGCTTTTCTAGGGCGATGGGGCCGGGCTAATGTGGCCAGGTGGCTTAGTCTCCCCTGGCCGCCCCAGGAGCACCTGGCTGGGCCATCTGGAGGGAAGAGGACAAGGTCGTTTCTGTGTTTCTGCTCTCTTTCCAGACTCCCTTTCCAAAATGAATCTGTCCTCCCCTCCCCGCCGCCACCGGGCATTCCAGATGACCTAATTTACCCAAGATCCCGGTGGATAAACAAGCGGAGGCACTTTGGACTTGCAGAGGATCGTGCCCTCGTGGAGGCTGGCGGCCCTAGGTCCCAATGGGCCAAAGCCTCCCCACCCGATTCCATGGGTTCAAATCTTCTTTATATCGATTCTACGCTGGGGCGTGATGTTTAAAAGTATATTTATATGATATTTAAAAGTAGCATGGACTAGTGGACAGAGCACGAGCCTGAGAGTCAGAAGGACCTGGCTTCTAAATCCAGGAACTGGCACGCATCTGTTGTTTAACTTTGGCTCATCTGCTGTGCAACTTTCTCCTTCTGCTCATGGTGGGCAGGGGGTGCATGCGTTTATTGTTAGATCGTACTTCCCCAAGCGCTTAGTTCAGTGCTCTGCACACGGTAAGTGCTCGATTCATTCATTCATTCATTCAATCATATTTACTGAGCGCTTACTGTGTGCAGAGCACTGTACTAAGGACTTGGCAACATATAGAGACAGTCCCTACCCAACACTGGGATTGGCTGACTGACTTTGGGCAAATCATCATCATCATCATCAATCGTATTTACTGAGCGCTTACTATGTGCAGAGCACTGTACTATGCGCTTGGGAAGTACAAATTGGCAATATATAGAGACAGTCCCTACCCAACAGTGGGCTCACTCCTCTGGTCCTTCATCTGTACAGTGGGGATGAAGACTGTGACCCCCGCATGTGGAACAGGAATTGGGCCTGTCCCACATGGGGCACACAGTCTCACGCCCCATTTTCAGATGAGGGAACCGAGGCCCAGAGAAGCAAAATGACTTAACCAAGGTCACACAGCAGACGAGTGGCGGAGCCGGGACCAAAACCCTGGTGTTTCTGACTCCCAAGCCCGTGCTCTATCCACTAGGCCTCATTGCTTTAAAACAAAACTCCAGGCAATCAAGACCAAACCTCCCCTCTCCCTTGTTCGGCTGAAGGAAAAGCCATTCAACTTCCAGAAGATGTGGGGAATGTCGGCATTCGACACATCCTCAGGTTGCCCTGCCTTCCCGCTTGAAGCCTGATCTCAGTGGGCCGGTTGGTGGTATCTATTGAGCGCTAACTATGTGCACAGCACTGTCCAAGCGCTTCAGAGAGCACAACGCAACAGAGTTGTGGCAGACACATTCCCTGCCCGCAGGAGCTTACATTCTAGAGGCGGAGCTTTACGGTCTAGAGGAGAATGATGAATTTGGGATTTGCTGGTTGGAAGAATTTCAGCCCATCTGCTACGGTGGCGGTGGAAGATTCAGGGGCTGTAACTGTTTTCTGCTAAGGAACTGTACGGGTGTGTCTGATGTTGTACTGGATTCCTCCAGGCGCTTAGTATGGTGCTTTGCTCACTGTAAGCGCTCAATAAATTTGACTGAATGAATGAGTATGGGATTGCAAATTGCTGGGCGGCCTCAGCTCATAATGATAATAATAATGATGGGATTTGTTAGGCGCTTATTGAGTGCCAAGCCCTTCTCTAAGAGCTGGAGTAGATACAAGATAATCAGGTTGTCCCACATGAGGCTCGCAGTCAATCAATCAATCAATCGTATTTATTGAGCGCTTACTATGTGCAGAGCACTGTACTAAGCGCTTGGGAAGTACAAATTGGCAACATATAGAGACAGTCCCTACCCAACAGTGGGCTCACAGTCTAAAAAGTGGGCTCACAGTCTAAAAATCTTAAAAGTCTTAATCCCCCCTTTTCCAGATGAGTGAACTGAGGCCCAGAGAAGCAGAGTGACTTGCCCAAAGTCACACTAGCAGACAAGTGGCGGAATCAGGATTAGAACCCACGACCTCTGACTTCCAAGCCTGTGCTGTTGGCACTACGCCAGCATGGCTCAGCGGAAAGAGCCCGGGCTTTGGAGTCAGAGGTCGTGGGTTCAAATCCCGCCTCCACCACAAGTCTGCTGTGTGACCTTGGGCAAACCACTTCACTTCTCTGAGCCTCAGTTCCCTCATCTGTAAAAATGGGGATTAAGACTGTGTGCCCCACGTGGGACAACTTGATCACATTGTATCCCCCCCCAGCGCTTAGAACAGTGCTTTGCACATAGTAAGCGCTTAACAAATGCCATTATTATTATTATTGCAAGGCAGCAGGGAGCTCAATCTCTTCCAATCAATACTGAGTGCTTGCTCGGTAGTCTGAGCAGTAAGCCGGAATTCCCTTCCCTCCCAGCTTCCTGAGGCTTCGGGACAGAGCCTATGGAGGAAGGAGACCCCCCCACCCCTTCATCTTCTTCACAGGAAATACCTGGAGCTGCCCCCAGTAGAAAAACCAGTTTGTTTACTCTTCCCAACCAGGAAAAAAAAAATAAAACCTCTTCTGCCCTTTCATATACAGGAATAAATCACTCACGCGCTACCGGTTGAAGGGGAAATCACTTCCCCCTCAGTGAACTTCCCTCACCACGACCTCAGCACTAAAGGCAGATGGAGAAGCAGCGTGGCTCAGTGGAAAGAGCCCGGGCTTTGGAGCCAGAGGTCATGGGTTCAAATCCCGGCTCCGCCACTTGTCAGCTGTGCGACTTTGGGCAAGTCACCTCACTTCTCTGGGCCTCAGTTCCCTCATCTGTAAAATGGGGATTAAGACCGTGAGCCCCCCGTGGGACAACCTGATCACCTTGTAACCTCCCCAGCGCTTAGAACAGGGCTTTGCACATAGTAAGCACTTAATAAATGCCATTATTATTATTATTATTATTATTATGGAGACTTAGTACAGTGCTTAGCACACAGTAAGCGCTCAGTGAATATCATCATCATCATCATCATCAATCATATTTATTGAGCGCTTACTATGTGCAGAGCACTGTACTAAGCACTTGGGAAGTACAAATTGGCAACATATAGAGACAGTCCCTACCCAACAGTGGGCTCACAGTCTAAAAGGGGGAGACAAGAGAACAAAACCAAACATACTAACAAAATAAAATAAATAGAATAGATATGAATAGATATGAATAGAATATGATTGAAGAAGGAGAAACAATAAGGCTCAACCGGAAACTTTCACATCCAGCGTATCCAGGGAACTTCTCCCGTGTTCAGGGGAATTTTCGCTGTCCTTGGGGAACCCCCTTCGACTCCCCGAGGCTGGACTATATTACTAATATATTACTACCATGTTATTATGAGGTGAGGTTCTGGGGGTGAATTGGGCATTTTGTGAGTGAGGGTTTCCCTTTCTCATTCCTGTAGGCAGCCACCTGCAAGGGTCTGTGTGAGTGTGAGTGTGTTTTGGAGAAGTGGAGGGTTGTCATTGAACCCCCTCTTAAAATGGGAATCTCATTTCTAGTAGATAGCCCGGGAGTCAGCAGGACTTGGGTTCTAATCCCCGCTCCGCCGCTTGCCTGCTGTGTGACCCTGGGCAAGTCGCTTCACTTCTCTGTGCCTCGGTTCCCTCATTTGGAAAACGGGGATGAAGACTGTGAGCCCCACGAGGGACAAGGACCTTGTGACTACCCCGGTGCTTAGTACAGTGCCTGGCACGTACTGAGCGCTTAACAAACACCCCACATTTCAGTTTCCAGTTCCACCCGCTACACCTGCAGCTTGACCCCCATCCCAAGGCCTGGACGCCAGTGGCCACTCTGGGTCCAAATCGAAGTTGCCGCTCTCTCCCCAACCTCCGCTACTCCCCTTTTGGGAGAGAATCGGGAGCGCCCACCCCAGAGAGATGCTACTAATCTAGAAACACGCTAACTCCCACGGGGAACGGAGCGGGGCCAAAAAAGCACCGTCTCCGTCCCGGTCCCACGTGCGCCCACGTACATCCGACGGCGGCAGAGACGTTGGCATCTCCCAGGGCTGAGGTTTCCCTTCCGTAGGCCTGAAATGGACCCTCTCACCATCATCATCATCAATCGTATTCATTGGGCGCTTACTGTGTGCAGAGCACTGTACTAAGCGCTTGGGAAGTCCAAGTTGGCAACATATAGAGACGGTCCCTACCCAACAGTGGGCTCACTGTCTAAAAGGGCCTCACCAGAAGCGCTGGCCACCTGCCTCGAACGAGGGTGAAGCGGGAAGAGGGGGGACGCAGAAACTGAGGGAGAGGGACCGGAATTCAGATGTCGGAGAGGCCCGTGAGGAAATATATTTACTTTCAATTAATAACTAGTACCCTTCCAACTTCTTCACCTACCTCATGCCCACCGCCTCTTCCCTCCCCGCAATTCATTCAATTGTATTTATTGAGAAGCTGCGTGGCTCAGTGGAAAGAGCACGGGCTTTGGAGTCAGAGGTCAGGGGTTCAAATCCCTGCTCCGCCAACCCCGGGCAAGTCACACAGCTGTACATATATATATATATATATATATATATATATATATATATATATATACACACACACACATATATATATATACACACATATATATATGTACAAGTATATATGCTTGTACATATTTATTACTCTATTTTACTTGTACATATCTATTCTATTTCTTTTATTTTGTTAGTATGTTTGGTTTTGTTCTCTGTCTCCCCCTTTTAGACTGTGAGCCCACTGTTGGGTAGGGACCGTCTCAATATGTTGCCAACTTGTACTTCCCAAGCGCTTAGTCCAGTGCTCTGCACACAGTAAGCGCTCAGTAAATACGATTGATGATGATGATGATGCTGAAGTCACTTAACTTCTCTGTGCCTCAGTTACCTCCTCTGTAAAATGGGGATTAAGACTGCGAGCCCCCCGTGGGACAACCTGATCACCTTGTAACCTCGCCAGCACTTAGAACAGTGTTTTGCACGTAGTAAGCGCTTAACAAATGTCATTATTATTATTATTATCATTGAGCGCAGTGCAGAGCACTATATTTTAGACTGTGAGCCCACTGTTGGGTAGGGACTGTCTCTATATGTTGCCAATTTGTACTTCCCAAGCGCTTAGTACAGTGCTCTGCACATAGTAAGCGCTCAATAAATACGGTTGATGATGATGATGATGATATTAAGCGCTTGGGAGAGTACAATTCCTCATCTTGGCACCAGCAGTGAATCCGGTGACAAAGAAAGCACAGACAGCCTCGAGGAAGGAGCTGCCTATTCCCAAGTGGGAAAGTGTGGGAGCTCGGCCTGGAATCAAGGGGAAAAAGCCAGGGCTCTCTTGAGCGGATCAACCAGTTTCCCTCCGAGTCCCGTCTCCGGTATCGGCCGGGCTCTTGGGACATTCCGCCGTGGGCCGTCGAAAGTACAAAACACAAACGGAACATCGCGGTACCGAGATATTCCAGTTCATTTCTAGCCGTGGGGAGAAGGGAATGAAACCAGTACCTGATCCTGTCTTTCTCTGCCCTCTGCAGCTCCTCGTTTCTTTCCAGGACTTGGAGGATCTTCCTGGCTTCTTCTTCATTGAGGAAGCTGAGATCAAACCCCCGGGGAAGCTTCGTCATTTTCGATACCGTGCGGGGGATTACATTTAACCCTGGGGACTCCCCGTGCTACTTTGATATTTGACAGGGTGTTAAAAAATGTCCTCGTTCCCCTAATCCCATAGCCAATAGAATGCCCTCCTCTTCGGAAAACCTAGGACACGCAGGCTCTGGGACGGCCCACGCCCGTAGAATTCCTTCTGACAACATTTTAATGACAGGATTGCCTCTGATCAGCCAATCGTGACCCGGAATGAATAGCCGAACCAGAAAAATAGCCAATCTGTAGTCGCCAGGGGCAGGTTTCTTGGCTCTTTCGGTTTGTATTCTTTTTTTTTTTCCCCACCTGGGCGGTTCAGCAAATATCCTGAACCTCGGTTTCGCCCCTTAGAGATGCTCGGGATTAAATATTTGCCCGAAACGCTGGACGCCAAAGCGTTTGCATTGGCCGGCTCCGCTGTCAGAATGTGAACACAGCCGACTGGAAGATTTTTAAATCAATCGATCAATGGTACTGAACTCTCCCAAGCACTGAACTAAGCGCCTGGTAGAGTTCAGGGCCGCCAGAGAAACAAATACAATTAAAGTGGCTCCTTTAAACAAGTGCTAGTGAAAGAGCATTTACAAATGCCCCGGAGGAATTTGAACTATGAATCCAGGGCCCTGTTTGAAGTTCTAGGATAAATAAAGGAATATTGTGCAATATTTTTAACTGCGGTCGATGGCGGCAAAATGTGCCAATTAAAGATTGTCCTGTAGTGTGTGGGAAAATCCTTAGCAATCTGTGAGAAGAGATGGCCCTCCTCCAGGAGGCCTTCCCAGACTGAGCCCCTTCCTTCCTCTCCCCCTCGTCCCCCTCTCCATCCCCCCATCTTACCTCCCTCCCTTCCCCACAGCACCTGTATATATGTATATATGTTTGTACATATTTTTTACTCTATTTATTTATTTATTTAATTTATTTCTACATATCTATTCTATTTTATTTTGTTAGTATGTTTGGTTTTGTTCTCTGTCTCCCCCTTTTAGACTGTGAGCCCACTGTTGGGTAGGGACTGTCTCTATATGTTGCCAATTTGTACTTCCCAAGTGCTTAGTACAGTGCTCTGCACATAGTAAGCGCTCAATAAATACGATTGGTGATGATGATGATGATGATGGCCACAAGCACTTGATATTTTTTAACTGTGGTTGATGGCGGCTAAATGTGCCAATTAAATATTGTCCTGTAATGTGTGGGAAAATGCTTAGCAATCTGCGAGAAGAGATGGCCACAAGCACTTGATATTTTTTAACTGTGGTTGATGGCGGCAAAATGTGCCAATTAAATATTGTTCTGTAGTTTTTGGGAAAATTCTTAGCAATCTGCGAGAAGAGATGGCCACAAGCACTTGATATTTTTTAACTGTGGTTGATGGCGGCAAAATGTGCCAATTAAATATTGTCCTGTAGCGTGTGGGGAAATTCTTAGCAATCTGCGAGAAGAGATGGCCACAAGCACTTGATATTTTTTAACTGTGGTTGATGGCGGCAAAATGTGCCAATTAAATATTGTCCTGTAGTTTTTGGGATAATTCTTAGCAATCTGCGAGAAGAGATGGCCACAAGCACTTGATATTTTTTAACTGTGGTTGATGGCGGCAAAATGTGCCAATTAAATATTGTCCTGTAGTTTTTGGGAAAATTCTTAGTAATCTGTGAGAAGAAATGGCCACCAGCACTTGATATTCCTAGCCAGCCCATTTCTGACCCAAACAAAATCATTTCCAGAGAAATCCCCAAAAGACATTCACAGACAGTCAGCTCTGCCAAATACCAATTAAGCATCTCAGGAAGCGGATTTGGGGCAGTCAGAGGAATCCATTAAGAGGTTTAAAACGACCACGAGCTCCCTGTAGACGGGGAACACCTCTAACGCCTCTGTTGGGTTGTACCCTCCCCAGTGCTTAATGCAGTGCTCTGCACACAAGAAGCACTCAGCAAATACTGTTGATTGATTCATTAAAATAATGAGGGCACTTCTTCAAGGTTGCTGGAGAAGGAGATGCTTCAGTTGCTCTAAATGGATAGATTGACCTGTGGTAGGACTCTAGGGCTCTCCTGATTATCTACTGCACGGAGCTGGATTGCCAAAAACCAATAAATGTTCATTTGTTTACTTGCCGGAGCTGGGGACATCTGCTTTAAATTGTATGCTCTTAGGGGGCAGGGCTTTTATTGGGATAATATAAGCACTTAGTACAGTGCTCTGCACACAGTAAGCGCTCAGTAAATACCATTGAATGAATATACTTGGTACTTTCCCCAACACAGAACTGAGCTCGGCTAGTCAGATAGGCCCTGGGTAAATTCCGTGAGATGGTGAGGATAACAATAATAATAATAATGGCATTTGTTAAGCGCTTACTATGTGCAAAGCACTGTTCTAAGCGCGGGGGAGGTTACAAGGTGATCAGGTTGTCCCATGGAGGGCTCACAGTCTTAATCCCCATTTGACAGATGAGGGAACTGAGGCCCAGAGAAGTGAAGTGACTTGCCCAAAGTCACACAGCTGAGAAGTGGCGGAGCAGGGATTAGAACCCAAGGTCACTTCATTTCTCTGGGCCTCAGTTTCCTCATCTGGAAAATGGGGATTGAGACTGTGAGCCCCACGCGGGACAAGGACCGTGCCAAACCCAATTAGGTCGCATCTCTCCATCCCCCGCATCTTACCTCCATCCCTTCCCCACAGCACCTGTTTATATGTATATATGTTTGTACATATTTATTACTCTAGTTATTTATTTACTTATTTTACTTGTACCTATCTATTCTATTTATTTTATTTTGTTAGTATGTTTGGTTTTGTTCTCTGTCTCCCCCTTGTAGACTGTGAGCCCACTATTGGGTAGGGACTGTCTCTATATGTTGCCAACTTGGACTTCCCAAGCGCTTAGTACAGTGCTCTGCACACAGTAAGCGCTCAATAAATACGATTGATGATGATGATGACCTCTGGCTCCCAAGCCCGTGTGCTCTTTCCACTGGGCCACACTGCTTCTCGATGCCATTATTATTATATGTAAGTGCTTATTATGTGTCAAGCGCTTGGGGCAGATACAAGTTAATCAGGTCGGACACAATCCCTGCCCCACATGGGGCTCACAGTGTAAGTAGGAGGGAGGATAGGCGTTTTACAGATGAGGAAATGAGGCACAGAGAAGTTAAGTGACTTTGCCAAGGTCACAGAGCAGGAAGGGGGATTAGAACCTAGGTCCTCTGACTCCCATTCATTCATTCATTCAGTCGTATTTATTGAGCGCTTACCCGTGTGCAGAGCACTGTCCGGTCTGCGCTCTTTCCACTTGGCCATGCCGCTTCCCTGATAGGACAGAAGACATTTCCAGGGTTTTTCTCCAAGTAACTGCATTTTTTTAATGGTTTGTGTTATGCGCTTACTATACGACAGACACTTTTAGACTGTGAGCCCACTGTTGGGTAGGGACTGTCCCTATATGTTGCCAATTTGTACTTCCCAAGCGCTTAGTACAGTGCTCTGCACATAGTAAGCGCTCAATAAATACGATTGATGATATAATAATAATAATAATAATGATGATGATGGCATTTGTTAAGCGCTTACTATGTGCAAAGCACTGTTCTAAACGCCGGATGCCTTGCCTATTCTTGAATTGCATTTTCTTCTATCGTTTCTTGCTCCATTTGCTGCCGCGTCCTTATGTCGGGAACTCCTTAACGCACCGCGCAGATTCGGACTCCGCTTCGTTTACTCACGACCCTCCAGGCTGCTCTTACCCTCGTCTCATTTTCGTGCTGAATTCCCCGCTGTTCCATAAAGCCAGCAAACGCGCAGAAAATCCGCATGTCCGTGAGGTCCGAAGGAGGCAGCTTCCCTTCACCCAAACCAGAAGGAGTTTCCTGGCATGACTCGCCTCACCGCCTTCGAAGGGAGGTTTTATATTCGGGTGAAAAAGAAATATCCTTTCTACCCACTAACGCTCTGATGCACCCCCAGAGAAAGAGAGGCAGGAGAGATGCTGGCCTGAATAAGTCAAGGAGATATTTGCAAAGACTTGTGCGGAGATGAAACGCAGGCCTCGCTTGCTCCGGAAGATCGCATAGCTCCAGCTGGTTGTGGGCAGGGAACGTGTCCGTTTATTGTGAATTTGTACTCTCCCAAGCGCTTAGTACAGTGCTCTGCGCACAGTAAGCACTCAATAAATAGCGCTGACTAATAATAATAATAATTTTGGTGTCTGCTAAGCAGTGGGGGAGATACAAGGTAATCGGGTTGTCCCACGTGGAGCTCACGGTCTTAATCCCTACTTTCCAGATGAGGTAACTGAGGCCCAGAGAAGTGAAGCGAGCCCACTGTTGGGTAGGGACTGTCTCTATGTGATGCCAATTTGTACTTCCCAAGCGCTTAGTACAGTGCTCTGCACATAGTAAGCGCTCAATAAATAAGATTGATTGATTGATTGATTGATTGAAGCGCCTCGCCCAGAGTCACCCAGCCGATAAGCGGCGGAGCCGGGATTAGAACCCACGACCTCTGACTCTCCATCATCATCATCGATCGTATTTATTGAGCGCTTACTATGTGCAGAGCACTGTACTAAGCGCTTGGGAAGTACAAATTGGCAACATCTAGAGACAGTCCCTAGCCAACAGTGGGCTCACAGTCTAAAAGGGGGAGACAGGGAACAAAACCAAACATACTAACAAAATAAAATAAATAGAATAGCTATGTACAAGAAAAAATAAATAAATAAATCAAGTCGTCAGAATAAGCAGAAGCTAGATCATCATCATCAATCGTATTTATTGAGCGCTTACTAGCGCTCCAGCGCGCGCTCTTTCCGCTGCTTCTCTTGGAAACCCATGGCGGCTAGTGGGCCTCAACCAGAAGGGCCCCTTGCCCTCCGTGTCCCGCGTGAAGATCAAAAACATCCAACACCCCCGTTTCGGCCCCGTGGACCAGTCAGCTAGCAACCCAAACCGGTTACTCGCTCCGACCTCCTCGCACTCAGTTCTCCCTCAGCCACACGGTTCAGGGCTGACCATCCGCGGCGCCTCGTTCCGTCAGGAATGACGAGGAAGCGGGACGCTCCGGCGTAGGAGGGAAAGTCCCGGATCTGATGCGACTGGAGCAAAAGGGCCGATTAAATACGGACTCTCTCGGGCTCTTGGCAAAAGCTTAGTGACACACGGCCCTGTGGACGGGATCACCCAGTTACTATTGGATTGGTTAGGCGCTCACTATGTGTCTAGCACTGGTCTAAGCAATGGGTACAAAGTATTCGGCGGACACGGTCCCCGTCCCACGCGGGGCTCACAGTCTAAGCAGGATCTGCACGTAGTAAGCGCTCAATAAATACGATTGATGATGATCTAGAAGCAGCGTGAACTATCGGAATGAGCACGGGTCTGGGAATCAGAGTCCTGGCTCGGCCCCTAGCCTGCTGTGTGACCTTGAGCAAGTCACTTAACTCCTCTGCGCCTCAGTTTCCTCATTAAGCGCTTAGCACAGTGCTCTGCACACAGTAAGCGCTCAGTAAATACGATTGATGATGATGATGATGAATGTCTGCTCTCCCTCCTACTTCGACCGTGAGCCCCAAATCCCGACTCCGCCCCTTGTCAGCTGTGTGACTTCGGGCAAGGCACGTAGCTTCTCTGGGCCTCAGTTACCTCATCTGTAAAATGGGGATTAAGACTGTGAGCCCCACGTGGGACAACCCGATCACCTTGTATCCCCCCCAGTGCTTAGAACAGTGCTTTTCACATAGTAAGCGCTTAACAAATACCAACATTATTATTATTATTTGTGACAGGGACTGTCTCTGACCTGATTCTATCATCAATCATCATCATCAATCGTATTTATTGAGCGCTTACTATGTGCAGAGCACTGTACTAAGCGCTTGGGAAGTACAAATTGGCAACATATAGAGACAGTCCCTACCCAACAGTGGGCTCACAGTCTAAAAGGGGGAGACAGAGAACAAAACCAAACATACTAACAAAATAAAATAAATAGAATAGATATGTACAAGTAAAATAAATAAATAAATAGAGTGATAAATATGTACAAATATATATACATATATACGGGTGCTGTGGGGAAGGGAAGGAGGTAAGATGGGGGGATGGAGAGGGGGATGAGGGGGAGAGGAAGGAAGGGGCTCAGTCTGGGAAGGCCTCCTGGAGGAGGTGAGCTCTATCACATGAACCCCAGTGCTTAGAACAGCGCCAGGCACATAGTAAGCGCTTAACCAATACCACAGATCCCACGATGAGGATTTAATCTCCATTTTACCCATGAGGCACAGAGATGGTTAAGTGACTTGCCCAGGGTCACTCAGCAGACAAGTGATGGAGTCGGGATTAGAACCCAGGCCTGTGCTCTTTCCCTTAGACCACACTGCTTCTCAATTGAGGTGGGATGCTCCCTTTCCAGGATAGGAAAACCAGTTTCTCTGGGTCCCTTTCAAGGAGGAAACCAATCTTTCCACACTGAGGCAGAAAAACAGATGGTCTCCCATGCTCAGGTTAAGCTTTCCCTTTTCTTTCCACTGCCAGCATTATATATTTATTATTATCATCATCATCATCATCAATCGTATTTATTGAGCGCTTACTGTGTGCAGAGCACTGTACTAAGCGCTTGGGAAGTCCAAGCTGGCAACATATAGAGACAGTCCCTACCCACCAGTGGGCTCACAGTCTAAAAGGGGGAGACAGAGAACAAAACCAAACATACAAACAAAATAAAATAAATAGAATAGATAGGTACAAGTAAAATAAATAAATAAATAGAGTAACAAATATGTACAAACATATACATATATACAGGTGCAGTGGGGAAGGGAAGGAGGTTAGATGCGGGGGATGGAGAGAGGGATGAGGGGGAGAGGAAGGAGAGGAGAGGAAGGAATATTATATATTATGTGGTTTTATAAAATTGATATTGACTGTCATTGTGGGGTGAGAATGTGTCTGTTATAATAACAATGATAATAACAATCGCATCTGTTAAGCAGTTACTGTGTGGCAGGCCAAACGCTGGGGTGGATACAAGCAGATCGGATTGGACACCGTCCCTGTCCCACACGCGGCTCATAATCTCGATCTCCATTTTCCAGATGAGGGAACTGAGGCCCAGAGAAGTGAAGTGACTCGCCCAAGGCCACACAGCCAACATGTGGTGGAGCCAGGATTAAAACCCATGAACTTCTGACTAGCAAGTCTGTGCTCTATTCCACAGAGAAGCAGCGTGCCTCAGTGGAAAAGAGCCCGGGCTCTGGAGTCAGAGGTCATGAGTTCAAATCCTGGCTCCGCCAATTGTCAGCTGTGTGACTTTGGGCAAGTCACTTCACTTCTCTGTGCCTCAGTTCCCTCATCTGTAAAATGGGGATGAAGACTGCGAGCCCCCTGTGGGACAACCTGATCACCTTGTAACCTCCCCAGCGCTTAGAACAGTGCTTTGCATATAGTAAGCGCTTAATAAATGCCATTATTATTATTATTATTATGCCATGCTGCTTGTATCGTTGCACTCTACTCTCCCGAGTGCTTAGTGCGGTGCCCTGCGCATGATAAGCACTCAGTAAATAAAATGGACTGACAAATCATCATCATCATCATCAATCGTATTTATTGAGCGCTTACTGTGTGCAGAGCACTGTACTAAGCGCTTGGGAAGTCCAAGTTGGCAACATATAGAGACAGTCCCTACCCAACAGTGGGCTCACAGTCTAAATAAATGCAACCGGCCGACTTCCACGGGTCTTCTAGCCCGTCTTCCCGCACCAAATCCAACTTGGATGAATCTTTTTCTCTAAGATTAAGACTGTGAGGACTAAGTGGGACAGGGGCTGTGTCCAATCCGATCACCTCGAATCCACCCCAGCGCTAACTATGCTGCGTAGCACACGGTAAGTGCTTAAAAAATACCATAAAGAAAACAAAAGCGTTTCAGGCAGAGAAAATAACACCAACCGGCCTCGATAACGACCTTAATCTTTCTCTTGCGATCGTCGGTGCTGTCCTCATTTAGGACTCGAAGATAATGACGATAATGATCGTGTTTGGTAAGGACTGACTATGAGTCAAGCATTGTTCTAGGCTCGGGAGGTGAACCCAAGATTACCAGGTTGTCCCAAGTGGGGCCCACGTCGTAATCCCCATCATACAGAGGAGGTAACTGGGGCACAGAAAAGTTAAGTGACTTGCCCAAGGTCACACAGCCAATGAGCGGCAGAGCCAGGATTCGAGCCCAGGTTCCCTAACTCCCAGACTGAGCCCCTTCCTTCCTCTCCCCCTCGTCCCCCTCTCCATCCCCCCCATCTTACCTCCTTCCCTTCCCCACAGCACCTGTATATATGTATATATGTTTGTACATATTTATTACTCTATTTATTTTGCTTGTACATATCTATTGTATTTATTTTATTTTGTTAGTATGTTTGGTTTTGTTCTCTGTCTCCCCCTTTTAGACTGTGAGCCCACTGGTGGGTAGGGACTGTCTCTAGATGTTGCCAACTTGGACTTCCCAAGCGCTTAGTACAGTGCTCTGCACACGGTAAGCGCTCAATAAATACGATTGATGCTGATGATGATGACATTCTCTAATGTCAGAAGATTTCCAACCGCCTGCCGATCCGAGCAGCGTAGCTCGACGCGCTCCATCTTCTTCCTGATTTCCTGTTTTTAGGCTCACAGAGCTTGTTAGTGATGTCCTTTCATTTCCACAGAGCTTCCTCGAGGCAAGGCAGAGGCTGGAAAAACATCTACGATAGTTTGGGGCTATTACATTTACCGTGGCACCGCAAAGATGTCGGCAAAAGGTTCTACAGCGGCATTTGTCGCTTACGTAAAGGAATATTGTCCCCTAACAAGCCAGGTATGCCACCAAACAGGATGCTGACCCACCTACTGTTAAACATTGACAGATTTAAAGACTCTTGAGGGTACTGGTTTCCTCGAAAAATACTGCTAAGGGGAAAAAAAATGTGTGTTTCATTTTCTCGTATGTTGCCAAGCGCTTAGTACAGTGCTCTGCACACAGTAAGCGCTCAATAAATACGATTGATTGATTATGAGGCCTTCCATATGGTAGACTGGCCAATTAATCAATCAGTGGCATTCACTTGATTGAGCGCCTCTTGACCAGAGAAGCAGCGTGGCTCAGGGGAAAGAGCACGAGCTTTGGAGTCCGAGGTCATGGATTCGAATCCCGGCCCTGCCGCTTATCAGCTGTGTGACTTTGGGCAATTCACTTCGCTTCTCTGGGCCTCCGTTCCCTCATCGGGAAAACGGGGATTGAGACTGTGAGCCCCCCGTGGGACAACCTGATGACCTTGTAACCTCCCCAGTGCTTAGAACAGTGCTTTGCACGTAGCGCTTAACAAATACCATTATTATTATTATTATTATTCACTGAGCGTTTACTATCATCATCATCAATCGTATTTATTGAGCGCTTACTATGTGCAGAGCACTGTACTAAGCGCTTGGGAAGTACAAATTGACAACATCTAGAGACAGTCCCTACCCAACAGTGGGCTCACAGTCTAAAAGGGGGAGACAGAGAACAAAACCAAACATACTAAATAAAATAAATAGAATAGATACGTACAAGTAAAATAAATAAATAAATAAATAAATAAATAGAGTAATACTAAAATAAGTAGAGTTTACTATGTGCAGAGCACTGTGCTAAGCACTTGGGAGAGCACAACAGAACTAGCAATCAATTAATCATGTTTATTGAGAGCTTGCTGTGTGCAGAGCATTGTACTAGGGGCTTGGGTGAGTGCAGTATGGTGGTATAACATCATCACCATCATCATCAATCGTATTTATTGGGCGCTTACTATGTGCAGGACACTGTACTAAGCGCTCAGGAAGTACAAATTGGCAACAAAACAGAGTCGGTAGACGCCTCTCCTACCCATAATGAGCTCCCGATCTAGGGAGCCTGGAAAATTTCTGCAGACTGTAAAGAAATCTGCCCAAGACTCAATTCAGTCAGAGCGGTAAGTTCAGCTGCTCGAAAGCAAAAACTGCAGAAAGCGAGTCTTCCCTGGAATTCGATTGGAAATGATCCCGTTGATTTAAAATGCATTTGGAAGCAGCGTGGCTCAGTGGAAAGAGCCCGGGCTTTGGAGTCAGAGGTCATGGGTTCGAATCCAGGCTCCGCCAGTTGTCAGCTGTGTGACTTTGGGCAAGTGACTTGACTTCTCTGGGCCTCAGGTAGCTCATCTGTAAAATGGGGATTAAAACTGTGAGCCCCCTGTGGGACAACCTGATCTCCTTGTAACCTCCCCAGCCCTTAGAACAGTGCTTTGCACACAGTAAGCGCTTAATAAATGCCATTATTATTATTATTATTATTATTTGGAAGCAGCGTGGCTCAGTGGAAAGAGCCCGGGCTTTGGAGTCAGAGGTCATGGGTTTGAATCCTGGCTCCGCCAGTTGTTGGCTGTGTGACTTTGGGCAAGTCACTTGACTTCTCTGGGCCTCAGTTACCTCATCTGTAAAATGGGGATTAAAACTGTGAGCCCCCTGTGGGACAACCTGATCTCCTTGTAATCTCCCCAGCGCTTAGAACAGTGCTTTGCACATAGTAAGCGCTTAATAAATGCCATCATTATTATTATTATTTGGAAGCAGCGTGGCTCAGTGGAAAGAGCCCGGGCTTTGGAGTCAGAGGTCATGGGTTCGAATCCCGGCTCCGCCAGCTGTCAGTGGTGTGACTTTGGGCAAGTGACTTGACTTCTCTGGGCCTCAGTTACCTCATCTGTAAAATGGGGATTAAAACTGTGAGCCCCCTGTGGGACAACCTGATCTCCTTGTAATCTCCCCAGCGCTTAGAACAGTGCTTTGCACATAGTAAGCGCTTAATAAATGCCATTATTATTATTATTATTATTATTTAGTCCCTTCTGAAAGTACTCCAAAGCGCTGCTCAATGAGTTCACTAGACACTGAAAGGTGTTTTTTTTTTTAAAATGAACACTATGCTTAAGAAAATAAGCACAGTACCAGATCGCAGATATTGGGAAAAAAAATACCCAAAATATTAACCTCAGCAAAAATCTTTATGTCTAAGGAGATCATCAGCATCAATCGTATTTATTGAGCGCTTACTATGTGCAGAGCACTGTACTAAGCGCTTAGCACTGTACTAAGGAGATAATCATTCAGGTATTAAGCCCAGAATGGTAATGTAGCCAAGGAAATAAAGTTTGTACAGAAGAAAACACATTTGCTTCTGCAACACTTCTGTTTTAATCAATCAGTGGTATTGATTGGGCGCTTATTTTATGCAGAGCACTGCACAAAGCGATTAGAAGAGGACAATAAAAACAGAGTTGGGAGACCCAAGAAGCTTCACTCATCAGTGGCTATTTCCCTGTAGCCATTTCTTCAGATATATACTTTACTGGGTGACATAGAAGCTTGAAGGATGGGGAGTACAAAACTTGCAAACCCTTTGACCTTCTCCCAGT
This sequence comes from Tachyglossus aculeatus, assembly GCF_015852505.1. Classification (NCBI taxonomy): domain Eukaryota; kingdom Metazoa; phylum Chordata; class Mammalia; order Monotremata; family Tachyglossidae; genus Tachyglossus; species Tachyglossus aculeatus. The sequence continues at coordinate 20,128,701 of NC_052085.1, read as the reverse complement.
AAATGTAAATATTTGAATACAGAATGACAGATCATTATGTTGTTCTATATCGGGTTGGGTTACCAGGTGTAACATGATAACCCGCTGAAATGTTCATTTTTCATATGACTGCCAAACTACTGCGAGCCCGTCAGATATTTGAATCCATCCCTTCAGCCCTCTGTGCCCCTTTTAGCGTGTTTGAACTGCTTTCTTTTTCTCTCTGCACCAATTCATCCATTCATTCATTCAATTGTATTTATTGAGCGCTTACTGTGTGCAGAGCACTGTACTAAGCGCCTGGGAAGTACAAGTTGGCAACATATAGAGACGGTCCCTACCCAACAACGGGCTCACAGTCTAGAAATCAATGTTTCCTCCACTCCCATCTCCGACCGTCCATTCCCATTTCCTGTATATATGTATATATGTTTGTACATATTTATTACTCTATTTATTTATTTATTTATTTTACTTGTACATATCTATTCTATTTGTTTTATTTTGTTAGTATGTTTGGTTTTGTTCTCCGTCTCCCCCTTTTAGACTGTGAGCCCACTGTTGGGTAGGGACTGTCTCTAGATGTTGCCAACTTGTACTTCCCAAGTGCTTAGTACAGTGCTCTGCACACAGTAAGCGCTCAATAAATACGATTGATTGATTGATTGATTTCCCATCTTCCATCTCTCACTCCCATCTCCCACCCCCACCTTCAGATATTTTATGCAGTCTTTGCGGCTTCTCTCCGTCATCTTGATTTTCATTTTCAGATTTTTCTTCAACACGTGCAGTCCTTTAAAGAAGTTAGTTTAAGATCCCAAAATCACTGTGGAGGGGATTTGGATGAGAGCGAGAGGATACGATCAAGAAAATTGAAATCAGACGCGCATACTCCATTGCCTAATAATTTCCACCTACTAGTCTGTAGTTTTGGGGTCAGTCAGTCAGTTGCATTTATTGAGTGCTTACTGTGTGCAGAGCACTGTACTAAGCGCTTGGGAGAGTGCAATATAACAATAAACAGACACATTTCCTGCCCACGGGGAGTTTACAGTCTAGAGGGGGAGACAGATATATGTGCTGGGGGGCTGGAGGTGGGGTGAATAAAGGGAGTAAGTCGGTGTCGTCCGCTCTGTATTTAGTTTTAAAAGTTCCAGTGAAGAGCCAGATAGCAGGAAAATAACTACGCTTTTAAATTGGGGGTGTTCTTCCACACTGTCTGGATTAAATTCCTTTTTGAAAACATGAAGGGTATGTGAATCGCTGCCCTCACGCAGACCACAGAGATAGGTTATGTTAGTTTATCTTTAACTTAATTTAAAAAATCTGGGACATTTTTCTCCTGCCATCATAAATTAATAATTAACCATCTCATGGAGAGTGATGGTGTCTTGCCAAACCAATCTCCTGCATAAGCTCCTCGAGGGATCCTACCTACCAACTCTACTGTACTCTCTCGGGCGCTTAGTACAGTGCTCTGAACCACGGCAAGGGACGCAGTGTGACCTAGTGGATAGAGCCCGGGCCTGGGAATCAGAAGGACCTGGGTTCTAATCCCAGCTCTGGTTCTTGTCTGCTGTGTGACCCTGGGCAAGTCACTTCACTTCTCTGTGCCTTGTTTACCTTGACAGTAAACGGGGATTGAGACTGCGAGCCCCATGAGGGACGGGAACTAAGTCCAACCCGATTAGGTCCCACCTGATTAGCTTGTATCTGCCCCAGCGCTTAGTACAGTGCCTGGCACCTACTAAGTGCTTAACGAATGCCATATAAAAAATTAAAATTCCGTAATGCCTCGGCCAGCTGAACGGGGTCCTAGGCATCTTGCCGAATCCAATCTCGTTTAAATTCTCCAAGAATGACCTGTGCTTCTGAAGTATTACAGAACCACAGTTTAAATAGCTAGTCTTGGTATTAGAATAATAATAATAATAATAATAATAATAATGGTATTTGTTAAGCACTTACTATGTGCAGAGCACTGTTCTAAGCGCCGGGGGGGATACAAGGTGATCAAGTTGTCCCACGGGGGGCTCACAGTCTGAATCCCCATTTTACAGATGAGGGAACTGAGGCTCAGAGAAGTTAAGTGACTTGCCCAAGGTCACACAGCAGACATGTGGCGGAGTCGGCATTCGAACCCATGACCTCTGACTCCAAAGCCCGGCCTCTTTCCACTGAGCCACGCTGCTTCACACAGAATGTGTAAGCAGGGACATTTTAGCAGGTAAGTAAGTACATTCGTGGGGACAGAGGCACACAGGAGACTGTGGGAGTTTTTGTATTTATGTATACATTTATGCATTCATATATATATATACATATATACATATACATATATATTTATATGTATATATGTATATATATATGTGTGAAAGCGTAAATATATATATATATATATATGTGAAGCAGTGTGGCTTGGTGGAAAGAGTACGGGTTTGGGAGTCAGAGGTCATGGGTTCTAATCCCAGCTCCACCAGCTGTGTGACTTTGGGCAAGTCTATAATAATAATAATAATAATAATAATAATAATAATAATAATAATAGTATTTGTTAAGCACTTACTATGTGCCAAGCACTGTTCTAAGCGCCAAGGTAGATACAAGGTCACTAGGTTGTCCCCCGTGGGGCTCACAGTCTTAATCCCCATTTTCCAGATGAGGGAACAGAGGCCCAGAGAAGTGAAGTGACTTGCCCAGGGTCACACCGCTGACAAGTGCACTCTATCCACTAGGCCCTGCTGCTTCCCACCGAGATACGGATCCCGCTTCGAAAAGCCCCTCTCCTTCTGGAAGTAGAGAGGGGGAACTTCCGACAAGCACTAGGTGTGAGAGAAGTGTTAAATAAGCAATAGCCAATACAAAGTATTTCTACTTTATCTTTCTAAACACATTTCTACCCTGAAGACCAATGTAAGAAAACGCGAAGGCGTAACAGTGGTAGCCCAAGAGAGGCGTTCCAAAAGGAGGCCTTATTCCCACTTTGTTCTCCTTCAGTAGAAAAACAAAAACAAAGCCAGACTTCTCTGACCGAATACCTCCTTCCCTTCCCCACAGCTCCTGTATATATGTATATATGTTTGTACATATTTATTACTCTATTTATTTATTTATTTTACTTGTACATATCTATTCTCTTTATTTTATTTTGTTAGTATGTTTGGTTTTGTTCTCTGTCTCCCCCTTTTAGACTGTGAGCCCACTGTTGGGTAGGGACTGTCTCTATATGTTGCCAATTTGTACTTCCCAAGCACTTAGTACAGTGCTCTGCACACAGTAAGCACTCAATAAATACAATTGACGATGAAGTGCACTCTATCCACTACTCTATTTATTATTACTCTATTTATTTATTTTACTTGTACCTATCTATTCTATTTTCTTTTGTTAGTATGTTTGGTTTTGTTCTCTGTCTCCCCCTTCTAGACTGTGAGCCCACTGTTGCGTACGGACTGTCTCTATATGTTGCCAGCTTGTACTTCCCAAGCGCTTAGTACAGTGCTCTGCACACAGTAAGCGCTCAATAAATACAAATGATTGATTGATTGATAGGCCATGCTGCTTCCCACAGAGATATGGATCCCGCTTCTGGAAGCAGAGAGGGGGAACTTCAGACAAGCACAGCAGCCAGATAGGTGTGAGAGAAGTGTTAAATAAGCAATACCCAATACAAAGTATTTCTACTTTATATTTCTAAACACATTTCTACCCTGAAGACCAATGTAAGAAAACGCGAAGGCGTAACAGTGGTAGCCCAAGAGAGACGTTCCAAAAGGAGGCCTTATTCCCACTTTGTTCTCCTTCAGTAGAAAAACAAAAACAAAGCCAGACTTCTCTGACCGAATACCTCCTTCCCTTCCCCACAGCACCTGTATATATGTATATATGTTTGTACATATTTATTACTCTATTATTTATTTTACTTGTACATATCTATTCTATTTATTTTATTTTGTTAGTCTGTTTGGTTTTGTTCTGCGTCTCCCCCTTTTAGACTGTGAGCCCACTGTTGGGTAGGGACTGTCTCTAGATGTTGCCAATTTGTACTTCCCAAGCGCTTAGTACAGTGCTCTGCACATAGTAAGCGCTCAATAAATACGATTGATGATGATGATGAATACAGCAAAAAAACAACGCGTGTAGGTACTTACAACTGAGCGGGTGGAGGAGAGAAGATGAATGACATGACGATGATCCCTTGCCCAGTAACCAACTCGGGTTGCTTAAGTACTCCTTGAATTTGCATGTGGAATTGCACAAATACCAAGCAATTACCCACTTTCCTCATACTGTGAGCGATAAACTGTAGTAATCCCTTCTGCTTTACTTTTCTACTCTTCCTGGGGGCAAACTCCTCATCGGTTGGATTGTCCATAGCCAAAGAGGGAGGGAAGGACTTTCCACCCCCTGTTTCTTCCCCCTTCTTCCCACAGGGACCTGTTCTGTAAGCTCCCTCTACACCTTAAACTCGTTACACGCAGGGAACATAGCTGGTAGTTCTGTTGTATCGCCGTCTCCCAAGCGGTTAGTACAGTGCTCGTCAAGTAGGAAGCCCTAGATAAATGTGACTGATTAATTGAGTGGTTCTGAATGTGGATATTCTCCCACGGGATCTGGTTGGGAATCCCCGTGGCTGTATTCATTCTCTTTTCTTCACTCTGGATTCCCACTCTATCCATGGCGGATGGGCCGATAATGGCCTGTTTGGGTTTGCGAGCTAGATAAGATCCGAGTTTTGTTCTCCGTCTTCCCCTTTTAGACTGTGAGCCCACTGTTGGGTCGGGGCCGTCTCTATATGTTGCCAATGTGTACTTCCCAAGCGCTCTGCCCATAGTAAGCGCTCAATAAATACGATTGATGATGACGATGGAGGCAAAGTCTCTCACTGGCAGTCTGGCGTGGTTCTGAAGTCCTCCCGAAGGTGTGGGGGTGGGAGGAAGAAGAAGGAAGAGGAGGAGGAGGAAGAAGAGGAAGGAGGAGGACAAGAAGAAGCTTATTATACGCCACGCACCAAGGTAAGGACTGCAGTAGGTTCAGGATAATCAGGTTGGACACAGTCCCTGCCCCACACGGAACTCACGGTCTAAGCAGGAGGGAGAGCCGTGTTTAGTTTTCATTTTTATTCATTTTCATTTCAGTTTTCATTTTACAGAAGCAGCGTGGCTCAGTGGAAAGAGCCCGGGCTTCGGAGTCGGAGGTCGTGGGTTCAAATCCCGGCTCCGCCACTTGTCAGCTGGGTGACGTTGGGCAAGTATGTTTGGTTTTGTTCTCTGTCTCCCCCTTTTAGACTGTGAGCCCACTGTTGGGTAGGGACTGTCTCTATATGTTGCCAATTTGTACTTCCCAAGCGCTTAGTACAGTGCTCTGCACATAGTAAGCGCTCAATAAATACGATTGATGATGATGATGAAGTCACTTCACTTCTCTGGGCCTCAGTTCCCTCATCTGGAAAATGGGGATGAAGACTGTGAGCCCCTCGTGGGAAAACCTGATCACCTTGTATCTACCCCAGCGCTTAGAACCGTGCTTTGCGCGTAGTAAGCGCTTAACAAATACCAACATTATTATTATTATTATTTTACAGATGAGGTCACTGAGGCAGAGAGGAGCTAAGTGACTCACCCAAGGTCACTCAGCTGGCAAGTGGCCGAGTCAAAAGGTCTGCTGTGTGACCCTGAGTGAGTCACTTTATTTCTCTGGGCCTAGTTAGCTTGCCTGCCAAGTGGGGATCGAGGCTGTGAGCCCCAGGGACTGTATCCAATCTGATTTGCTTGTATCCACCCCAGCGCTAAGTACAGTCCCTGGCACATAATGAGCACTCAGCAAATACCGTGATGATTATTATTACTGTCAGGATTAGAACCCAGGTCCGCTGACTCCCAAGCGCATGCCTCTTCTACTAGGCCTCGCTGCTGCTTTGCTTCTCTCTCGGAAGAAGCTCTCTTTCCAATAGCACTTGCCTAGGATAGGGAGTTTTCGTTCCATCTTCATTCCTGGTTTAAACCACCAGTATAAGCAATTCTGCTCACCCTTCAGCTGAAGCTAAAGGGTCTCTGTGGACTTTAACAGTCCAATTTATTATTTATGAGCCCGAGGCAGCTAGACTTTTCCCAGTCCTTTCTCCTGGAGCTCGACTTGCTGACTGATTGACTGGCATTTTTAGATCCGCTGTTTTATTAATATTAATATCGGTCGTGCTTATTCGGTCACGTTCTCCCTGCTCGTTGATAACTTATTAGTCCTTGCTTTTAGAAACTACGGGGTGGAAGACAGAAAAATAATGCAATAACTTCATGCTTATAGGGTAATGTTTCCAGACTATGAGAGATTATTCTCCAAAATGTCAATTTATTTGGATAGGAGGAATTAAATAGCCTATATTTCTACTTCGGCATGAAATTCATTTTCCTTTATATTGTAATCTTTTTTTTTTTCAGGTGGCTGGGCCTCTCTGACACCCCAAGATGGAATGCCGTATTTAAATCCATCCAATCTACTGGAGGAGATTACAACTGCAGATGGCCCACCAACTCCGGTCCCTGTGACCTTTTCCATTTCCCGCTTAGGCGAAGAGTCATTTTCACAATGAACAAGAGGAGGATGAGGGAAATCACGGAGAGGGAGAAGAAAAGGAGGAAAGGAAGAGGAGCTGGAAGCCACAGAAAAAGAAAGAGGGAAGAAAAACAAAAGAAAAGGGCTCCGCATGCAGTCAAGCAGCGTGGCCTAATGGAGATAACAATAATAATAATAGTGCTGGTATTTGTTAAGCGCTTACTACGTGCCAAGCACTGTTCTAAGCGCTGGGGTAGATACGTGGTAATCATGTTGTCCCACATGGGGCTCACAGTCTTAATCCCCATTTTACAGATGAGGTAACTGAGGCACAGAGAAGTTAACTGGCTTGCCCAAGGTCACACAGCAGACAAGTGGCGGAGCCGGGATTAGAACCACGTCCTCTGACTCTTGCCACCAAGTCACGCTATTTCTCCACTTCTCTGCTTCTGGAAAGAGCACGGGCCCGTCGATCGTTGTATTGGACTCTCCCAAGTGCTCTGCACACAATAAGCACCGATAAATAAGCGCTCAGTAAATACGAGTGAATGAATGAACGAACCAATTACCCTTCTCCAACTCTCTTGGCAGGAGAGCCCCAGGCCGACCTGATTCCAAGGCAACAAAGGAGTTTCCAGCTCACGCTGTACCAAACCCAAAATTCAGGGAGTTGAATCAGAGAGATCCAAGCAATTTGTCCACATCCCAATCCTGCCTCCTTGTCCATCAATGCTACGTAATTGGGGGCGAGAGAAGATGAGAGGGTTGCTGAAAAGGTGGGCCCGAACTAATCATGGAGGAAAAGGAAAAACCAGGAAAAGCCATCCATAGCCTGTTGAATGGAAGTAGGTGGCGAGATAATTTTTTTTTCCTCTCATTTTGATCACACCTCAGATGCACAGCTCACAGGGACCTAAGATTCAAATCTTCTTTCGTCTTTCATTCCTTTAAGGAAGTCTGGGTTGAATGAAAATTTGGCTACCGGACTCAAGACGTGGCTACCAGCGTGCCGTTCTCTGCTCCACGTCGGGCATAAAGCGTGAACTTTGGCGAGCTGCTGAAGCCTTTTCTGACTTCATTTCCTCCTTTGTCCTTTAGATCGGGTTCTCTGGAAGGGGAGGAGTATCTCAGCTGAGAAAATAACGCTGTGCAGATACAGATGCCCTCTGAACAGAGAGCATTCTTTCTTCAGCATTCCCGATCCGTGAGAAGAGATGCTATCTCAGGTAACAATCAGAGAAGTTGTTATCACAGGGAACTTATTTTGCCTCCTGGAATGAATAATTGCAGGTAGCCTCCAAGGGAACCGAGATAATTAAAAACCCTTAAAAGGTTAGGTTTTGCATATAGTCACTACAGGTGACCTGCTTTTCCGGCTCAGGTTTCAAGCTGGCACTAATGCCCTTCCGCAACACCTATTTTCATACCAAATGGATTAATATTACAGCGAGTGCTTTACAGACAACAGAAGATGGGTTGGTCAACCGGGCTAATAACTCAAGCTTATTAAGGCTCAGTCTTTTATAAATTAGATTCCTCATTCGTGCTTTACCAGAGCAGAACTGAAATTCACAATGAGAGCTACACAACCTGGGGATTGTCGCACAATTGTCAAAAAAGCCTGCGAGTTCCAGGTGGATTGCAGGCAGTGAGAACTTTGGGTCCATCCGAAGTGTCACTGAAGTCTAAAGTTTGAGAGAAGCATTGCTAGGTCGGCCGGCTCAGCTTTACCTCCAAAGAGCACGTGGGATCCAAAAGCAGCTTCATTCATTCAGACGTATTTATTGAGCGCTTACTGTGTGCAGGGCACCGTACTGAGCGCTTGGAAAGTACAATCCAGCAATAGAGACGACCCCCGTTGGTCTCCTCTCTCCAACCGCAACCAACGAACTAGAGAAAGCCACAGTATCAAAGCGTGGAATCGGATTCAGCCTTGAAATATTAGAGAAGTAGTGCGGCTCAGTGGAACGAGCCCGGGCTTTGGAGTCAGAGGTCACGGGTTCAAATCCCGGCTGCGCCACTTGTCTGCTGTGTGACCTTGGGCAAGCCACTTCACTTCTCCAGGCCTCAGTTACCTCATCTGCTTATGTTGCCAACTTGTACTTCCGAAACGCTTAGTACAGTGCTCTGCACACAGTAAGCGCTCAATAAATACGATTGATGATGATGATGAAAATGGGGATGAAGGCCATGAGCCTCACATGGGACAACCTGATTATCCTGTCTCCCCCCCAGTGCTTAGAACAGTGCTTGGCACCTAGTAAGCGCTGAACAAATACCATAATAATAATAACAAACGATGACATAATGAAATCAATAATTACGTAATATTAAGTAATTAACTAATATTAAAAAGCAGTCCACAGATCCTCTCAGTTCCCTCATCTGTAAAATGGGGATTAAGACTGTGAGCCCCCCGTGGGACAACCTGATCACTTTGTAACCTCCCCAGTGCTTATAACAGTGCCTTGCACATAGTAAGCGCTTAATAAATGCCATTATTATTATTATTATTATTATTATTATTATTATTATTATTACTGTGCCTCACCGGGGCCCTCTAGTGGCCATTTCTAATGGTCGTTTTTAAAACCAATGTGTCAGACAATGCCGCCTCTCAATGGAAAACTGGCAGTGATTGCCGAGGTTTTAATCATAATGGTGAGGTTTTAATCATAATGGTGGCATTTGTAAGCGCTTACTATGTACCAGGCACTGTACTAAGCGCTGGGGTGGATACAAGCAAATCGGGTTGGGCACAGGTGGGTTCACAGTCTCAATCCACATTTTACAGATGAGGTAACCGAGGCCAAGTGAGTTGCCTAAGGTTACACAGTAGACTCGTGGCAAAACTGGGATTAGAGAATAATAACGATGATGGTATTTGTTAAACGCTTATTATGGGCTGAGCACTGTTCTTTGCACATAGTAAGCGCTTAATAAATGTCATTATTATTATTATTAATAAATGCCATTGACTTGCCTAAGGTTACACAGTAGACACGTGGCAGAGCTGGGATTAGAGAATAATAACGATGATGGTATTTGTTAAACGCTTACTATGGGCTGAGCACTGTTCTTTGCACATAGTAAGTGCTTAATAAATGCCATTGACTTGCCTAGGGTTACACAGTAGACACGTGGCAAAGCTGGGATTAGAGAATAATAACGATGATGGTATTTGTTAAATGCTTATTATGGGCTGAGCACTGTTCTTTGTACATAGTAAGCGCTTAATAAATGCTATTATTATTATTATTATTATTATTACTGAGCGCTCACCTCCTCCAGGAGGCCTTCCCAAACTGAGCCCCCCTTTTCCCACTCCTCCTCCCTCTGCTGCCCAGCACTTGGGTATATATGTACCTATTGATTATTCTCCCTCCCCACCGTCTTACCTCCTTCCCTTCCCCACAGCACCTGTATATATGTTTGTACATATTTATCACTCTATTTATTTATTTTGCTTGTACATTTTTATTCTACTTATTTTATTTTGTTAATATGTTTGGTTTTGTTCTCTGTCTCCCCCTTCTAGGCTGTGAACCCACGGTTGGGTACGTGCCATCTCTAGATGTCGCCGATTTGTGCTTCCCAAGCGCTTAGTACAGTGTCGTGCGCCTAGTAAGCGCTCAATAAGTACGATTGAATGAGTGAATGAATGACTGAATGTATCCCCCCATCCCCGGCGCTTAGTACAGTGCTTCGCATATAGTAAGCGCTTAACAAATGCCATCATCATCATTCTTCTTATTATTATTCATCCCCTCTCCCAGCCCCACAGCACTTATGTATATACCTGTAATTTATGTAGTTATATTAATGTCTGTCTCCCCCTCTAGACTGCAAGCTCGTTGTGGCCAGGGAATGTGTTTATTGTTTCATTGTAGTCTCCCAAGCGCTTAGTACAGTGCTCTGCACACGGTAAGCGCTCAATAAATACGATTAATTGACCGACTGACAGGAAGCGCCTATTTGAGAAGCGGCGTGGCTCAGTGGAAAGAGCCCAGGCTTTGGAATCAGAGGTCACGGGTTCAAATCCCGGCTCCGCCACTTGTCAGCTGTGTGACATTGGGCAAGTCACTTAGCTTCTCTGGGCCGCAGTGACCTCATCTGTAAAATGGGGATTAAGACTGTGAGCCCCACACGGGACAATCTGATCACCTTGTATCCTCCCCAGCGCTTGGAATGGTGCTTTGCACATAGTGGGCGCCTAACAAATACCATTATTATTATTATTATTATTATATGCCTGTAATTTATTTAGTTATATTAATGTCTGTCTCCCCCTCTAGACCGCAAGCTCGTTGTGGCCAGGGAATGTTTTTATTGTTTCACTGTAGTCTCCCAAGCGCTTAGTACAGTGCTCTGCACACAGTAGGCACTCAATAAATACGATTAATTGACTGACTGACAGGAAGCACCTACTAAATGGCATTTAAAAAGAAAGTTTCCCAGGTCTGTGACCTCTTCTGCTCTTACGCCGACCCACTGTGTGCTTTGGGTGGGCAAGACATTTTTCTTTTTTTGGCCCTTTCCACGTCTCCACCTCAGCTCTGATCAGTGGGGCCAACTTGTACCTCCCAAGCGCTTAGTACAGTGCTCTGCACACAGTAAGCGCTCAATAAATACGATTGATTGATTGATTGAACGAGGGAAGACTAAACGCTGAGGGGAAAAAAAAGCACGAGGCCGAGCCGGCGCATGCGCGGCTTGAAGGAGCCCGATTGAATGACTGACTGAATGAGTGAATGAATGAATGAAGACTAAACGCTGAGGTAAAAAAGCACGAGGCCCAGCCGGCGCATGCGCGGCTTGAAGGAGCCCGATTGAATGACTGACTGAATGAGTGAAGACTAAACGCTGAGGTAAAAAGGCACGAGGCCCAGCTGGCGCATGCGCGGCTTGAAGGAGCCCGATTGAATAATAATAATAATAATAATAATAATAATGATGGCATTTGTTAAGCGCTTACTATGTGCCGAGCACTGTTCTAAGCGCTGGGGGGGGGGATACAATGTGATCAAGTTGTCCCACGTGGGGCTCACAGTCTTAATCCCCATTTTTTACAGAAGAGGTAACTGAGGCTCAGAGAAGTGAAGTGACTTGCCCAGGGTCACACAGCGGACTTGCGGTGGAGTCGGGATTCGAACCCATGACCTCTGACTCCAAAGCCCATGCTCTTTCCACTGAGCCACGCTGCTTCTCTTTAATGACTGACTGACTGAGTGAATGAATGAATGAAGACTAAGCGCTGAGGTAAAAAAAAGCACGAGGCCCAGCTGGCGCATGCGCGGCTTGAAGGAGCCCGATTGAATGACTGACTGACTGAGTGAATGAAGACTAGACGCTGAGGTAAAAAAGCACGAGGCCCAGCTGGCGCATGCGTGGCTTGAAGGAGCCCGATTGAATGGCTGACTGAATGAGTGAATGAATGAAGACTAGACGCTGAGGTAAAAAAGCACGAGGCCCAGCCGGCGCATGCGCGGCTTGAAGGAGCCCGATTGAATGACTGAATGAGTGAAGACTAAACGCTGAGGTAAAAAGGCACGAGGCCCAGCTGGCGCATGCGCGGCTTGAAGGAGCCCGATTGAATAATAATAATAATAATAATAATAATGATGGCATTTGTTAAGCGCTTACTATGTGCCGAGCACTGTTCTAAGCGCTGGGGGGGGGGTACAATGTGATCAAGTTGTCCCACGTGGGGCTCACAGTCTTAATCCCCATTTTTTACAGAAGAGGTAACTGAGGCTCAGAGAAGTGAAGTGACTTGCCCAGGGTCACACAGCGGACTTGCGGTGGAGTCGGGATTCGAACCCATGACCTCTGACTCCAAAGCCCACGCTCTTTCCACTGAGCCACGCTGCTTCTCCTGACTGACTTTGACTGAGTGAATGAATGAATGAAGACTAAGCGCTGAGGTAAAAAAGCACGAGGCCCAACTGGCGCATGCGCGGCTTGAAGGAGCCCGATTGAATGACTGACTGACTGAGTGAATGAAGACTAGACGCTGAGGTAAAAAAAGCACGAGGCCCAGCTGGCGCATGCGCGGCTTGAAGGAGCCCGATTGAATGACCGACTGAATGAATGAATGAAGACTAGACGCTGAGGTAAAAAAAGCACGAGGCCCAGCCGGCGCATGCGCGGCTTGAAGGAGCCCGATCGAATGGCTGACTGAATGAGTGAATGAATGAATGAAGAGTAGACGCTGAGGTGAAAAAGCACGAGGCCCAGCCGGCGCATGCGCGGCTTGAAGGAGCCCGATCGAATGACTGACTGAATGAATGAAGACTAGACGCTGAGGTGAAAAAGCACGAGGCCCAGCTGGCGCATGCGCGGCTTGAAGGAGCCCGATTGAATGACTGACTGACTGAGTGAATGAATGAATGAAGACTAAACGCTGAGGTGAAAAAGCACGAGGCCCATGTGGCGCATGCGCGGCTTGAAGGAGCCCGATTGAATGACTGACTGAATGAGTGAATGACTGACTGACTGAATGAATGAAGACGAGACGCTGAGGTAAAAAAGCACGAGGCCCAGCTGGCGCATGCGCGGCTTGAAGGAGCCCGATTGAATGACTGACTGAATGAGTGAATGAATGAATGAAGACTAAACGCTGAGGTGAAAAAGCACGAGGCCCAGCTGGCGCATGCGCGGCTTGAAGGAGCCCGATTGAATGACTGACTGAATGAGTGAATGAAGGGATGAAGACTAAACGCTGAAGTAAAATAGCACGAGGCCCAGCCGGCGCATGCGCGGCTTGAAGGAGCCCGATTGAATGACTGACTGAATGAAGACTAGACGCTGAGGTGAAAAAGCACGAGGCCCAGCCGGCGCATGCGCGGCTTGAAGGAGCCCGTTTGAACGACTGACTGAATGAAGACTAAACGTTGAGGTGAAAAGGCACGAGGACCGGCTGGCGCATGCGCGGCTTGAAGGGGCCCGATTGAATGACTGACTGACTGACTGAGTGAATGAATGAATGAAGACTAGACGCCGAGGTAAAGAAGCGCGAGGCCGAGTCGATGACTCCCGCCCCTCCGACGTCATCCCCGCGCGCCCGGCTCGGCGGCCCGCGCGGGCGCTTAGCGAGGCAGGCCGCCGCCTGCTCCTGACGTCATCAGCGCGCGCCCGGTGTGAGGGGGAGCGCCGTCCCGTGAGGGAGGGAGGGCGGACGGGCGGCAGGATGGCGGCCGTGGGGCGTCCCGACCCGGTGCGCAGCTTCAACCGTTGGAAGAAGAAGCACCGCCGCAAGCAGAACAAGCTGAAGCAGCGGCGGAAGGAGCTCAAGAAGCCCGACTGGCAACTGGAGCGGGAGGCCATCGGACGCCTGGTGGACGACTACGGAAAGGTGCCAGGGGGCGAGGGGTGGGCGGGGGAATCACCTCATCACCTCATCACCTCATCACCTCATCATCACCTCATCACCTCAGCATCACCACCATCATCACACCTGTTAAGCGCTTACCACGTGCCAAGCCCTGTTCCAAGCGCTGGGGGAGGTCACGAGCTGACCCGGTTGCCCCCCGGGGGGCTCCCAGTCTTCACCCCCATTATGCAGACGAGATAACTGAGGCCCAGGAAAGTGAAGTGGCTCGCCCAAAGTCACACAGTTGACAGTTGGTGGAGTCGGGATTTACTAATAATAATAATGATAGCATTTATTAAGCGCTTACTATGTGCTAAGCGCCGGGGAGGTCACGAGCTGATCCGGTTGCCCCCCGGGGGGCTCCCAGTCTTCACCCCCATTTTGCAGACGAGGTAACTGAGGCCCAGAGAAGTCAAGGGGCTCGCCCAAGGTCACACAGCTGGCAGTTGGCGGAGCCAGGATTTACTACTGATAATAACGATGGCATTTATTAAGCGCTTACTATGTGCCAAGCGCTGGGGAGGTCAGGAGCTGACCCGGTTGCCCCCCGGGGGGCTCCCGGTCTTCACCCCCATTATGCAGACGAGATAACTGAGGCCCAGAAAAGTGAAGTGGCTTGCCCAAAGTCACACAGTTGACAGTTGCTGGAGCCGGGATTCACTACTGATAATAATGATGGCATTTATTAAGCGCTTACTATGTGCCAATCAATCAATCGTATTTAGGGAGCGCTTACTGTATGCAGAGCACTGCACTAAGCGCTTAATTAAGTGATTTAATAGTAATAATAATGATTGCTTAGTACAATTAGCGCTGGGGAGGTCACGAGGTGACCCGGTTGTCCCACGGGGGGCTCCCAGTCTTCACCCCCATTTTGCAGACGAGATAACTGAGGCCCAGAGAAGTCAAGTGGCTCGCCCAAAGGCACACAGCTGGCAGTTGGTGGAGCCAGGATTTAATAATAATAATAAGGATGGCATTTATTAAGCACTTACTATGTGCCAAGCACTGTTCCAAGCGCGGGGGAGGTCACGAGCTGATCCGGTTGCCCCCCAGGGGCCTCCCAGTCTTCACCCCCAGTATGCAGACGAGATAACTGAGGCGCAGAGAAGTGAAGTGGCTCGCCCAAAGTCACGCAGCTGACAGTTGGCAGAGCCGGGATTTAATAATAATAATGATAATAATAATAATGGCGTTTTATTAAGCACTTACTACGTGCAAAGCACTGTTCTAAGCGCTGGGGAGGTCACGAGGTGATCAGGATGTCCCACGGGGGGCTCACAGTCTTCATCCCCATTTTGCAGATGAGATAACTGAGGCCCAGAGAAGTCAAGTGGCTTGCCCAGTGTCACACAGCTGACAGTTGGCAGAGCCGGGATTTAATAATCATCGTCATCATCATCAATCGTATTTATTGAGCGCTTACTATGTGCAGAGCACTGTACTAAGCGCTTGGGAAGTACAAATTGGCAACATATAGAGACAGTCCCTACCCAACAGTGGGCTCACAGTCTAAAAGGGGGAGACAGAGACCAAACATACTAACAAAATAAAATAAATAGAACAGATATGTACAAATAAATTAAATAAATAAATAAATAGAGTCAAAAAATATGTACAAACATATATACATATATACAGGTGCTGTGGGGAAGGGAGGGAGGTAAGATGGGGGGATGGAGAGGGGGACGAGGGGGAGAGGAAGGAAGGGGCTCAGTCTGGGAAGGCCTCCTGGAGGAGGTGAGCTCTCAGCAGGGCCTTGAAGGGAGGAAGAGAGCGAGCTTGGCGGATGGGCAGAGGGAGGGCATTCCAGGCCCGGGGGATGACGTGGGCCGGGGGTCGACGGCGGGACGGGCGAGAGCGAGGTACGGTGAGGAGATTAGCGGTGGAGGAGCGGAGGTTGCGGGCTGGGCAGTAGAAGGAGAGAAGGGAGGTGAGGTAGGAGGGGGCGAGGTGATGGACAGCCTTGAAGCCCAGGGTGAGGAGTTTCTGCTTGATGCGCAGATTGATCGGTAGCCATTGGAGGTTTTTGAGGAGGGGAGTGATATGTCCAGAGCGTTTCTGGACAAAGATAATCCGGGCAGCAGCATGAAGTATGGATTGAAGTGGAGAGAGACACGAGGATGGGAGATCAGAGAGAAGGCTAGTGCAGTAGTCCAGACGGGATAGGATGAGAGCTTGAATGAGCAGGGTAGCAGTTTGGATGGAGAGGAAAGGGCGGATCTTGGCAATGTTGCGGAGCTGAGACCGGCAGGTTTTGGTCACGGCTTGGATGTGAGGGGTGAACGAGAGAGCGGAGTCGAGGATGACAACAAGGTTGCGGGCTTGTGAGACGGGAAGGATGGTAGTGCCGTCAACAGAGATGGGAAAGTCAGGGAGAGGGCAAGGTTTGGGAGGGAAGACAAGGAGTTCAGTCTTCGACATGTTGAGCTTTAGGTGGCGGGCGGACATCCAAATGGAGATGTCCTGAAGGCAGGAGGAGATGCGAGCCTGGAGAGAGGGGGAGAGAGCAGGGCCAGAGATGGAGATCTGGGTGTCATCAGCGTAGAGATGATAGTTGAAGCCGTGGGAGCGAATGAGGTCACCAAGGGAGTGCAATAATGATGATGATGATGGCATTTATTAAGCGCTTACTATATGCCAAGCACCTTTCTAAGCGCTGGGGAGGTCACGAGCTGATCCGGTTGTCCCTCAGGGGGCTCACAGTCTTCGTCCCCATTTTGTAGATGAGGTAACTGAGGCCCAGAGAAGTCAAGTGACTTGCCCAGTATCTCACAGCTGTCAATGGGCAGAGCTGGGATTTGAACTCATGACCTCTGACTCCAGAGCCCGGGCTCTTTCCACTGAGTCACTTTGCTTCTCTTGAGCGCTTACTTTTGGCAGAGCGCGCTTCTAGACTGTGAGCCCGTTGTTGGGTAGGGACCGTCTCTGTATGTTGCCGACTTGTACTTCCCAAGTGCTTAGTACAGTGCTCTGCACACAGTAAGTGCTCAATAAATACCATTGAATGAATGAACGTACTAAGCGTTTGGGAAGGAAGCTCATCAGGCCATCCCACGTGGGGCTCCCAGTCTTCATTCCCCCTAATAATGATGATGATAATGATATTTGTTAAGCGCTTACTATGTGCCAAGCGTTGTTCTAAGCGCTGGGGAGGTGCAAGGTGAACAGGTTGCCCCACGTGGGGCTCACAGTCTTCATCCCCATTTTCCAGATGAGGGAACTGAGGCCCAGAGAAGTGAAGTGACTTGCCCAAGGTCACACAGCTGACAATTGGCAATTGAACCCATGACCTCTGGCGCCAAAGCTCGTGCTCCTTCCACTGAGCCATGCTGCTAATGGTATTTGTTAAGCACTTACTATGTTCTAAGCACTGTGGGGCTAGGAGGTGATCAGGTTGTCCCACGTGGAGCTCACAGTCTTCATCTCCATTTTATAGATGAGGTCTCAGAGAAGTGAAGTGACTTGTCCAAGGTCACACGGCAGACAAGTGGGATTAGAACCCAAGCCCGGGCTCTGGTGGCCACGAGGCCATGCGGTGTTTGGGTGAGGGGAGGCTGGGAGGACGGGACGAGCATTGGAGCCTCGGCCGTGTGGCCGAGTGGGGAGAGCACAGCGCTGGGAGGCAGAAGGACCTGGGTTCTAATCCCACCTCTGCCACTTGTGTGCCATACAGCAGCGTGGTCTCGTGGGTAGAGCCCGGGCCTGGGATTCAGAAAGCCCTGAGTTCTAATCCCACCTCTGCCACTTGTCTGCTCTGAAGCAGCATGGCCTAGTGGTTAGAGCACAGGCCTGGGAGCCAGAAGGTCATGGGTTTTAATCCTGACTCTGGCATTTGTCTGCTGTGCGACCCTGGGCAAGTCACTTTACTTCTCTTGGCCTCAGTTACCTCCTCTGCAAAATGGGATTTTTTTATCATTTATTAAGCGCTTACTATGTGCAAAACACTGTTCTAAGCGCCGGGGAGGTTACAAGGTGATCATGTCCCACGGGGGGGCTCACGGTCTTTAACCCCCATTTTACAGATGAGGTAACTGAGGCCCAGAGAAGTGAAGTGACTTGCCCAAAGTCACACAGCTGACAACTGGCGGAGCTGGGATTTGAACCCACGACCTCTGACTCCAAAGCCCAGGCTCTTTCCACTGAGCCCCGCTGCTTCTGAGCCCCACGTGGGACAGGGACGGTGGCCAACTTATAACAATAATAATAATAATAATAATGATGGCACTTGTTAAGCGCTTACTATGTGCAAAGCACTGTTCTAAGCGCTGGGGGGATACAATGGGATCAAGTTGTCCCACGTGGGGCTCACAGTCTTAATCCTCATTTTACAGATGAGGGAACTGAGGCTCAGAGAAGTTAAGTGACTTGCCCAAGTGACTTGATTTGCTTGTATCTACCCCACTGGTTACTACAGTGTCTGGCAAATAGGAAACGCTTAACAAATACCCTCATCATCGTGTGAACTTGGGCAAGTCTTTCATTTATTTGTGCTGACGTCTCTCTCCCCCAGGCCAGACTGTGAGCTTGTAATGGGCAGGGAATGTCACCGTTTATTGTTGTAGTGTGCTTTCCCAAGCTCTTAGTACAGTGTTCTGCACACAAATGCAATTGAATGGATGAATGGATGAATGAATGAATGAATGAAAAGTCACTTCTCAGTTCCCTCACCTGGAAAATTAGCACCATCAGGTGTGAGCTCCCGAAAAGCACCCCTCCCCGGCTCCCTCTTCAACTCTCCCATGATCCATTCATTCAGTTGTATTTTGAGCACTTACTGTGTGCAGAGCACTGTACTAAGCGCTTGGGAAGTACAAATCAGCAACATATAGAGACGGTCCCTACCCAGCAAAGGGCTCACAGTCTAGAACGGGAGACAGACAACTAAACAAGTAGACAAGCGTCAATACTATCAGAATAGAATTATAGCTGTAAACACATTGTTAATAAAATAAATGGAGTAATTAATATTTACAAATAAACATAAGTGCTGTGGGGAGGGGGAGGAGAGGAAAAGGGGGGCTCAGTGTGGGAAGGCCTCCTGGAGGAGGTGAGCTCTCAGTAGGGCTTTGAAGGGAGGAAGAGAGCTAGGATGGGTGGAGGGAGGGCATTCCAGGCCAGGGGAAAGACGTGGGCCGGGGGTCGACGGCGGGATAGGAGAGAACGAGGCACAGTGAGGAGGTGAGCGGCGGAGGGTGCGGGCTGGGCTGGAGAAGGAGAGAAGGGAGCTGAGGTAGGAGGGGGCGAGGGGATGGAGAGCATTGAAGCCGAGAGTGAGGGGTTTTTTGCTTGATTGGTAGGTTGACAGGCAACCACTGGAGATTTTTGAGGAGGGGAGTGACATGCCCAGAGAATTTCTGTAGAAAGATAATCCGGGCAGCAGAGTGAAGTATAGACTGAAGCAGGAGGAGACAGGAGGATGGGAGATCAGAGAGGAGGCCGATGCAGTAATCCAGTTGGGATAGGATGAGAGATTGAACCAGCAAGGTGGTGGTTTGGATGGAGAGGAAAGGGCGGATCTTGGCGATGTGGTGGAGGTGAGACCGGCAGGTTTTGGTGATGGATTGAACCTGTGGGGTGAATGAGAGAGCGGAGTTGAGGATGACACCAAGGTTGTGGGCTTGTGAGACGGGAAGGGTGGTAGTGCGGTCCACAGTGACGGGAACGTCAGGGAGAAGACAGGATGTGGGAGGGAAGATAAGGAGCTCAGTCTTGGACATGTTGAGTTTTAGATGGCGGGCGGACACCCGGATGGAGATGTCCTGAAGGCAGGAGAAGATACGAGTCTGGAGGGAGGGAGAGAGAACAGGGGTAGAGATGTAGATTTGGGTGTCATCAGCGTAGAGATGATAGTTGAAGCTGTGGGAGCGAATGAGTTCCCAGCAGTATCTCTAGAGGAGAGCTCCTGCTTCCTCTCAGATGCCACGCCCTCCACGTGTGCATCGGACCCCATTTCTTCTCACCTTATAAAAGTTCTTGCTCCTTCCCTCCTTAACAGCATCTTCAAACATTCAGTCTCCAATGGCTTCTTCTCCATTGCCTTCAGACATGTCCACGTCTCCCGCATCTTAAGAAAAAAACCCCTCCTTTGACCGTCCAGTTGTCACCTCGTCTCCTTCCTACCTTTTCTGTCACACTCCTTGAGCGAGTCATCCACACTCACTGTCACACCTCTCCTCCAACTCTCTCCTGGACCCCCTCCAATCTGGCTTCCGCCCCCTCCACTGCATGGAAACCACCCTTCTCAAAGGTCACCAGTGACCTCCTTCCTGCCAAATCCAACGGCTCCTACTCCATCCTAATACTCCTTGACCCTTCAGCTGCCTCTGACATTGTGGACCACCCCCTTCTCCTCAACACATTATCCAACCTTGTCTTCACTGACTCATTCCTCTCCTGGTTCTCCTCTTATCTCTCTGGTCGCCTCATTCTCAGTCTCCTTCACGGGCTCCTCCTTCCCCTCCCATTCCCTAACTGTAGGGGTTCCTCAAGGTTCAGTTCCTGGTCCCCTTCAGTCCTCTATCTACACTCACTGCTTTGGAGAACTCATTCGCTCCCAAGGTTTCAACTCCCATCTCTATGCCGATGATACCCAAATCTACAGCTCCTCCCCTGTTCTCTCTCATGTCTCCTCCAAGAGGCCTCCCTGCCAGGCTAATCCCTTATTTCTTCACCCTGCTCACCTGTGCACTTTGGTCTGTGCCCGTTAAGCCGGTTGATATTCACCCCACCTGTAGCCCCACAGCACTTACGATCATGCTTCAAGAGTTAAGAGAGTACAGGCTTGGGAGTCAGAGGACAAGGGTTCTAATCCCGGCTCAGCCACTTTTCTGCTGTGACTTTGGGCAAGTAACTTAACTTCTCTGTGCCTCAGTTACCTCATCTGTAAAAATGGGGATTAAGACTGAGCGCCACGTGGGACAACCTGATTACCTTGTATCTACCTTGGTGCTTAGAACAGCGCTTGGCATACAGTAAGCACCTAACACATACCATTATTATCATTATTACATCTTTAGACCCCCGCATTTCCCTCCATATGTAATATATTTCAGTATTTGTCCCCTCCTCTCGGCTGAAGCCCCTTCTGAGCAAGGATCATCTCTACCAACTCGGTTGTATTTTGTAGTCTTTCAGACACTTAGGACAGTGCTCTGTATGCAGTTAAGCACACGTTAAATACTATTGATTGAACAAAGGCAGGGAAAAGTATGAGAAGGACACAGTAAGGTGAAGCTGAGCGGAAAGGTAGGCTGGGGTCAGGGCAGGATACGTAGGGCCCATCAGAATAATAATAATGGTATTTGTTAAGTGCTTACTGTATTCTAGGCACTGATCTAAGCGTTGGGGTAGTTACAGGCAAATCGGGTTGGACACAGTCTCTGTCCCACATGAGGCTCGCGATCTCAATCCGCATTTTCCAGATGAGGTAACTGAAGCCCAGAGAAGTGACTTGCCCAAGAAATCCATGTCAATCCATCAGTTGTATTTACTGTGCGCCTACTGATTGCAGAGCCCTGTACCAAGCCCTTGGGAGAGTATAATAAAAGAGCTGGTAGACACCTTTCTTGCCTGCAAAGGAGTTTACAGTCTAGATGGGGAGACAATGGAAAGGAATAAATTGTGGAAAAGTGCTTAAGTGTTTTGCGGCTGAGGGTTGGGGGAATCAAGGGAGCAAATCCAAGCGCAAGGGAGACGCAGAAGGGAGAGGGAGGAAATGAGGGATTATTCGGGAAAGGCCTCTTGGAGGATCTCAAAAAGGCTTCAGAGGTGGGGAGAATGAATCTGTTGGGTATGAAGGGCGGTGGGGGGAGTTGCAAGCCAGAGGCAGGATGTGGACCAGGGGTTGACATCCAGACTGATGAGGTCCGAGGTACGGTGAGTAGGTTGGCCTTTAGAGTCAAGCTTGCGGGCTGGGTCTCTGGGAAATCGGAGAGGGGTGGGAGGAGGATGACCAGGTGATTGAGGGCTTTAAGGTCTATGGCAAGGAGTTTTCAGTTGACGTGTAAGTGGATGGACAACCACCGGAGGTTCTTGAGGAGAGAGGAAACACCGACTTAACGGTTTTGTAGAAAAATGACCCAGGCAGAAGAGTGAAGCGCGGACTGGAGTGGGGAGAGACGGGTCTGGAAAGGAAGCTGAGGCAGTAATCAAGGCAGGAAAGGAGAAATGCTTGGATTAACGTGGTTCGGTTGGATTTGGTGAAGGTTTAATTGACAGGATTTGGTGACAGATTGAATGTGTGTGAATCTGGTGACAGATTGCGAGTAGGTCAAAGCAGATGAGAAAACAGGTGAGTGGAGTAACTTGCCTGAAGTCACACAGCAGGCAAACGGTGAGCCTGGACTAGAACCCAGGTCTCCTGACTCCCAGTTTCAAGCTCTTTGCCCGAGTCCATCGGTCTGCGATGGCATATAGGGCAGCTGGAATCACTGTGCTCATCCTGGTGGCTGCTTCTTTATGTCTCAGTAACATTTTAGTCATTTTCTCAGAGTAGCGCAACACTAGTTATCTAAGAAGCAAGTATTTATCGCTTCTGCGTGAGCGTTCATCCCCCTCCTCTGGAAATTGTTCATTGGTCATGGTGGTTTCCCAGCTCTAAATCTGGCCAGGATATGAGAGGAAGTGGATTTTCCCTGAGTTAACCCCCAATCTGCCTCCTGATTTATTTTTTATTTTACAGCCATCTTTCAAGGTTCTCCAGCAACTTTCTCCTTATCTGGCCGACTCCCCAGGCAGTCAGTCATATTTATCGAGCGCTTCCTGTGTGCCGAGCACTGTACTAAGTGCTTGGGAGAGGACAATACATCATCAAACAGACACAGTCCCAGCTCTGCCCTTTTCCCTGACTCTCACTTCTCCCACCTCTGATCTCCTGTCCATGCTTTCTTCTGTCAAGCATTCCCTCTCGCTTTCAGAGCTACCAGACCACAACCATCGTCAGGAAATATCACTTCCTCCAACTCCCTCCATTTAATTTTCTTCTCCCCAGGTCATCTCCTAGCCCGTGAGCTCGTTTTGGGCAGGGATTAACTCTCTCTATTGCTGTATTCTACTTTCCAAGCGCTTAGTACAGTGCTATGGATACACAGTAAGCACTCAATAAATATAATTGAATGAATCTCCTCTTAATCAAATCATTGAGTGCTTACTACTACAGATATTTTCATTCAATCATATTAAGCACTTACCATGTGCAGAGCAGTGTACTGAGCGCTTGGGAGAGGATGGTACAGTCGGTTGATTTGATCCTTGCTCTCAAAGAGCTTACACTCTACCTTGTCATAACTTATTTATTCACTTATCTATCTTTTCTTCATAATGATAATCCTTTTTTTTTTTTTGTCTCCTGTGTTTAGAGACTCCTTGAAGGCAGGAGCTAGTTGTGGGCAGGGATTGTCACTCTCTATTATTTTATTGTTCTTTCCTAAGAGCTCTGCTCTGTACACAGTAAGCATTTAATAAATGTGATTAAATGAATTTATCTGTATGAGATTCTGCCAAGTGCTTAATACAGTACTCTGCTCAGTAAATTTTATGTATCTTATGCTATCAAATGCCTTCAGTAATAATGATAATAATTTTGGCATTTGTTAAGCGCTTACACTGTTCTGCCAAGTGCTTAATACAGTAATCTGCTCAGCAAATTTTGTGTATGTTATGCTATCAAATGCCTTCAGTTATAATGATAATAATTTTGGCATTTGTTAAGCGCTTACACTGTTCTAAGCGCTGGGATAGACACAGTATTTAAACATGGTGGCTTGGAAAGTACAATTCAGCAACGGATTCATTCTTTCAATCGTATTTATTGAGCGCTTACTGTGTGCAGAGCATTGTACTAAGCGCTTGGGAAGTACGAGGTGGCAACATATAGAGACGGTCCCTACCCAACAACGGGCTCACAGTCTAGAAGGGGGAGACAGACGACAAAACAAAACATGTGAACAGGTGTCAAGTCGTCAGAACAAATAGAATTAAAGCTAAATGCACATCATTCACAAAATAAATAGAATAGTAAATATGTGCAAGTAAAATAGAGTGATAAATCTGTGCAAACATCTATACAGGTGCTGTGGGGAGACAGTCCCTGCTAATTTATTAATATTAATCAGTTTATTGTATTAATAGAGTCCCTACCCAACAACGGGCTCACAGTGTAGAAGGGCCAGTGGGCGTCTCAGGGCAGGGGCGAATGAGGGGGTGGCAAGAGCTGAGGGGGGTGGGACTGGAAGCCCCCCACCCCTCACCAGGGTCCACATGGTGGGGAAGCCTTTGAAACGGCTTGAAGGGCCGGATTCAGTGGCGGGCCGCAGTCCACCATAAACAGTGAAGCGCGGGTGCGCTCCAGCCACCCAGCAAGTGAAAACGAGTCACGGTCTGGCCACCCCCGATTGATAACATTAGCAATTAATCCTAATAAGATGTACTTCACCAGCTAATTTTCAGTCCAATCTTTCTATTAATCGAGGTAGTCCCATGTAAGTGTGATTTGTAAAATTACTTTTCCTCGAAGAACGCCATTATCTCGATTTAATTGACACCATTTTAAGGCTGCCTGAGACCCAATTAAAACTTCATAGATCACTGATAGGTGATGGTAGCATTTTGGAGCTAGCAGCACCCTCAGCGTGAGATTGGAGCCCGACGGAGTACCGGAACTGATTCTCAGGCGCGGAGTTCTCCGAACAAAATGGGTCATTGAACTGATTGGGAAAAGCTATCCACTCGATCTCACTTTTTTTATTTTAAATACCTATATCTGAGATGGAAGGATTTATGGATATCCTTCAGTCTCAGATATACTGTCATTAAAAAAAGATATCAGATCAAGTTCTTAAATGCACTTGGACAGAATTTTGCCTGGCAGATTTCTGGCCAGCAATTTTTCAAGTGAAATGGACTATCCTGTTGATCTTTTTTTTTTTTTTTTCTTTTATATCAGCGGTGAAAAATGTCACTCGTACTTTTTGGGGGCGGGTTCTGGGAGAGAAATCTGTAGAACAGAACTGGAATTTAAGTTGTCAGGATCTCAGCGTAAAAGCCCGTGGCTGCAGGATACTTTACAAGTAGGTCGCAAGTTGAATCTGTTGAAGTTTTTGCCGCGGTGGTGCAGTGGAGGTTGAGAAACTTGTGAAAATTCTTGGACCGCTTTAGTTCTTCAGGATGTTTATATGCATTACCCCCAAGGTCATCTGTCCTGGTAGGCCTGGGAACTTTAAAATCCTAATAATCTGTGCGTCCCAGGCTACTGTCATCCCACAGTTACACAAGTTGGGGAGGGCCTCTGGCAAAGTTGCACCTTTGGGTGCGTAATTTATTTATATTAATGTCTGTCTCCCCTTTTAGACTGCGAGCTCATTGTGGGCAGGAACGTCTGCTATATTGTAGCCTCCCAAATGCTTAGTAGAGTGCTTTAACACATAGTAAGCACTCAAGAAATATGATCGAATAATCCCCACCCCTGCAGTAGCATCCAGTCACTGCTGGTAAATGAATTCCCCCTCCTCCCTCCCATTCATTCATTGTCATATTTATTAAATGCTAAGCACTGAAGCACTAAGCACGTGGGAAAGTACAGTACAGCACAGTGACATTCCCTGCCCACAACGAGCTCACGGTCTGGAGGGCGAGACAGACATCAATACAAATAAATGAAATTACAGATGCATACATAAATGCTGTGGGGCTGGAGGGGGGAAAGTCAGGGTGACGCAGAAGGGAGTGGGGGATGAGAAAAAGTGGGGCTTAGTCTGGGAAGGCTTCTTGGAGGAGATGTGCCTTCGGAAGGGCTTTGAGGCGTGGGGAGAGATTGGCGGGATCGAGGAGGGCCAGGGGTTGGCGGTGAGCCAGGCGAGATGAGGGACAACGAGAAGGTTAGCGGCGGGGGAGCGGAGTGTGCCGGCTGGGTTGTAGAAGGAGAGAAGTGAGGTAGGAGGGGGAAAGGTGATGGAGAGCTTTAAAGCCAATGGCGAGGCCCTTCCCCCTCCTCTTCTCCATCCTCCTCCTCTCAGTAGTGTAGTAGTTACCCCTCCAGATGGGGCAGGAGAAAATGGAATCGTAATAATTGTGATATTTAAGTGTTTACTATGCACCAGGGAAAATACGATACAGCCCAGTCAAATACAGGTCCTCCCCCTCGTGAAACTCAGAGTCTAAAGGGGAAGGGGGGCAGATATTTAATCCCCATTTTATAGAGGAGGAAACTGAGGCACAGAGAAGGTAAGTGACTTGCCTAAATTCACACAGCAGGCAGAGCTATGAGAACCCAGGCCTGTGCTCTTTCCAAGGGAGCATGAATATTTTGCTAACTGCTTCTTCCCTACTTTCAAACTCCCACATGACCCATCTCGATGACTCCTCTTCTACCCACCTCTGTTTCCCGAACCCTGATTTAATGGACACCCACTCGACAAGGACCCCTGTCCGTTGCCGAGTTTGGTATATCGACACCAAAGCCCCTCATTAGCTTTTTGTTAGCCAGAGAATAAGTCGTTCCCTAGGAATCGCTTTAAGTTCTTCTAGTGTGGACTGTTTAATGGTTATGGCCGGATGCTTCACCCAGAGTGGACGTCTGATTCCTAAGGAGCAGCTTATCCATTAGCAAGTTCTGTCCTAAAAAGTAATAATAAAAATGCCTTCAATGTGGGCTGCTTTCCACTGCGTCCCAGAGATCTAAGTGATTAATGTGGAGGAGGAAATGAGTAGATCGGAGCATGGTGAATTACAACAGCTCCCACAAGATTTAAGGCTGTGGGAGGGGGGGAAACACCCACAGCCAAGCAAGAAGATAGATGAGCTGGGGAAAAGAGGCAAAATATTTGCTAAGTTGCTTTAATTGCTATTGCAGTATCCCTCGTTGAGGTTCAGCAATGCGTGTTACGTCGTCCATGGACAGAATGGGACAAAATCATTACCTAGGAGATCTTTTGGTGACCCAGAAGAAGGAATTAAGAGCAATTGGGGCCTTTGTTTGGTCCATCATATATATAGTGATACACTTCAATGTTTTTTGGGGGTTTTCTGATGGTTGCATCCTGATTTTCAATGCACTGTATGTCTTCCTTTATTTCACCAATTGTTAATTGGGCTGAGCCTGCACTATTTGAGTTTATTATCCTGCAAACATCCTAATGAAGGAGAATTGAGGGCGGCAGCACGCGGGGAAATATTTTCTGTGCTGATTCAGCCCTCTTTCTTTTCAGATAAATGCAAATGAAATCCTACGGTTTTCTGATTTCCCCTTGTCTAAGAAGACACTGAAAGGTAAGTGCAGTAGAGGCCAACGCGTTATTATCTTTGCTAATAGAAAGGCAGAGAGGTAGTTTGAAGAAACTAAATCCATTGGTAATCTGAAATCTCCTTTTAGACAGAAATTCCAGTCCCTCACTGGATTTAAATTTCATTTGTTCTACCGACTCTTCCAATCTGGAGGGAGTTGGAGAACAGAAAGGAAGAAATCAAGGAACTTCTGAATAATTATGATTTTGCAGTCTCAGTTGAAGATTAGAATATTTCCCCTCTCTCAAGGTTTTCTTCACCGCTGGTGTGTGATACCTTCCAAAGACAATCTTCTGACACATTTTTAGGTCTGCAAGAAGCACAGTATCGCATGGTGACCGAGATTCAGAAGCAGACCATTGGCCTGGCATTGCAAGGGAAAGATGTGCTCGGAGCCGCAAAGACAGGATCCGGGAAAACGCTGGCCTTCCTCGTTCCGGTAAGCATTTTCCCTGCGGGAGGTGATGATGTGAGGAATCATTCCAAGTCGGTTACTCTGCTAGAGCCGTGTGGGACCAGCCTGGCCGATCGGGGAGGGACCAAGCACGCCGAATCCCACCATAGAAAGTTGGAAAGGCTCAGTGCTGTTGATATGTGTGGCAGGGATAGTCAATTAGAGGAAAAGCGTCTTTTTTTTAGCTCCAGTTGGATAAATTGGAAACTTATTTACTTCTCAGAGGAAATAGATGAGATGATTGAGTGTAAGTTTCTCAGTCCTCCCTCTCTTAGGTGGAAATTAGGCTTAAGGAAGAATCTGGATAAAATAGGCTACTAAAAAGGGAGGAGGTATAGACTTCATCCCTAGAAATGTGGGGAGAGGGCAAGGGGAGGAAGGGGGTGGGAGGGAAACTTAACACAGTCATCTGACCTGGATGGGTTCGGTATTGACTTTCTGGCCTCGGATCAAGAGAGATCACTTCTCTTCCCTTCCTGATCTGATTTGGGGATCGTTGGGGGTTATTTTAGGCCCAGTCATTTAGAAGGCACGTTCTGAGTCTTCCCCGAGCCATGAAACTTTGTAGCAGTTGATATTGGTTTGCCTAGAAAGGCTAGGCGGAGTGTAGCTCTTACACAATATTAGCAGATGTGTGTACCTGCAGATGTTTGGGCCAGAGATGACAATGGGAGGGTAGGTAGAGGTTTTATGGCATGGCGGATTGAGTTATCATTAAATGTCTGAATACTTGAAGCATTAATATTTCAGAGGTAGGTTTTTTTTTTCATTTAAAAAGCATAGGGAATAAAGTGGTACGTCCTTTTCGTGAACCATAGTAAGCCACTCTAGTTAATGATCAGATCACTCTTCATATAAACAACTGATATGTCCATGGCTACGGATATGTTACTGTGATGCCGGAATTAAAGCACTTTTAATAATTCTGCTACTACTACTACTACTACTACTACTAATAATAATAATAATAATTGTGTTATTTGTTAAGCACTTACCGTGTGCCAAACACTGTACTAAACACTGGGCTGGATACGAGCAAACGAGAAAGGACACAGTCCCTGTCCCACTTGGGGTTCCCAGTCTCAGTCCCCATTTTACAGATGAGGTAACCAAGGCACAGAGGAGTGAAATGACTTGCGCAAGGCCACACAGCAGACTAGTGGCGGAGCGGGATTAGAACCCATGACCTGACTCCCAGGCTTAAAATCGTTTCTTATCACGCCTGTTCTCTCTAGCCCTTAGAGTGCTTGATGAGTTTCAGCATTCTCCGCTGTTCTGCCCATCACCAAGCAAACCTGAGTCTAGTGATTATATTTTGGGTTGGAATAGGACCCTTTAAAGAATGGATTTGCCAGGTTCTTTAGGGGACAAGGGCCTGACGTTACTTTTAAGATGGATCGGTCAAGGTTCCGTGTACTGCGGCTGGACTTGTCCTACTTGTCCTACGCCAGATGCCGACGAGCTGGAGGGAAATAGGAGAAAAGTACGCTTTTCACCCGATGTTGCCGATCGACGGGAGCCTCCGTGACCCCTCCGTCTGGGCTGTATTCTAATGAAGCAGCGTGGCCAAAGATCACAGACTCGGGAGTCAGAAGAACTGGATTTTAATTAATTAATTAATTCATTCAATCGTATTTATTGAGCGCTTACTGTGTGCAGAGCACTGTACTAAGCGCTTGAAAAGTACAAGTTGGCAACATATAGAGACGGTCCCTACCCAACAGCGGGCTCACAGTCTAGAAGATCCCAGCTCCGCCACTTTCCCGCTGTTTGACTGTGGGCGAGTCCGTTAATAAAATAATAATAATAATAATGGCATTTATTAAGCGCTTACTATGTGCAAAGCACTGTTCTAAGCTGCTGGGGAGGTTACAAGGTGATCAGGTTGTCCCACAGGGGGCTCACAGTCAAGCCCCATTTTACAGATGAGGTAACTGAGGCACAGAGAAGTGAAGTGACTTGCCCAAAGTCACACAGCTGACAGTTGGCAGAGCGGGGATTTGAACCCATGACCACTGACTCCAAAGCCCAGGCTCTTTCCACTGAGCCACGCTGTACTCTGTGCCTCGACTTCCTCATCTGTAAAATGAGGGTTCAGTACCTGTTCTCCCTTCAGCTTAGACTTTGAGCCCCTTGTGGGACTGTGTCCAACCTGATTATGTACCATGCTTGGCACGTAGTAGATAATAATATCTGTGGTATCTGTTAAACTCGTACTATCGCCAAACACTGTACTAAGTGCTGGCGTAGATAGAAGATGGGGCTCAAAGTCTAAGTAGGAGGGAGACAGATACTGAATCTCCTCTTTGCAGATGAGGGAACTGAGGCACAGAAAAGTGAAGTGACTTCCCCAAGGTCACATAGCAGACAGGTGGTGGAGCCGGGACTAAAACCCAGATCTTTGGACTCCCAGCCCGTGCTCTTTCCACTAGGCCATGCTGCTTCTTTAAGAAAGCACTTAACAAATATAATTGTTGTTATTATTATCATTTTTATCATTATTATTCTAAAATGAGACAGCTTGTTAACTTAGAAGAGCACCACCATTATTTTGAAAAAAAAAAATTTATTGCAGCTGGCCTTCATTGCTCAATAGAGTACTTAGAAGAATCATCCCGTTCTGAGCCTAGTAATTTTCATTTTTGTTGCATTGTTATCTCTGAGATGTTCACTCTGCTTCTGTGGGATTTAGCTCCCTGTTGACTTTTACGACCTCGAGGCCAGGGATCGGGTCTACCAAATCTGTTATATTTTCCTCAAGTGTGTGGTTTAGTGCCCTGCGCACAGTACATATTTAATAAATAACATTGATTTAGGGAGTAGTAATATTCATTCATTCATTCAATCGTGTTTCTTGAGCACTTACTGTGTGCAGAGCACTGTACTAAGTGCTTGGGAAGTACAATTCGGCAACAGAGACGATCTCTGCCCTCAACGGGCTCACAGTCTAGTGGGGGGGAGACAGTTATCGAAACAAGTAAACAGGCATCAATAGCATCGTTATAAATAAAAAGAATTATAGATTTATACACATCATTAATAAAAATAAATAGAATTGTAATATGTACCTATATATACAAGTGCTCTGGGGTGGGGAGGGGGCTAGAGCAAAGATCGAATCAGGGCATTGGGGAGGGGAGGTGGAGCAGAGGAAAAGCGGGGCTTAGTCTGGGAAGGCCTCCTGGAGGAGGTGAGCTTTCAGGAGCGCTTTGAAGGGGGGAAGTAATAGTATTTAAGCACTCACTGTGTGCAGGACACTGTCCTAAGCGCTGGAAAACAGTATACAGAAGGGGAATTGGACACAGTCCCTATTCCTCTGGGGCCTCACAATCTAAAAATGAGCATTGCTATCCTCACACTTAAATGTTCGCTGGGCAGAGAACCAGAGAGTCCTCCAGACAATCATGCTCATGCTGACTTTGTCCTAATCAAAGCATAAAGTGTGGTGTTTTGTAGTGTTGATGACTGCATTTTGCTCTCCTTAGATTGGTCACAGATGGGCTCACTTGTAAAACGGAATCTGTTATAAATTTGTTAGGTTCTGGAGAGCTTATATCGTCAACAGTGGACCTCTATGGATGGACTCGGCGTTCTGATCATATCACCTACCAGAGAGCTGGCCTACCAGACGTTTGAGGTTTTGCGCAAAGTAGGAAAGAACCATGAATTCTCAGCTGGACTTATCATTGGTGGAAAGGTTTGTTTTTTGTTTCAACTCTCTCCCACGTTCACAGATTCCGAGTGCAAGACGATCAAATAAATCATAATCAGGGAAGTATTTTAGCTAAGAAAAAAATCACTAAATGTGCGAAGTGGTTTTTCATGTGTGTGTTTTGAAGTTTTGCATTTTTGAAGGGTTTTTTTTTTCCTTCACCTTATAACCAACCTGTTCAGATCTCATGCCATATATCAAAAGTAAATCATCAGGAAAGCACTTTTGTAGGAATACCAGTTTTTAAGGGGAGGAAAAAGAAAGGGAAGGCAGGCAGAAATTGCAGCAAGAAGTTGCTGGCCTTACTGTTTCTTTCCTCATTTCCTTCTTGAGAGGTCACATTTTTGTGGGCTTGTTGTGTACATGAGTTCAGAAACCTCTGTCTGAATTGGAGGAAGGCAACCTGAGGAGAAGTTTAATCTCTGAGCAGTTAGTTGATTTTTTTTTCTCCTTCCCTCAACAGAGTAGCCCACAGAAAAGTAATTGTCAAGACTGTATTACTACCGAAAGGAGGAAAAACATCAGGGCTTGGAGAATTAAATGATTTTCCGCTCCTTTAGCGGTGGCAAGGAGCTGGGGTCATTTTGTCTCCGCACTGTCTCTTAACCTTGCTCTGGAGGATGATGGGGATTCAGGGTTTTTTTTAAATGTTATTTAAACACTCTCTATGTTCCAGGCACTGGGGTAGACAGAAGGTAATCAGTTTGGACACAGCCCAAGCCCCACATGGGGCTCCCACTCTTAATCCCCGTTTTAAAAATGAGGAAACTGAGGAAAAGAGAAGTGAAGCGTCCCTCAGCAGACAAGTGGCGGAGCCGGGATTACAATTCTGCTCCTTCCAGCTCTCCAGCCCTGGCTCTACCCTCTAGGCTATGCTGCTTCTTTATAATAATAATAATTACAATAATAATAATAATGGTATTAAGCACTTACTGTGTGCAAAGCACTGTTCTAAGTGCTGGGGAGGTTACAAGGTGATGAGGTTGCCCCACAGGGAGCTCACAGTTTTAATCCCCATTTTCCAGCTGAGGTAACTGAGGCACAAAGAAGTGAAGTGACTTGCCCAAAGTCACACAGCTGACAGTTGGCGGAGCCGGGATTTGAACCCATGACCTCTGACTCCAAAGCCCGGGCTCCTTCCACGGAGCCAGGATGCTGCTTCTCAAGATGAGATTCGTTAGCTGGTGCTAGCTCAGTACTGTGTGACCATTGTGTCCGTTTGCTTATAAGCCTTTGCGGGTGGAATCATGTTTTTTTGTTTTTTATGCTCCCAAGTGCCTAGTTTAATGCTCTGCCTGCAGTCGGTACTAAAAAACAAACTCCACTGACCGATGTCTTAACAAACGGAGTTCAGACTACAGGTGAATCCTAAAGTGTTCAAACTAGGGGTGTGATAGTGTCGCGGAGACCGCGAAGGAAGGTGAGGAATTAGTTTATGCCTATTCTTCGAGAATTCAAACTGCAGTGGTAAAGTTTCTCAGCAGGCAGCAGGTATCCTGAGCCTCTAGGAAACTCAGGAGCCGTGTGCGTCTAATTAGAAGAAAACTGTTGTTTTTAGGATCTGAAGCAAGAATCCGAGAGAATCAATCAAATAAACATACTTATCTGCACCCCGGGTCGACTGCTTCAACACATGGATGAAACAACCTATTTTCACGCCTCTAATCTTCAGATGTTGGGTGAGTCTAATAAAGAATTAATTGAGAAGAACCTGAAAGGTCTAGGCTATGTTTGACTATTTATTTTATTTTGTTAGTATGTTTGGTTTTGTTCTCTGTCTCCCCCTTTTAGACTGTGAGCCCACTGTTGGGTAGGGACTGTCTCTATGTGTTGCCAATTTGTACTTCCCAAGCGCTTAGTACAGTGCTCTGCACATAGTAAGCGCTCAATAAATACGATTGATGATGATGATGATGACGACTGGTCTGAAACACTATCAAGAAGCAGGGTTGCCTAATGGAAAGAACGGACCTGGATTCTAATCCTGGCTCTTCCACTTGTCTGTTGTGTGACCGTGGGTACGTCACTCAACTTCTCTTTGCCTTAGTTTCCGCTTCTGTGAAACGGAGGTTAAATATCCGTTCCCATGTTGATCAGGGACTTTAATTTGACTGTATTTACTCGTAGCGTTGGAATATAGTAAATACTTGACAAAATTATTATTATCATCCGAATTTTTTTAAACTGCCGAAATGTTTCATGGTTAGTTGGGCAGTTTCAGAAAATAAGGCTTCTGAGTTATTTCATGAGCAGAGTTTGTCCAAAGGGCATGATGAGACTTTTCCCAGAGTAAATGCCTGAGAGATGTAATCCACGGAAGCCATTTAGAGGAGGGAAGGTTTTCTAATTTAAATGAAAGGTGCTTTTTGTTAAATCTCCAAAAGGAGTCAGATTAGGACTTCTCCATTGTCTGTGGTGATAGAAATTAAAATGTTAATCTCAGATGAATGATCATATACTTTTCCTCTCCTAGTTCTTGATGAAGCTGATAGAATCTTGGATATGGGCTTTGCTGATACAATGAACGCCATTATAGAAAACCTCCCGAGAAAGCGCCAGACTTTGCTCTTTTCAGCAACCCAGACCAAGTCTGTGAAGGACCTTGCCCGTTTGAGTTTGAAAGATCCTGAATATGTTTGGGTTCACGAAAAGGCAAAATTCAGGTAGGTTCTAGCTCTTCAGGAAAAAGGTAAATTTGATTTGTACATATTCATCTAGAAATCTTCTTTTCAAATTAGGGCTTTTACATATTTCATCCTGACTCATGTCCAGTGATCTTATGTTTTGCCCTCTATCATATATGATAGGTGAGGTCATGGTATAGTCTAAAATTAGGTTTTTTGAATGCTTTTTTTTTTTAGCATAAAAGCTACTCATCTGCCTGTATTTTAGCACCATGCCGTCAGATTTCCTTTTGATTTCAAAATCAGGGCAAGAATTTAAGGTATCTGAGTGTGTAGTGGACCTGAGATGAGCCACCGGAA
Organism: Tachyglossus aculeatus; assembly: GCF_015852505.1. Lineage (NCBI taxonomy): Eukaryota > Metazoa > Chordata > Mammalia > Monotremata > Tachyglossidae > Tachyglossus > Tachyglossus aculeatus. Next base: position 20,094,367 of record NC_052085.1, on the reverse strand, counting down.
GTTATTGATTGGGAAGGAAATGAGAATGTCCAAGAACTTTCTTGACTCTAGGCCTACCTTTTATAACTCTGCAGTGAAGGGAGAATAAGAATAAATGGAGAAAGCTGCAGCCACCTCTGCTCTTGGCCGTAATCAATCAATCAGTTGTATTTATTGAGCACTTGACTGTGTGCAGAACACTGTACTAAGCGCTTGGGAGAGTACAGTATAACAGACACATTCCCCGCTCACAGTGAGCTTTAATCGAGAGGGGGTGGTCTTAACCGTGAAAAAGAATTTCTTTATCTTAAAAATGGATTGGCCTAGTAGGCTGTATCTAGACTGTAAACTCGCTGTGGGCAGGGAATGTGGCAGTTGACTGTTACATTGTACTCTCCCAAGCACTTAGTTCAGGGCTCTGCACACAGTAAGAGCTCAGTAAACACCATTATTGACTAAAATTGGTAGATGTACAGAGATTTCAACTACCCATGAGACAAGTTTTCTTCACCTTCTCCATCGTCCCCACCTCCCAATCATGAGTCCTGAGAAATTAGGTTGCTTTTAAGGGCAGTGGGATGAGCTGTTAAAATGAGGGTCAAGGGCGGAAAGGGTAGAACGCTTCCTCCGGCATCAGATTTGGAAAGGAAGCTTCTCCGGACAAAGGCCGAAGAATCTGGTGCTCCACTTTGGAGTTATCCTCTTCATCAATGGTATTTGCAAAGCACTATGTGCAGAACACTGTACTAAGTCCTCGGGAGAGTACAGTACAACAGAGTTGGCAAACACATTCCCTACCTTTAATGAGCTCACAATTTGCAAAGTGCCTTTGGACTATTTTAGAGTTTTAGAAGTTGTTTGCCATCTCTGGATTATCGAAGGAGTCGTTTTCCATTTCTTTGATTCTTTTCCCTTTTGCTGCCTACCTTTTAATCCATTTCCCGTAGACTGAGCTCACTGTGGGCAGGAAATGTGTCTCTTATATTATCTTGTACTCTCCCAAGCGTTTAGTACAGTGCTCTGTGCACAGTAAGTGCTCAATAAATATAACTGATTTTTATTGCTGATCAGTGCTTCTGGCTTAAGGCCAGAGGAAGAGAAAAGAGATGGAGTTTTAGATTAGACCATTTTACTACAGTTAAATCCTGAGGATTTTTAAACATTCAAAAGTCTTTGAATCGATGGTATTTTGAGTGCTTACTCAAATTACTCAAATCTGGCAGAATTATTGGATACGCTTCTTGCCCACAGCAAGGTTTCAGTCTGCTAAATTGCTGTATTAGCAAATTGGTTGGTTTCGATGAGATTTTTTTGATTAATGCTGGATTATCTCGGCTTCCCCCCTCCCAGCCCCACAGCACTTATGCATATATCTGTAATTTTATTTATTTGTATTGATGCCTGTCACCTGCCCCCCTCTTGCCCCCCAAGACTGTAAGCTCGCCGTGGGCAGGGAATGTCACTGTGTATTGTTGTATTGTTCTTTCCCAAGCACTTAGCACAGTGCTGTGCACATAACAAGCTCTCAGTAAATACCGTTGAATGTATTATTGTGGATAAATGGAGTTTTGGCTGTTACCTGGATATAGTCTCTGACTAAATCAAAGGATAATTGGAAAGCTGTTTTATTTCTGTGGTACCCAAGCACACAGGGCTCTGTCCGCATATAAAGAGCAGTTCTTAGGAAAAGAATTTCATCGCAGTGAAAGTACAGTGCGGTGGACTCAATCTGACTCAACAGCACCTCAAAAAAGAGAAATGATTGCAAATGTTCTTTAATGTCAGTATTGAGTTTTTTGCTTCAGGGATCTATGATCGATCAACCAGTTAGTCAACCCCCCATAAAAGAGCTGGGAGTCAGTAACTTTTTAAAGAATGTTCAGAGGCAATCGTTTTTTTGTGCTCGCTTGTGTGTTGTTGGTGAAGGAGCTACAGAGTAATTTAAGATGACAATTCAGAACTTTCCAAAGCTGTCGGGCAAGTTAGAAGGCAGTCAGTTTTTTTTTTAAAAAAATTGCTAGCATGTTTGCTTGAGCGTCTGCTATTGCTGAAAGCACAAATGGTGCTTTCATGGTTCCGTAGAGAAACAGTTGCATTTTAGGCGAAGGGCATTTTGACTGTCACCATCTAGAGTTGAATCAAGTTGGACTTGAAATATAGAGCTTAAAGTTCAGTTCTAGAAAAGTTTGGGTAAACCCAAACATTTTTTGTCTTTCCCTGGAGGTATGATCATTCCAAATGGAGTGGAGGGTCATCTGTTAGCCTAAATGCAGTTGCCATTTTCTAAGTTACTGCAGTGGGGGGATATGGAGCAAAACTAGTCATGCAATTCAAGGTTCTTCTTATTTCTGGGAGAAGAGACGGAATTAAAATGATCCTGCAACAATCTAATCATGACTTTCTATTTTAATGACAAGAAACTTCTAACTTGTTTCTCCTTTTAATTTTTTCAGCACCCCAGCCACTTTAGAACAGAACTATATCGTTTGTGAGCTGCAGCAGAAAATAAATATGCTCTATTCCTTCTTAAGAAGCCACCTACAGAAAAAGAGTATTGTATTTTTTTCCAGTTGTAAAGAGGTATTGAATATTTTTTATTTCTTTCAACCAAATCCTTTGAAAGTGCTCTCGAATTCAGTCGGTTTAGACAGGGAAAATATGTCTTTATGTAACCAAGTCCTTCTTAACCTTAGCTTTGTAAAGTGTATTCATAATTTTTTAATGGGAGGGGGGTCATTTTTTATGGCGAACAGGGATGTACTTTACGAAGCTTCACAATACTTAACCTTGAGTATTTCTGACTGGGCTTGGGGATTCTAAAATGAGTCGTAATTTGGTTAAAGTTGTTAGTATGAGCAGACGTGGCCTTGTTGAAGGCGTTGGAGGAAATTGTTGGCTTATTTTGAGTATTGATGGTAAGGACTTTTTTCCCAGAGGGATAAGATGTATGAGTCTTGTATGAGAATCAATCAGTGGTAGTTACAGAGTGCTTAGTACGTGCAGAGCACTTTACTAAGCGCCTGGTAGAGCACAATGCAATAGATACGTTCCCAGAGCTTAAAGTCTAGTGTTTGGGGGACACTTTGATCTAGGAAGAAAGGTGTTTAGAGTTTATGAATGAATCTCTGACTAGGAGGAAAGAGAGAGTGTGAATGCTATCATCACTCCTCAGGCTCTCAATCCAGGAGGCTCATTTGTCATTCCTGACGTGAGACTCAATAATCAAAACACCGTAAGTTTCTGCTTGTTCAATTTTCCTGGTTGTTCTCTCCGAATAGGCTATAATCTTCCCTTCCCAGCCTTGAGAACGTTTCAGTTACTGGCTCCGTGAGGAGGAAAAAAGCTATGAGGGGGTTTTACTGTCTTGTTGAGCACGACCCCTTGAAATGAGAAAAGGAAGGGAAAGAAATTTCCCTTTCCGACCTCCTTTAGAGAAGTCTCATCTTTTTGTAGTCCTTTTGACACTAATTTGTAATGTTTTTACTTAAAACTGGGACCATTTTCCACTGAGGCACTTAACGATGCTGTTTCTCAGGAAGGAGCCCCAATTTAAAGCTAGGAACAATTGTATTTTTGCTTTGATTTTTCTATAATACTATTCTTACTGTCACGGTGTGGGGTTTTTTTTTTTCCTTTGTTTCAACAGTGGTGTAAGTTGGTATTTTAGTCCCCGTTGCCTGCCTGAAAGACTAACGTTTATTATTCGGTGTCATTTCACAGGTTCAGTATCTGTTTAGAGTCTTCTGCCGACTGCGTCCGGGCTTGTCCATCCTTGCTCTCCACGGCAAACAGCAGCAGATGAAGAGAATGGAAGTGTACAATGATTTCGTTCGCAAAAAATCGGCAGTGCTCTTTGCTACGGACATTGCAGCCAGGGGCCTAGGTGAGTGACTCCCATAGTGAAACTTTATCCCGATTTATGTTGTATTAAAAGCGAATTTGTAGGAGGGTGGTGGTCATGCGTCCTAAACCTTACTCGGAAGATTGCTGTGTTTCACACGGGGCAGCAATCAGTAAAGTACAAGTAACGCCTTTGGTATTATTATTAAGCAGAAGTCTGAACTGGTCATCGTGACTCTGCTCCGATTTTTGGTGACTTCGGGAACTGAGAAATTAAGGTTTATTATACTCGAGTTGTTGAAACCAGAGGTCTCAATCAGCGATCCTATGCAGTCGTAGTGTTTTAGACCGCAGACATCTCTACAGGAAAGAAAGTAGAATGGAAAGCAGCATGACCGAGCGGAGAGAGCGTAGGCCTGGGAGTTGGAGCATCTGGATTTCTAATTCTTGCTCTGCCGCTTGACAGCTGGGTAAACTTGGGCAAGTCACTTAAACTGATTATGTCTGTTTCCTCATCTGTAAAAATCATTTGGTGGTATTTATTGAGCGCATACTGTGTGCAGAGCACTGTACTAAGCACTTGGGAAGTACAAGTCAGCAACATATACAGATGGTCCCTGCCCAGCAACGGGCTCACGGTCTGATTTAATGTCTGTTGTCCCTCACACGTAGACTCTGAGCCCCAATTGGGATGATGATAATAATAATAATAATAATAATAATAATAATGGTATTTATTAAGCGCTTACTATGTGCAAAGCACTGTTCTAAGCCCCGGGGAGGTTACAAGGTGATCAGGTTTTCCCACGTGAGGCTCACAGTCTTAATCCCCATTTTACAGATGAGGTAACTGAGGCGCAGAGAAGTTAAGTGACTTGCCCCAAGTCACACAGCTGACAGTTGGCGGAGCTGGGATTTGAACCCATGACCTCTGACTCCAAAGCCCGTGCCCTTTCCACTGAGCCACGCTGCTCCTTTTTTGATCTCATTACCTTTTCTCTACCCCAACCCTTAGTACAGTGCTCGGCACCTAGTAATTCATTCAAAGCATGCAATAACCACCTGAGAATACCATTAATTTTATTTCACTCTGTCAAAAGGAGAGTTGTGTGTTATTTGTTGATATTTAAAATGATCCTTAGTTTTAATTTTGCTCTTAGCTTATCGGTCGGGTGTGCTTTCGAACCCCGTGAATGAGCATTTATTGTGAATCTGATGTTGAGTGGGTCTGGAAACTGGTTTTGAACACGGCATTTCCTTTTTGCTCAGACTTCCCAGCTGTGAACTGGGTTCTTCAATTTGATTGTCCAGAAGACGCCAACACTTATATTCATCGAGCTGGAAGAACAGCAAGGTAGAGTTAACTTTTTTCTGATCCTGCGGATATTCTAAATTCAGAGGAACGTTGGCGGGACTGAGGGAAGTGGTCTTTTGAGGCTGGATGAATCACCGTCTTTCTCTGAATGGTGGGAGTCGTTCATAGTGAGTAACGTGCACAGCCAACCCAGGCTAGGTTGATCTGTGTGTTTTGGAGTTGAGGGTTGGTGTGGATAAATTAAAGCCCTGTGTGATTAGGGAAAAAAACCTCATTAAAATGGTCTTCACAGAGCGGCAAACTAGCTCTTATTTTCACTTTGCATCTTTCCCCCTAGTATTCTGCGGGGGAGTGCTATCAAGCACTGAAAAGAACAGCAGATAGGTGGGAGAAACCCGAAATAAGGCCTGGCTAACAGAGCAGCCAGTTTTATTAATTTATTTCTCCCCCTCTAGACTGTAAACCGGTTGTGGGCAGGGGATGTGTTTGCCAACTGTGTTGTAGTGTACCTTCCCAAGCCGTGAAAAAGAACCAACTGAAACACCGGGGCAGGTACAAGATAATCAGGTTTGACCCAATCTGTGTCTCACATAGGGCTCGCAATCTAAATGGGAGGGAGAAGGAATTAATCCCCATTTTGCAAATTAGGCGGAGACCTTCAAAATGAGGCCCTCAAACTGGTTCAGCATATTGGTGAAGCACTGGGGCAAAGTTTGGATATCTAATAATTATGTGTTTGCCAACTGTGTTGTACCTTCCCAAGCCGCGAAAAGAACCAACTGAAACACCGGGGCAGGTACAAGATAATCAGGTTTGACCCAGTCTGTGTCTCACATAGGGCTCGCAATCTAAATGGGAGGGAGAAGGAATTAATCCCCATTTTGCAAATTAGGCGGAGACCTTCAAAATGAGGCTCTCAAATTGCTTCAGCATATTGGTGAGGCACTGTGGCAAAGTTTGGATAGCTAATAATTCAGCGCTAATATCTAATAGCAGTACAATGCCCTGACCACAGTAAGGGCTTAATACTTTACCACTGCTGTTGTCTATGAATGTAACCAGCTTATACCAGTCTAATAGCTATATAAAAGCCTCTCACTTCTCCATTTTCCCTTGAAAATTTTACACTACACTGCATTGTTCAGGGTTCCTTGGTACACTTTCAATTTTGGGAAATCTTCCAGTGTTTTCTGATTTTTCGGCCTCCAGTCAGGTGCCCACAAATTGACCTTTTCTCTGCTCATTAGCACCTCCTTCAAAGGGCAATTAGGAGACGTGGAAGGAGGTAATAGTAATAATAAAATAAGACTATGGTACTTGTTTAAGTGCTTACTATGTGCCAAGCACTGTTCTAAGTGCTGGGGTAGATGCACGGTAATTAGGTTGGACACAGTCCCTGTCCCACATTGGGCTCACACTCTTAATCTCCATTTTTTTTTACAGATGAGGTAAATGAGTCCCAGAGAAGTGAAGTGACTTGCCCAAGGTCACACAGCAGACAAGTGGCAGAGGTGGGATTAGAACCCATGACCTTCCGACTCCTAGGTCTGTGCTCTAATCACTAGGCCATGCTGTTTCTCAGACTCTACTCCCCCCCGCCTCGCCACCCTCTCCTCCCCCCAAGAAATATTGGCCTATAAAACTAGAATTATGGGTTAATGTCTTCTATTTTGGAGCAAATTTATGATGAAAGAAAGGCAGAATTTTGTCAACAAGGGCAGTAAAGGTTAGAAAAATGTGAATAATCACCCAAAGGTGTAAGCTTGGGAGGCAGGCAGGATGAGATAATAGGGAAATCGACTGAGGAAAAGGGAAGACTTTCTGAGTTTCAGTCCTTTGGTGAGTGCCTGCATACACCAGTATTTTTTTTTTGAAAGTACTTTGCTTTAGGTGACTGACTTGAGCAAATCTAACAAGGCAGTAAATAAAGGTTGAAGGGAGATGGCAATGAAAAGCAGGGGTATTTGTGGAGATACATATCCTTAATCCCTCCTTGGAGATTGTCTTTTTCATGCTTTTCGAGCCCTAACGTGGGTTAGTTTGGAAAGGGGGAAGAGCTGAGGGAGCGAGTCGGGGTGATGGGGAGGGGGAGCAGAGGAAAAGGGGGGCTTAGTCTGGGAAGGCCTTCTGGAGGAGGTGAGCCTTCAGGAGGGCTTTGGAGGTGGGGAAGTGTGCTAGTTTGGTGGATGTGAGGAGGGAGGGCATTCCAGGCCAGAGGTAGGACGTTGACCAGGGGTCGGCGGCGGGATGGGCGAGAAGGAGGCCCAGTGAGGAGATTAGCGGCGGAGGAGCGGAGGGAGCGGGCTGGGCTGGAGAAGGAGAGAAGGGAGGTGAGGTAGGAGGGGCCGAGGTGATGGACAGCCTTGAAGCCATGAGGAGTTTTTGCTTGTTACGAAGATGGCCTCTCTCCATCTACAAAAAGAACCATTGAGCTTGAAGGAACGACAGCAAGTTATCTGGCATGCAAGTACTTTAAGAACGGAAGCGCTGGGCTCTGCTAACCAGTCTTACCAATTAATAGTATTTACAGAGCACTATCTCTGCGCACAGCATTGTACTAAACGCCTGGGAGAGTACACTAGAGAAGCAGCGTGGCCCAGTGGAAAGAGCCCGGGCTTGGGAGTCAGAGGTTGTGGGTTCAAATCCCAGCTGCGCCACTTGTCAGCTGTGTAACTTCTCTGGGCCTCAGTTCCCTCATCTGTAAAACGGGGATTAAGACTGTGAGCCCCACGTGGGACAACCTGATTACCTTGTATCTACCCCAGCGCTTAGAACAGTGCTTTGCACATAGTAAGCGCTTAACAAATACCAACATTATTATTATTATTACACTAGAATTAGAAGGCGTATTCCCCTGCCCCACGCCCAGACCGACCAGAGGCAAAGAACTCAGCACCCCTTTACAAGTCATTTTACCACCCTGAGGACTCGGAAGAGGTACAACAGTTAGAAATTAAGAATCGTTTCCCAGAGGGTGAGGAATCTGAAGACTTCTTCTTCCAAAATCTCTTTATTGGCTTATTTTAGCATTATCACCTTGGTTGGTTAACTTCTAATTTGGTGTCATCTGCCTGGACACCTGTGGTCTCTGATCTAATGTCGTACCTTGTCTACCTCAGCCCGGGTCATTTTTGATTTGGAGGTGGCCAACCCGGAGTCCCTTGAGTCTGGGTCAGGTTGGCAACAGGCAGACTTGAATGAATAAGGTTCGGAGAGGGCCGGGCCCAGATTTCTGGGTTTTGCAGGAGCCTATCATCTTGGCTTTTTAATTGAGAGCATTACCCTGCTAATTCATATTCAGCCTGGGGTGGATTTTAGCCCTTTATGTGTTTCTCTGCCACTTCCCCATAGTTCTTGCAGCTAGGGAATCTTTCGCTCCATCCCGTAGGTTTCACGGTTCAATTCCCCTTTAATAATAATAATAATAATAATAATGGCATTTAGTAAGCACTTACTATGTGCAAAGCACTGTTCTAAGCGCTGGGGAGTTTACAAGGTGATCAGGTTGTCCCACGGGGGGCTCACAGTCTTAATCCCCATTTTGCAGATGCGGTAACTGAGGCACAGAGAAGATAAGGTGACTTGCCCAAAGTCACATAGCTGACAATTGGCGGAGCCGGGATTTGAACCCTTGACCTCTGACTCCAAAGCCCGGGCTCTTTCCACTGAGCCACACTGCTTTTCTTTCCTTTGGGCTCCTCAGGCTTCCCTTTTGCTCTTAATTATGATGGTATTTATTAACCTCTTATGTGCTAAGTGTCACGCTTAACACTGGGCTAGATAAAATATAATCGGATTGGACACAATCCCTATCCGTAACAATATAAGGAGGGAGCATCAGAATCTTATCCCCATTTTACCGACAAATGGTATTTATTGAATGCTTACTGTGGGCAGAGCACTATACTAAACCCTTAGGAGAAGGAAAGACAACCATGTTGCTAGGCACATTCCCTGCCCAAAAGGAGCTTATTTTAATTAATTCATTCAGTCATATTTTTTGAGCTGTTACTGTGTGAAGAGCACACTACCAAGCGCTTGGGAGAGTAAAATATAGCAATAAACAGTAAATAGCAATAAATTCCCTGCCCACAATGAATTTACAGCCTAGAGGGGAAGACAGACGTTAAACTAAATTACCGATATGTATATAAATGTTTTGGGGCTGAAAGTTGGTTGACTATCAAGTGCTTCAAGGGTGCAGACCCAGAGGCCTGGGGGATGCAGAAGGGAGAGTTCCTAAATATGTGCCATGGGAATATAAATCCTCCCTCCCTTCCCTTAAAACTCCTCCACCCTACCAGTCGTAAAAAAACCCTAATATAACATAAATGAGTAAATCTCGATTATGAGTATTAAGGGATTAAATAGCCACATTTGAAGGTGGCCATAGGGTAAATTCAGATTCATCTAACCAGTTCCTTAAAAGCGAAGCGTAAGTATATTTTCTTAAAAAGGTAGAAATGAACAGGGAAGAGATTATCTCCAGGGAAATTAAGTTTTTGGCCTTCAAAAAAAATGCTTGCACCCGAAACTACATTGCAATCAGATTATCTCTGTGGAGAATAAGAGAACATGAAACTAGCGGCGTCCACTCTTGTTCTTTCTAATTTTACGGCTTCCGCAACCAGGCAGCGGTCATTTCAGGAGCCTCTGAAAGGTCAAGGAATTCAGAGTAGAAATTTTCTTCCCTCCTGTACTCGCCAAATTGCACAGATGATATCCACTGTTCCACATTTGTAGCCTTACACCGAATTGAATTCCGGAACTGCAGGTCGAGGTCTGACCAAGCTATGCGGTGATTGATCGAGATGGCTAAATGGCATTCCACCAGTGAAGGAAAGCAAAGCAATGCCTTTAGTAGCCAGTCCGCTTTCTCCCTTTTCTTTATGAAATCCCCTGACATTTCAGAGTTCCAAGTGAGCCTCTGGGCTCAGGAAAAGCTTGTCCATACCTCTGAAGGAGCCTAATTGAAAATTTCAGTAGAAATGTCTTTTCTGTTGTTTGTTCGGTGGAAAATGCCACTGACTCTCTGGGGCCACTGCTGGGCATAGTTGCTAAGCTAAACTCATTTGCTATTCAGTCTCATTAGGGCCAAGGATTCCTTCCCATTTTCCCCCCACCCAAAATTTAGCGTAACTGCCACGATAGGTGTTGAAATAATCTACGATGGTCAACTCGTCGGACAGATCTCTTCCTCTGGCTTTAATAATGATGATGATAATTCTGATATTCGTTAAGCGCTTACTGTGTGCCAGGCACTGTTCAAAAGTGCTGGGATGGGTACAGGCAAATCCAGTACGACACAGTCCCTGTCCCACATGGGGCTCTCAGCCTCAGTCCCCATTTTCCAGATGAAGTAACTGAGGCCCAGGGAAGTGAAATGACTTGCCCAAGGTCGCACAGCAGGGCAGTGGCAGAGCTGGGATTAGAACCCATGCTGTAGCCACTACGCCAGGCTTTCGGGGCCTCGTACACCCAGTATATATGCTGTCACACTGAGCTACATCCCGTCCTCCCTGTCTTCCTCACTGTCCCTTCTGTGGTTTTTCTGCTAGATCCAGATCTTCTCCTTCCTTTAATCCCTTTGCTGTGGGTTTTCCCTAGGCTCTCTGCTGATTGGGCATGGTCTCTACTCAGTGATCAATCTCTTAACAGTATTTGAGCACCTGGGGAGGAGGGCTGCACTAAAAACACCTGGAATAATTGCAAATAAGTAAGGAACATGATTCTGACCCTCCGGGAGCCTGCTATCTAACGGGCGACCGACAGGCACGAGTCATTTTACGAATAGCCGGAGAAGGAAGGAACTGGTACCTGAAGGGGATGAACTGGTTAATAAGTGTAAGTTAGTGTAAACTGAGGAAAAAGTGTAAGTGCTAAGTAGCATGGCCAAGTGGAAAGACAACGGGCCTGAAAAGTCAGAAGACCCGAGTTCTAATCCCAGCTCCGCCAGAAGTCTGTGGGACCCTGGGCGAGTTGGAACTGATTAATTTAGATCTACAGTGCCTGGCACATAGGAAGGGCTTAACAAGTACCATAATTAGCATTATTATGGCTGTGGTGTGACCTTGGGCAAGTTGCTTAACTTCTCTATGGCTCCGTGGTCTCCCTCTAAATTTGTTGGGGACAGGGAACGTCTCTACGAGCTCTGTTCAACTATTATACTGTACTCTCCCAAGCGCCTAGTACAGTGCTTTGCACACAGTAAGCACTCAAGTATGATTGAGTTGCCTTCCCTGTAAAATGGGGATTAAGGCTGTGAGCCCCAAATGGGAAATGGACTGTGTCCAACCTAATTAGACTGTATCTCTACCACAGTGCTTAGTACAGTGCCTAATAATAAGAGCTTAAGGAATACCATTAAAAAAGAAACATAAACGTGAAGGAGAGTGTTGGAAAGGAGGAGCTGAATCAATGAATGATACTTGCTGAGCACTTCCTGTGTGCAGAGCACTGTACTAAGCACTTGAGAGGGTACAATAGAGCATGGAGACATAATGATGGCATTTGTGAAGCACTTACTATATGCAAAGCACTGTTCTAAGCACCGGGGTAGATACAAGGTAATCAGATTGTCCCACTTGGGGCTCACAATCGTAATCCCCATTTTCCAGATGAGAGAACTGAGGCCCAGAGAAGTGAAGTGACTTGCCCAAAGTCACACAGCTGACAATTGGCGGAGCTGGGATTCGAACCCACGACCTCTGACTCCCAAGCCCGGGCTCTTTCCACTGAGCCACGCTGCTTCTCAATGATCCCCGCCCTCAAGAGACATGATTCCTGCCATCAAGGATCTTAGAATGTGAATCCCTTAAAATGTAAGCCCTGTATGGGATAGGGATAACGCCTCACCTGATTATCTCAATAATATAATAATATATATAATAATAATAATATAATATCTCAGTGCTCAATACAGCGCTTGGCCCATAGTGTTTAATTAATTCAGTCGTATATACAGACGATTACTCTCCCCACCTTCAAAGCCTCGTTAACAACACATTTCCTCGAGATCGTCCCTGACATTTCTTCTCCCACTCCCTTTTGCATCCCTCTGGCACTGGGATTTGCACCCTTTATTCACGTATCTGTCCATAATTTTATTTATTAATATTAACGTCTGTCTCCCTATCTGGACTGCAAGCTCGTTATGGGCAAGGAGCGTGTCTGCCACAGCACTGTTATCATACTCTTCCAGGCGCTTAGTACAATGCTGTGTACACAGTAAGCGCTCAATAAATACGACTGACTTTGGATTGTTTAGAGGCAAAGAGAAATTGGTGCAGGAGATGTTTTGGGAGGGTGAGTATCTCAAAAAAATGTTAATGCAGTATCTAAGTTGATTATTAATTTTTAAAGCACAAGCGTCTGTGACCCTTCTTACCAATTTGAAGTTTTATATAGATCATTTAGCTTTACATTCACTGGAAGCAGATAGCATATGTAATGCCTACTCTATCTCTGAAATTTTAATAGAAACCAACCAAACTGCGGTTTTAAAGTGGTCATTAATGAGCTTAGAGATAATTGGGAAGTTTCTTGGGCCACGAGAGTGCATAATTGAATAGACCGAGGACTAAATTCAATGTTCGAAGCTAGCTAAAATCCTCTGTAAGATAGAGCTATAAGATGCTGTAATTAAAACCAGTTTGCTGGGTACTATTTTTACCTGGAATTGAAATTATAATATATGAGTCCGGGAAAGTGAATGTATGTATGGAAACGAAGGGTAAACCCCAGGGCTTTGGCATTTTGGTGCTTTTTACAGAACCTACAGATCTTAAGCGCTTAATACAGTGCTCCGCGCAGAGTAAGCGCTCAATAAATATGATTGAATGAATGAACCTACTCAGAGATCGAAGTCGCTGAATGAATGATAGTGCGATGAAGGCAATGGGGAAGGCATTGCGCAAAGAATGTGCCCTACTTCTAGTAGTTTAGGAATCAGTATCTTATTTCCTCGAATTGCTGCAAATGATAATACAGATAACTTCCTCCCTCCGAAACCTTTACAGCCTATATTCACAAATCCGTCTCTCGAGGACTGCTCATAGTGACTTTGGGTGCTATTGGAAGTGGAGAGCTGCCGTAAGCACTTAGCACAGTGCTCTGCGCACAGTAAGCGCTCAGTAAATACGATTGAATGAATATGTGAGACGAGGGGCATTTACGCTAGGTTGAGGAACCATGTCCTATGCTTATTAATTTATAAATATCCCTATATATGGCGCAGCCTTACCTCAGGTAGTGAAGGCACCGTGTTCCTCAGTCACACCTGTATTAGAAAAGCCATTACCAGTGGCATAAGAATGTGTCCTAGGGTTTCTGGAAAGAGGAGTATTCGTTATGGAAAATATTTAATAGTCACAAAAATCAGCTCACAGTTGCCTGAAAACATGAAATGTATATTTTAAGCATGAGTTTAACAATTAATAATAATAATGATGGTGTGTGTTAAGTACTTACTATGTGTCAAGCACTGTTCTAAGTGCTGGAGTAGATAGGTAATCAGGTTTTCCAAAGTGGAGCTCACAGTCTTAATCCCCGTTTTACAGATAACTGAGGCACAAAGAAGTGAAGTGCCTTGCCCAAAGTCACACAGCTGACAATTGGCGCCTGAGGGATTCGAACCCATGACCTCTGATTCCCAAGCCCGGGCTCTCAAAGACATGGACTTGGCTGCCGGTTGGAAGGCTCCTTGCTGCCACCTTTCATCTAGAAAACATTACGGAGGAGTAAGGAGATCATTACATTTGTGACACAAATGTCTGTGGAATCAGTCAGTGGTATTTACTGAGCGCTTACTCTGTGTAAAGCACTGTGCTAAACACTTGGAAGAGTTGATACATACAGTTCCTGTCCGCAAGGAGCATAGGTCTAGAGGAATGAAGATGGCAGTGCCTCTTCACTCCACAAGCCTTCTTTATGGCCAGAATCACTTTGTGACAAAAATCTTTATTTCGTGTAAGTTAGATAAAACCTCTGGGGTCCAACAGATCTTTCTGGGGGAGCATCTTCTCGTTGTCTGCATGACCCGGTCAGCATCCTGCTCAGTCAATTCTCGTAACTCCTCGTGTTATTGTTAAGCGCTTAGTACAGTTTTCTGCACACAGTAAGCGCTCAATAAATACGATTGATGATTGTGTCCCCTTTGACCCATTAACTTACGTTCCCTGAGGTCAGTCTCCTCCCTGTCCACTGACTACAGTTTGGGTTGTGTCGGCAGGAGTCACTCGTTCACTCATTGTCGTATTTAAGCATATTCAAGCGCTTAGTACAGTGCTCTGCACACAGTAAGCGCTCAGTAAATACGATTGATTGATTTATTGGTCGCCAAGCAGCACGGCATAATGGATAGAGCGTGTGCATGGGAGAAAGGAGGTCATGGGTTCGAATCCTAGCTCGGCCACTTGTCTGCTGTGTGACCTTGGGCAAATCACTTCTCTGTGCCTCAGTTACCTTATCTGTAAAATGGGGTTTGAGACTGAGCCCAATGTGGGGCAGGGACCGTGTCCAACCGCAGCACATAGTAAGCGCTTAATACCATTATTATTATCATTATTATTATTATCAATCAATCAATCAATCGTATTTATTGAGCACTTACTGTGTGCAGAGCACTGTACTAAGCGCTTGGGAAGTACAAGTTGGCAACATATAGAGACAGTCCCTACCCAACAGTGGGCTCACAGTCTTAAAGGGGGAGACAGAGAACAACACCAAACATACTAACAAAATAAAGTAGAATAGATATGTACGAGTAAAATAAATAACTAGAGTAATAAATATGTACAAACATATATACATATAAACAGGTGCTGTGGGGAAGGGAAGGAGGTAAGATGGGGGGGATAGAGAGGGGGACGAGGGGGAGAGTAATATTATTATTATCATTACTGTGTGTGGAGCACTTTACTAAGCTCTTGGAAAGTACAATTCAGTAACAAAGAGATACAGTCCCTGCCCACGATGGGCTCACAGTCTAGAAGGGGGGAGACAGACATCAAAACAAGTAAACAGGCATCAGTATAAATTAACAGAATTAGAAAAATATGGAACACTTCACGAATTTGCCCGTCAGTGGCTATAACGCCACAAATCAGTCAGGCAGTGGTCAGTCACTTCTGTGTAGGCCTCAGTGTCCTGGAGATTTAGCGCTTAGTACAGTGCTCTGCACACAGTAAGTGCTCAATAAATACGATTGATGATGATTTGAATATGACTTTTTAAAAATGGCAAAGCCCAGATGTAGGGAAATGAAATTGATGAAATGTAAGGGATTTAATTCCAAAGTACTGCTGCTTCCATTCAATTAGTGAATCAATCAATTGTTTATAATAATAATAATGGCATTTGTTAAGTGCTTACTATGTGCCAAGCACTTTTCTAAGTGCTGGGGTGGGGGGGTACAAGGTGATCAGGTTGTCCCACGTGAGGCTCACAGTCTTAATCCCCATTTTACAGGTGAGGTAACTGAGGCTCAGAGAAGATAAGGTGACTTGCCCAAGGTCACACAGCAGACATGTGGCGGAGCCGGGATTAGAACCCATTATTTAAGCTCTTGGGAGGGTGCAATACACAGAGTCGGCTGTTCCCTTACCTACTCATAACTTCCAAACCCTCCTTCCCACCCGGCAGCATTTCAGATCCATTTGAAGGAAGAGTAAAATCTGATTATTATTAGTATTTTTACTTTTTTGGGGGATGGTAGCAAACCACATTTCTGCAGCCTGTTTTTCTTGAGCTTTGCTGTGCTACTTTGTGTTTGGGACACATTCGGTCCCGTTAGTGATAGAATATGGTGCCACCAGGGGACAGCAGATGACAGACTTTTCTCAATTTAGAAATAACGGCACATGTGGAGTCTTTGAGAATATTAAAATCTAAACTCCTTTTAAAGTTATTCTGCAGTATCTGATTTCAAACATTCGGGGCTAGATCGAAGGAAATGTATTGCAATCTTAAGGAAAGGATAGTTCTATAACAACCCAGTGGTTGGAAAATAGAAGGTTAAAAATGAAGTCCGCAATTAAGTTGCAGACATTTATCTTTTGGAACTGTAAATGGTACAAGACTTTATAAATTGTAAAAAAAATTAAGAAGTGTATTGGCACTCTACCTCTTACCGTCTCCAGTGGTAAATGCGGTATTTTAAGCCTATGTTTTTCAGGTGCTTTAGGCTGGGGTGTCTGGAAAATGTTAAATGTGGTGATGTCATTAGGAAGTTTCACAGGAATAATCCTAGCCTTGCATTGCCCTAGAAGAATATATGCTTTTCTGATGATACGTAATGTTGTTGAAAGAAAGATCCAGAGACCCAGATTTTGGGGTGCCTCAGAGATATTCTTCCTGTATGTAGTCAGCCATTTCCAAAATTGTACCGTTCTTTGTAGAATTTTTAGTTTGTAAAATGTTCCGTAAAGCATCGCATCCCATCTTTTTTAAGGTTCGAACCCATTTTAAGGCAACCGAAGTCCCTAAAAATGAAAAAACCATGAGGAACTTTTCAAAGTGCCCAGCTGTACAGTTAAAATGCAGATACAGCTTCACGGATAAAAATAGCATATTACACAGTAGTCTTGTTCTACTTTGTGTTTGTCAACGTGTTCTCAGAACGGTAACTGTAAGGGCACGGGAAAACATCTCTTACATTAACGTCTAAAGGCTCAGGGACCCAGTGGGTCTTAAGTGCTCCCTGTTCACATGGATTGGTTAAAGAAAAATAGAAAGAGAGCAACCCCAACCTTCTCCCTTGCCCTTCTTCCTTCATTCGTTCAATTGTATTTATTGAGCGCTTGCTAAGCACCTGGGAGAGTACAGTATAACAAGAAACAGACACAATCTTGCCCGCAACGAGCTCCCAGTCTAGAGGACTGCACCCCCCCGGATTAAACGACGCTTCCTGCCTCAGGAATAAATTGGCGGACCCGTGTAACAGGCTTGACTCGAGCTCCTCTCTGAACGTGTTTTCTGTTCTTCCTCTGGGTACGGTTCAAAACTAGGGCAACCTGATGGATCGCTGGGCATAATAGCACAGAGAAAGAGAAGCTTTCAAAAGGATATATGGAGTTTGTGCGGCATAGTGCCGCGTGAACTCTCCGCATCTCACCTGCAGATGCACTGGTAGCTTGTTGTTCCTGCGAGGAAGATGGTTGGGCGGCAGCCAGAGGGTTGTTGGAGTGTTGAGCCTTGACTTTTCCCCAGCCCCTGGACTCCCAGTCAACTCCAGAAGCCATTCGTCTCTCTCTGTGGAGACCTGGGGAGAGCAACGCATTTTTAAACCGTAGACGTCGCGGTGACTGCTTATACAACAGAGCTCCATAAGTCGATACTCGTCGTCCAGTTACTATTCCAGCCTTTCCCTCATTCCCGCTGCCTCGGGGTCTGCCACTGGGGAAGTGCCTAGCTAATTGTAACTGGGGTATTCGTGAGGTGTTGACTATGTAATTGTGGTATTTGTGAAGTACTTACTGTATACCAGATACTGTACTAGAGAAGCAGCATAGCTCAGTGGAAAGAGCACGGGCTTTGGAGTCAGAGGTCGTGGGTTCAAGTGCCAGCTCCGCCAATTGTCAGCTGTGTGACTTTGGGGAAGTCACTTAACTTCTCTGGGCCCGTACCTCATCTGTAAAATGGGGGTTAAGACTGTGAGCCCCCCGTGGGGCAACCTGATCACCTTGTAACCTCCCCAGCGCCTAGAACAGTGCTTTGCACATAATAAGTGTGTAATAAATGCCATCATCATTATCATTATTATTATTATTACTAAGTGCTGGGGTGGATTACAAACAGATGGATGTGGACACAGTTCCTGTCCCACCTGGGGCTCACAGACTCAATCCCCGTTTTACAGATGAGGAACTGAGGCCCAGAGAAGTGAAGTGACTTGTCCAGGGTCACGCAGACAAGTGGCAGAGTGCCGAGCACTGGGGACGAAAGGGTCTTAAGCTTCTGAGTTTAAACTCTGTTTCAGCTTTCGACAGATTGGTTTCAACTTTACCACAGGATCCTGGTTTATAGCGTCAAGGGCGCTGGTGGCCAGATGGGAGGAGAAGCAGCCTGGCCTAGTGGTTAGAGCCTGCGCCCGGGAGTCACAAGGTCATGGGTTCTAATCCCAGCTCTGCCACTTGTCCGCCGTGTGACCTTGGGCAAGTCACTTCACTTCTCTGGGCCTCAGTTACCTCGTCTGGAAAATGGGGATGAAGAGCGTGAGCCCCAAGTGGGACAACCTGATCACCGTGTATCTACCCTGGTGCTTAGAACGGTGCTCGGCGCATAGTAAGCGCTTAACAAATAGCATAATTATTATTATGGGAGCTCTGGGGAACTTGGGAATTGATTTAAAAAGCTGTGATGGAAGGAGAGAGGGTGGAAAGTGGGAGACTGTTGAAAGAGGGGATGCACTCGGGAGCAGGAGAAGCCGGGATTGAAAGGGAAGGGGTTACCCGGTGGGTAGGCAGGCTCACGAGAGCCTGTCCGTTTTACTTCTGAAAGTATAAAAGCTGACTCTCCTGTTGTGTGAGCGTTCTCGCTCAATAGCAATGCAGTCACATAGCTTTGTTGCTCATCTATAATTGAGTTCACAATTCTGAATCAATTTCTTTAAAAATAAGGGCACCTGACTGTGGTTCCAATCCCCCATTAATTTCATTGCTCATATGGGATAATTGGTTCTGATTCAGAATGTTTTCAGGAACCAGTAACGTTTTCAAAAAATAATAATGGCATTTATGAAGAACTTGGTATGTGTCAGTCGCTTTTCTAAGCACTGGAACAGATTCAAGTTAGATTGGAAATAGTCTCTGTGGCACATGGGGCTCACAGTTCAAGTATTGGGGGAAAAGGTATTTAATCCCCATTTTGCAGGATGAGGAAGCTGAGGCATAGTGACTTACCCAAAGTGATGCAGCAAGCAGTTGGCAGAGGCAGGATTAGAACCCAGACCCTCGGTCTCTCCAGTCTTCCACTAAGCCACAGTACTTTCCATTGAACTGTAAGTCCGAGGACCGCCTGAAAAGATAATCAGACAAGTCTCATTGCCCCTCAAGGAGGAGAGGCAAGGCAGAAAAGGGCAGGGGGGCAGACCAATGTGGTCATCATCATCAGTTGCATTTATTGAGTGCTTACTATGTGCAGAGCACTGAATGAAGCGCTTGGAAGAGTACAATCAATCAATCGTATTTATTGAGTGCTTACTGTGTGCAGAGCACTGTACCAAGCGCTTGGGAAGTACAGGTTGGCAACATTTAGAGACAGTCCCTACCCAACAGTGGGCTCACAGTCTAGAAGGGGGAGACAGAGAACAAAACAAAACGTATTAACAAAATAAAATAAACAGAATAGATATGTACAAGTAAAATAAATACTGTGCAAACAGAATTGGCAGATACGTTCCCTGCCCACAATAAGCCTTTAGTTTAGAGGCCTTAAATCTAAAGTTGAAGGCCTGCTCATTGGGAATAACAATAATAATAATAATAATGGCATTTATTAAGCGCTTACTATGTGCAAAGCACTGTTCTAAGCGCCGGGGAGGTTACAAGGCGATCAGGTTGTCCCACGGGGGGCTCACAGTCTTCATCCCCATTTTTACAGGTGAGGTAACTGAGGCACGGAGAAGTTAAGTGACTTGCCCAAAGTCACACAGCTGAAATTGGCGGAGCTGGGATTTGAACCGCTGACCTCTGATTCCAAAGCCAGTGCTCTTTCCGCTGAGCCACGCTGCTTCCGAATGGGAAGAATTGTGGATGGGTTTTGGTTTATCTCGTTTAAACAATTCCGGCATCAATCGTCGGTTGGCTTGAGCCCTTTTGGGAGCTAGGCCTGAGGCTCCTTTCCTGGAAGGACCTGCCACGCCGTACCTTTCCGACGGCGGCTTCCTTCCCATCTGCCGCAAACCTTACGAAGCTCACGTTCCCTTTCCTGTGCAGAAAGCTAGTTTGGGTCCATTTTGCCTATAGTGATCTCACAGGGTTGGAGAGGTTTTTGATTTGTGAGTCCCATGAAGTTCCAGTGCGTGAGAGAGGAAACAAGACATATTGCCTCACTAAGCTACCATTATTTAAAAATCTTTTTCGTCTATTTTCTTTAAAAGTCCATTTGGTATCTTTTATTTTGTGCTTTATAGCTGTCGTTTTCTTCCCACCTTCCACTCCCCATCTCGTCAAAAGCCCATTTTAGATGGCGGCAACCAGATCGAGAAATCGGCTGGTTCTTCAGAGGAGTCCAACATAATAATAATAATAATGATGGTGTGTGTTAAGCGCTTACCATGTGCCAAGCACTGTCCTGAGCGCTGGAGTAGATACAAGGTGATCAGGTTGTCCCACGTGGGGCTCACAGTCTTCATCCCCATTTTACAGATGAGGGAACTGAGGCACAGAGAAGTGAAGTGACTTGCCCAGAGTCACACAGCTGACAAGTGGCAGAGCCGGGGTTAGAACCCACAACTTCTGACTCTCAAGCCCTTGCTCTTTCCACTTCACCACACTGCTCCTGTTTCTCTAGAGGAAGTTTTCTCCCTCCGTCTCTCCCCTCAAGATACCATAAATAACCTGTGCTGTGAAAATACTTCATATTCTATAGGCTACATTCGAAGCTTTGTCCAAAATCTCTTTTATTTTTTCTTCCTCAGTCATTTAATGGTATTTATTGAATATTCCCTGAAGTATTCTCCCTCCGTCTCTCCCCTCAAGATACCATAAATAACCTGTGCTGTGAAAATACTTCATATTCTATAGGCTACATTCGAAGCTTTGTCCAAAATCTAGGCTTTGGCCAAAATCTCATTTATTTTTTCTTCCTCAATCACTTAGTGGTATTTATTGAACGCTTCCTGTGTGCCGAAAACCGTACCGAATGTTCAGGGAATGGAGACCCATTGCCAGTACGCAAGGAGGTTACAGTCTAGAGGGGTAGACAGACATTAAAATAAATTCCGGCTATGTACAGGTATTAGTGGCTAGAGACCGGGCTTGGGAGTCTGAGGTCTTGGGTTTAATTCCGACTCCGCCACTCGTCTGCTGTGTGACCTTGGGCAAGTCGCCTCACTTCTCTGGGCCTCAGTTACCTCATCTGGAAAATGGGGATTGGGACTGGGAGCCCCATGTGGGACAGGGACTGTGTTCAAACTGATTTGCTTGTATCCACCCCAGCGCTTAGCACAGTGCCTGAGCGTTTAACACATACCACCACTATTGTTATTAAGTGCTGAGAGAGGAGTGATGCATGTCTGCCTCAATAGAATAGTAATAATAATGATGGTGGCCCTTATTAAGCGCTTACTGTGTGCAAAGCACTATTCTAAGCACTGGGGAGGTTACAAGGTGATCAGGTTGTCCCACGGGGGGCTCACAGTCTTCATCCCCATTTTACAAATGAGGTAACTGAGAGCCAGAGAAGTGAAGTGACTTGCCCAAAGTCACACAGCTGACAATTGGCGAAGTCAGGATTTGAATCCACGACCTCTGACTCCAAAGCCTGGGCTCTGTTCGACCACGCTGCTTCTCTAGAGCAGCATTTCTTTACTAAGGAGCTCTGAAAGAGACGTGCTTTGCTTAATTAGTATAACAGTGCTTAATGAAAGAGAGACAGTCATTTGGCAGATTCCAGATGATAGTTTAGTTTGGCAGTGTAATGAGGTCCTGATTAATTTCCATTACTTCTAACAATAATAATTATAGTATTTATTGGGTGCTAAGCACTGCGGCATGTACTGGATAATTACATTAGACACATCCCCTATCCTCACAATCTAAGAGGGAGAGATACTAGTATTTTATCCCCATATTACAAATGAGGTTGGCGAGGCCCAGACCGGCCAAGTGAATTGATTAGTGTCACCCAGCATTCATTCAGTCGTATTTATTGAGCGCTTCCTGTGTGCAGAGCACTGTACTAAGCGTTTGGGAAGTACAAGTTGGCAACATATAGAGATGGTCCCTACCCAACAACGGGCTCACAGTCTAGAAGGCAACAGGCCTTGTAATAATTATTACAAGGTGACAATATTACCTTGTAATAATAATAATGGCATTTGTTAAGCGCTTACTATGTGCCAAGCACTGTTCTAAGCAATGGGGTGCATACAAGGTGATCAGGTTGTCCCACGTGGGGCTCACAGTCTTCATCCCCATTTTACAGATGAGGGAACGCGCCCGAGTGAAGTGAAACGACTCGCCCAAGGTCACACAGCAGACAAGGTGGGATTAGAACTCATGACCTTCCAACTACCGGGCCCGTGTTCTGTCCACTATACCATGCTGCTTCTTGTAGACACATTCTCTGCCCTCAAAGACCGTACAGTCTTGCTGGGAACTAGCCGATTAAAAGAAATTGCCAAAAGTGAGATTGAGGGTGATTAGCTCCCAGTGACTTCTGTTTTCTTACTTTGTTTTAAAGTGATTTCTTCTAATTCAGTAGCAGCCAATACGTAGATTTGCTATGATATAAAATTATACAGTCTGCAATTAGCCTTAAATCAGGAGCCTGCTTGATGATCATCAGATCTGCTATTTTAGAAGAAATAGAATCAGTCATCCAGTTGAAACTGAGAACATCTTGGTTTGATTATGTTTAAAGGGGAAAAAATATAGGGTGGTCTACACTTTGAAAGTGTTTAATTTTTCACCCAAGTATCTTAGCAAGGGCACAGGCCTTGGAGTCAGAAGACCTGGGTTCTAATCCAGGTTTCACCAGTTGCGAACTACACAACCCTGGGCCAATTGCTTAATTTTTCTGTGCCTCAGTTTACTGTCTGTAAATGTTGCCAACTTGTACTTCCCATACGCTTAGTCCAGGGCTCTGCACACAGTAAGCGCTCAATAAATACGATTGAATGAATGAATGAATGACCAGGCGGGGCTCAGTCCAGTGATACACCTGGCTAATTGGCCCAATTTGGTGTAGGTACAAAACGTGCTAGTTGAGTGTCGGCCTTCCGAGTCCCCCGTGGGACAACCTGATCACCTTGTAACCTCCCCAGCGCTTAGAACAGTGCTTTGCACATAGTAAACCCTTAACAAATACCATCGTTATTATTACAAGTCGGCAACACGTAGAGACGGTCCCTACCCAACAACGGGCTCACCGTCTAGAAGGGGGAGACAGACGACAAAGCAAAACGTGGACGGATGTCAAGTCGTCAGAATGAATAGAATTAAAGCTAAATGCACATCATTAACCAAATAGAACAGTAATCGCAATCGGATCGTAACCAGAGAAGCAGTGTGGCTCAGTGGAAAGAACATGGGCTTTGGAGTCAGAGGCCATGGGTTCAAATCCCGGCTCCACCGATCGCCAGCTGTGTGACTTTGGGCAAGGCACTTCACTTCTCTGGGCCTCAGTTCCCTCATCTCTAAAATGGGGGTGAAGGCTGGGAGCCCCCCGTGGGATGACCTGATCACCTTGTAACGTCCTTAGCGCTTAGAACGGTGCTTTGCACATAGTAAGCGCTTAATAAATGCCATCATCATCATTATTATTATTATTATTATTATTATTATTATTATTATTATTATTCTGAACGCGGCTTAAAGGCGGCAGGAAGCGGACCGCTTTTTCTTTGAGGTGCTTTTTCCTCGTTGGTCTTTTCTCCCCATCCCTGCCATCTTGCTTCATCTCTGCCCCATCCTCCTTGTAGCCGGCAGGATCACCACCTCCTCTTCCCTCACCACTGAGGAGGCTTAGTTAAAAGGGTGGCGAGTTCTACAACCGGCGCTCTGTCGGGCCGTAGGTTACCACTCCATCCTCCGAGCAGGCTTCTTTTCAGGGGCCCCAAGAGCAACTGAGTCAAAGGAAAATTAAGTCAGCTTTTGGTTCCCGGTTTCCGTGGCTGTAGAACGTGTTTATTGTGGAACATTTTCACACTTTTCAGTGCACATACGTGCATTTCATCCATCTGGGGGAATTGAACTGTCCCGACGAACACATTTTGAAGGCCACAGTGATTTGGACGGCCACAGCGCATTTGTTAAGCTGGGTAGTCATAGTAACAGTACTTACTATTTGCAGAGTAATAGTGATAATAATAATAATGATGGCATTTGTTAAGCGCTTGCTATGTGCAAAGCACTGTTCTAAGCCCTGGGGAGGATACAAGGTGATAAGGTTGTCCCACGTGGGGCTCAGAGTCTTAATCCCCGTTTTACAGCTGAGGTAACTGAGGCCCAGAGAAGTGAAGTGAGTTGCCCAAAGTCACCCAGCTGACAAGTGGCGGAGTCGGGATTAGAACCCATGACCTCTAACTCCCAAGTCTGTGCTCTTTCCACTGAGCCACGCTGCTTCCCTATACTGTACTAAGCTCTGGGAAAAATATTTCACAGGTGGGAATTAGCTAGTCAGTCGTATTTATTGAGCGCTTACTGTGTGCAGAGCACTGTACTAACCACAATATAGCATAATTTAACTCGCAGTCCCTGCCCACAGTGAGTTTACAGTCTGGAGGGGAATTAGACATGGTCAGTGTCCCTTGGAGGCCGGGTGACTGGAGAAAGTTTTTTGGAAAAATAATTAAATCTTGTCTCTTTATTTCCTCCTGACCAGGTATAAAGAAGGTGGTGAAGCTTTGCTCGTTTTGCTTCCCTCAGAAGAAAAAGGAATGGTGCAGCAGCTAATCCAGAAGAAGGTGCCGGTGAATGAAATCAAGTAAGGATTCTAATAATAATAATAATGGCATTTATTATTAATTATATTATTATATTATCATATTATTATTATTATTATCATATTATTATTATTATCATTAATATGGCATTTATTTGCACTTACTATGTGCAAAGCACTGATCTAAGTGCTGGGGAGGTTACAAGGTGATCAGTGTTGTCCCTCGGGGGGATCACAGTCTCAATCCCCATTTTTCAGATGAGGTAACTGAGGCACAGAGAAGTGAAGTGACTTGCCCAAAGTCACACAGCTGACGAGTGGTGGAGCCGGGGTTTGAACCCCTGACCTCTGGCTCCAAAGCCCGGGCTCTTCCCACTGAGCCACGCTGCTTCTCTGATTAGCTTTATTTGCCAATAGAAAAAGAGAACAAGACCATAATTCAGTGAATAATTCAGTTATTCAGAAAACAGTCACCTCGGTCGGAGTCATCGGTCGATGTTGTTACTTGTAGACTCTGATAAATGTTTTGTGGCAGAGGAAACTATAAATGAGATTGTTGGATGTTCTGTTATTTTGTTAGTATGTTTGGTTTTGTTCTCTGTCTCCCCCTTTTAGACTGTGAGCCCACTGTTGGGCAGGGACTGTCACTATATGTTGCCAACTTGTACTTTCCAAGCGCTTAGTACAGTGCTCTGCACACAGTAAGCGCTCAATAAATACGGTTGATGATGATGATGATGATAACCATTATGAACGGTGCCTGGCCTCAATTTTCCAGCCCAATAAAGGCTTGACAATTCTCACGTTAACTGAGCTTCAACAGCGGCCAAAGCGTGACACGGAACAGTTCTGGTTCCGTAGTATTTTACAGGGGGTAAGGCTGACTGTAAAGGCACAGAGACCTGTGAAAACTTTCTCTAAGATAATTTTGTCTTGCTTTGGATGTGAGAATTCCTTGCCCTGTCTGTCAGTCGGGTCATCTTCAATTATAAAGGGCAGTGTGTGTCTCTGCGTGGTTTACTAATCATCATCATCATCAATCGCATTTATTGAGCGCTTACTGTGTGCAGAGCACTGTACTAAGCACTTGGGAAGTCCAAGTTGGCAACATATAGAGACAGTCCCTACCCAACAGTGGGCTCACAGTCTAAAAGGGGGAGACAGAGAACAAAACCAAACATACCAACAAAATAAAATAAATAGAATAGATATGTACAAGTAAAATAAATAGAGTAACAAATATGTACAAACATATATACATATATACATATATGTCCATATATATAATGGACTCTTCAGTTGGGAATGAGACTTTCTGGGCCCGAGAGCCTGCACAGAGGCATTGATTAAAGTGCAAGGGTTTGTGAAGTGCCTCTCTTGTTCCCTCCAGACATGTTCCCCACAGAGAAGCAGCGTGGCATAATGGTTAGAGCCCGGGCGTGGGAGTCAGACGGTCATGGGTTCTCATCCCGGCTCTGCCACTTATCTGCTGTGCGACCTTGGGCAAGTCACTTCACTTCTCTGGGCCTCAGTTACCTCATTTGGAAAATGGGGATTGAGACTGTGAGCCCCTCGTGGCTCTCTTCCTCCCTTCAAAGCCCTACTGAGAGCTCACCTCCTCCCGGAGGCCTTCCCAGACTAAGCCTCCTTTTTCCTCTCCTCCTCCCCATCCCTCCAGCCCTACCTCCTTCCCCTCCCCACAGCACTTGTATATATTTGTACAGATTTATTACTCTATTAATTTTACTTGTACATATTTACTATTCTATTTATTTTGTTAGTGATGTGCATATAGCTATAATTCTGTTCGTTCTGACGATTTTGACACCCGTCTCCATGTTTCGTTTTGTTGTCTGTCTCCCCCTTCTAGACTGTGAGCCCGTTGTTGGGTAGAGACTGTCTCTATATGTCCCCGACTTGTACTTCCCAAGCGCTTAGTACAGTGCTCTGCACACAGTAAGCGCTCAATAAATACGATTGAATGAACGACAGGGACTGCGTCCAAATCCATTTGCTTGCATCCACCCCAGCGCTTCTGAGAAGCAGCGGGGCTCAGTGGAAAGAGCGCGGGCTTTGGAGTCAGAGGTCATGGGTTTAAATCCCGGCTCCGCCAGTTGTCAGCCGTGTGACTTTGGGAAAGTCCCTTACTTCTCCAGGCCTCAGTTCCCTCCTCTGGAAAATGGGGATTAAGACTGTGAACCCCCCATGGGTCAACCAGCTCACTTTGTAACCTCCCCGGCGCTTAGAACAGTGCTTTGCACATAGTAAGCGCTTAATAAATGCCATCATTATTATTATTAGTAGTAGTAGTAAGAGTAGTGAGTGGCACACAGTAAGCGCTTAGGAAATACCACCATCCTCATCCTCATCACTGAGTACAACAGTGAAGTAGGCGGTAAGGGGCTTTGCACAATGGGAAGGGCACACAAAGGCATGGACAGGACCCATTTACGGCCCAAGTAGCACCACAGTCCCCGATCCGGGCCTTGCTGCCTTGACCCGGTCAGGGGTTGCCTCGGTTCATTCATTCATTCAATCATATTTATTGAGAAGCCGCGTGACCTAGTTTGGGCTTGCGAGTCAGAGGACGTGGGTTCTAATCCCAGCCCTGCCTCTCGTCTGCTGTGTCACCTTGGGCAAGTCACTTAACTTTTCTGCGCCTCAGTTACCTCATCTGTGAACTGGAGATTAAAAGTGTGAGCCCCATTTGGGACAACCTGATTACCTTGTATCTACCCCAGTGGTTATGCTTTACACATAGGAAGTGCTAAACAAATACCGTCATTATTATTGGTAATAATAATAATAATGATGATGGCATTTATTAAGCGCTTACTATTTCTAAGCACTGAGGAGGTTACAAGGTGATCAGGTTGTCCCATGGGGGGCTCACAGTCTTCATCCCCATTTTACAGAAGAGGTAACTGAAGCCCAGAGAAGTTAAGTGACTTGTCCAGAGTCACACAGCTGACGATTGGCAGAGCCGGGATTTGAATCATCAAGGCCTTTCCAAGAGAATATATGAAGTGAGAAAGTATTAGTTTACTTCAGGCAAAAAATCTCCAGGTGTTATTTCTGTACGGTTTTGGTCTTCAAGGTCTCCAGAGAGAGCATTTGAGGTGGAAAAGGAGAAATTTGGTTTACACAAAGTCTGGCTTTTATTTCTATAAGGTCTTCAAGGCCTGACGAGAGAGTATTTGTCATTAAAAAATTCTCTTCATGCCAAAAAATGTCCCGCTTATTTGTGAACCTAAGGGCTTTGGGACCATCAAAGAAAATATATCAGGTCAGAAAGGATGAATTTGCTTCATGCAGTCTCCAGCAGTCTTTTCTCTATACAAGGTCTTCAAGGCAAAGCTTGAAGGGCAGCATGGGGAGCCATGCTGCTTCCGCATTGATATTGGTATTACCATAGTAATACCATTATTATTATTATAACTGGTGTGGCCCTCATTACTCACATTAGCTAGCAGCTTTTTTCAGGATTCTTGCAGTGCCCTTCCACTTCATGGGTGGCTCTTCACCATAGCATATGGTCTCATCGAGATGAACCAGAGCTAAAATCCAGGTCTCCCGACTGCCAGAGCAGCGCTTTCTCCCCTGGGATGGCCGGCCGGGGGGTTGTAAGTTAGAACATGCACTTCTTTAATACTGGAATGTGTTCCCGAAAACTCTTGGGTTTTAGGAAAGACAATGTTGTTGTAACCACTGATTTGGTGGAAATTGATGTGTCAGGGTATAGACGGGTAGAAGATCCTGGGGGTTCAAACCTCTGTGGGCTGATGTTCTCCATGTTTTCCTGATTTAGTTCCCCTCAGCATTTTCAGGCTCAGCTGCTTTACTATTGTTCAAGTCCTGTAGATGAATGTGGTTATGTAATTGCTGTTAATTTTTAATTTGTCCTTTTTTAGATTAAACATCGTATCAGTGCCCATGGAAGCTCAGTCCCTTCCCTTTACGAACTCAACAATGAAGAAGAATTATTCTAGTCGCAGTTTTACTCTAAAGCAGCTATACCTCACTAGGCACGCAGGGTTTTCCGGGTAACGGTCTAAGCGTCAGTTTGCCTTTCCTGCATTATGCATAGGAAACGGGAAAACTGCATTACTGTTCTCCTCAATCTCACTGAATCCGATTCACAGAGTTGTAGTTTGCTTTCTGCATTTTCAGATGATTTAGAAAAAATGGAAGCGCACTTGAGAGTCGCCCTTAAATCCATTTTCTGCCAGTAAAATGATCTAATTTGGGTTTCCCTTTGTTCTTTTGTTACCTAGAATCAATCCAGAGAAGCTTGTAGATATCCAGAAGAGGCTGGAAGCCTTTTTAGCCCAAGATCAAGAATTAAAGGAGCGAGCCCAAAGGGTAAGTCAGTCATAAGTAGGGAGGTCTCATTGGAACATTTTGTTAAAAACGTAATGCAAGGCCTTTTTGAAACTAGTTTGCCATGTTGTCCAAAAGTGGATGTGTGCAGCCTGATAATTTCCAGTCCGCAGTGAATGTCTTGGGAAATAATGGCTTTGTTTTCAAATGCAGTGAAAATGATCTTAATCTCCTCCGTGTCAGTGGCTTTTCCATAATGCTGAATGGGATTACATTTATCTTCTCTAATTAACTAGCCTCACAATTTAGAAATTATGGACAAACTGAGCATTTGAGGGAATTGATAGAACATATTGGAGAAAATATAAATTGTCAACAGGGTAAATGCCAACATTTTGCTGAGGGTTTCTGTCTGAACGCAGCTTGATATATGCCCTGGATAATGCTGAAAATTAAGCAAGCAGAGGTCCTGGAAAATTTTATTATGATGTTTAGGGAATAAAGAAGAGTTCTTTTTATTTAGGGAATGAAGGGCCTGTCTTCTCCCATGGTATCTTTTCCAGTGCTTGACAACTCACACTGTTAAGAATCTAATCTTAGTCAATCTCGTAATTTTAAATGCGTTTTCTGACATTCATTTCTCTGGAGGTGAAGAGGAGCAAGGTGGACTCCCCTTCAAAATAACATTTCGTGGCCATAAAGATTAAGCCATCTCTTAGCCGGTTCTCCAGACTTAGAAATATTAGCTCCTTTTAATGGGGTTTAAGGCTGTGAGCCCCATGTGGGACACTTGATTAACTTGTATCTACCCCAGCGCTTTGAACAGTGCTTGGCGCATAGTAAGTGCTTAACAAATACTATAATTATAATTATTTTAACCTTTGTCTCGTAGATCCTTTTTTCTTCTGGTTACTGTAGCTTTATTTCTGAGAAGGGACTTACAAATACAAGGGACTCCAAGTACCCAGTACTTTTAGTAAGGTTGAGACACGTTGAATAGAGCAGTTTTTGCCTTCAGTGTTCCTGTGTCATGCTAGTGACTCATTCAACTTGACTTTTTCCTCTTTATATTTGTGCCTCGTCATTCTCGCTCCATAATTCACAGGAGCGATTCATTTTCCTTGAACTTGAACTTGCCCAGACGTTTGGAGGGTTCATTGGTCTCAGACTGCTTTGAATTCTGTTTTTATCTTTTGTCATTTCAGTATTCCGTCCTTGGCACCCCTATTGAACGCTTGTTTCCTTTCGGTCATAAAAGTCGTTGGATAAAAAAAGTAAAAGTAATTCATTCATTCAGTCGTGTTTATTGAGCGCTCACTGTGTGCAGAGCACTGTACTAAGCGCCTGGAAAGTACAGTTCGGCAACAGATAGAGACGATCCCTACCCAACAAAGGGATTTAGGGATTTATTACTCTATTCATCACCCTATTTATTTATTTATTTATTTATTTATTCATTACTCTATTTATTTATTTATTTATTTATTTATGCATCCATTCATTTATTTATTTATTTATTTACTTATTCATTCATTCATTCATTCATTTATTTATTTATTTTACTTGTACACATCTATTTATTTTATTTTATTAGTATGTTTGGTTCTGTTCTCTGTCTCCCCCTTTTAGACTGTGAGCCCGCTGTTGGGTAGGGACTGTCTCTATGTGTTGCCAATTTGTACTTCCCAAGCTCTTAGTACAGTGCTCTGCACACAGTAAGCGCTCAATAAATACGATTGATTGATTGATTAACAAAGGGCTCACAGTCTAGAAGTAATCAGCTAGAGTTGGATCCACCTTATAGACGTTGGACACGGATCAAGTGAAACAGATGCAAAAATCTTTGGGGTGTTTAGTGCTAGTTGCCTGTTATTTTCCCTCTTGGTAAAGGGTCTCTGCTCTATCATAAGACATTAAATAGGTGTGTGGTCATCGTCAGTGGTATTTACTATACTAAGCACTTGAGAGAGTACAGTCAGTTACCTCATCTGTAAAATGGGTATTAAGACTGTGAGCCTCCCGTGGGACACCCTAATCAATCAATCGTATTTATTGAGCACTTACTGTGTGCAGAGCACTGTACTAAACGCTTGGGAAGTACAAGTTGGCAACATATAGAGACAGTCCCTACCCAACAGTGGGCTCACAGTCTAAAAGGGGGAGACAGAGAACAAAACCAAACATGCTAACAAAATAAAATAAATAGAATAGATATGTACAAGTAAAATAAATAAATAAATAGAGTAATAAATATGTACAAACATATATACATATATCTATCACCTTGTAACCTCCCCAGCGCTTAAAACAGTGCTTTGCACATAGTAAGCGCTTAATAAATGCCATCATTACAGTGCTTAGAACAGTGCAATGCACATAGTAAGCGCTTAATAAATGCCATCATTATTATTATTACAATACAACAGAGTTGGTAGACATGTCCCCTGAAATTTGCTTTTACTGACCGTCAGTAACTTGAATTGTTCTAGGGTTTTGCTCTTCAGTCTCTAGATTGTTTTAATATCTTACCCTGTAGCCTCTGCCTTCCCCTTTCATCGCTGAAAGTGCTTACTGTGGGTCGAATATTATAAGGAATCTGAAATGAAACTGAATCGGCACTGCCAAGTTTACATTTTAGGTGAGGGGGCAGTTTAAGGACAGGGCATCAGGAAGCCGGGAAAGAGTAATGGTGTGAGGCAGGAAAAAAGAGTGGAAGAGGAGTGAGAAGGAAAGAAATGACGAGGAAGAAACGGGGGTGGAGAGAAAGAAAGTATTACCAAAAACCTGTCCCTACCCAACAACAGGCTCACAGTCTAGAAGTTATTATTAGTTATAGTAATAATAGTTATTATTATTACTAAATGCTGAGGTAGATACAAGCTAATCAGATTGGCTACAGTCTCTGTCCCAGTGGGGCGCTCAGTCTCAAAGCCCATTTTACAGATGAGGGACCTGAGGCACAGAAAAGTGAAGTGACCGTCTCAAGGTCCCACGGCAGACGGGAACAGGAGGAAATCGGAGCGGCGCGGGGGAGATTGAGGGAGGTCATGCCTTGAAGGTTTCAGTTTTAGTAGCAAGATGATCAGGGGCAAGAAATGGGGAAGGAGGTTTGAGGAGGGAGTTAGTCTGAAGCAGCTGGCTTGGGTGGCGGACACGGGAGTAGTGAGGGAAGGAGAAGTAGCTCTGCCGGGCGGAGGAGAGGGCATAATCGAGCAGGCGAGGATGAATTTGAGAGGTCGGCTCCAGCAGCGCTCCTTGGATTGAGTTTGAGTGGAGGGAAGTGTACTATGGAGACGATCCCATACGCTAAGCTTGTCATGGACAGCGAACCTGTCTCCCGGCTGTTTTATTGTTCTCTCCTGAGCACTTAGGACAGTGCTGTGCACTCAGTAAACATGGATTGATCCAGAGCTGCAAGTGGTAGAAGGGACCGCTACCAGGAAATTCGGGATCACAGTCAGTCAGTCAGTGCTGTTTGTTGAGCATTTACCGTGTGCCATGCACTTTACTAGACCCTTGGGAAAGAATAA
Source organism: Tachyglossus aculeatus (assembly GCF_015852505.1). Lineage (NCBI taxonomy): Eukaryota > Metazoa > Chordata > Mammalia > Monotremata > Tachyglossidae > Tachyglossus > Tachyglossus aculeatus. The sequence goes on along the minus strand of NC_052085.1, from coordinate 20,061,778 downwards.
TGTAGTTGATAAACAGGTTCCCTGCCCACGAGGAGCTCACACAGATAACTTTATGAGTAGTTTAATAGGCCAACGTACCTCACTGAATGACTCTCGGTTGCCTTGAGGGATGTGTAGGTGGCTGAGAATCTAGATGCCATAAGTATCCGAGGAAAGCAGGGTGGCTCAGTGGAAAGAGCCCGGGCTTTGGAGTCAGAGGTCATGGGTTCAAATCCCGGCTCCGCCAATTGTCAGCTGTGTGACTTGGGGCAAGTCAATTCACTTCTCTGGGCTCAGTTACCTCATCTGTAAAATGGGGGGGATGAAGACTGTGAGCCCCCCGTGGGACCACCTGATCACCTTGTAACCTCGCCAGCGCTTAGAACAGTGCTTTGCACATAGTAAGCGCTTTCTAGACGGTGAGCCCACTGCTGGGTAGGGACTGTCTCTATATGTTGCCAGCTTGTACTTCCCAAGCGCTTAGTACAGTGCTCTGCACACAGTAAGCGCTCAATAAATACGATTGATTGATTGATTAATAAATGCCATTATCATTATTATTATTACTGGAAAGAATACAGGCCTGGGTGTCAGAGGACCTGGCCTCTCGTCTGCTGTAAGCCCTTAGGCAAGTCGCTTTCCTTCTCTACCTCAGTTTCCTCTTCTGCAAGATGGGGATTCAGTACCTGTTCTCCCTCCTACGGAGACTGTGACCCCCACGTGGGACTTGATTATCTTCTATCTACCCCCAGCGCTTAGTACAGTGCTTGACGCATAGTGACTGCTTAACTAATACCACGATTATTATTATCCATGTTGGGGTTAACAGACCATAAGACTAGTGAGAAGCGACGTAGCCTAGTGGATAAAGCCCGTGCCCAGGAGTCAGAAGACCTGAGTTCTAATCCCGGCTCCGCCACCTGTCTCCAGTGACACCCTGAGCCAGTCACTTAATTTATTTGTGCCTCAGTTACCTCATCTGTCAAAATGGGGGTGAGAGTGTGAGCCCCATGTGGGACAGGGCCTCTGTGTAGAACAGTGCTTGATGCATAGTAAGTGCTTAACAAGTACCATAATTATTATTATGAGACATTGATGTTGATATTGATATTATTGAGACATTCCCTGCAAGAGGCAGGGAATCAGCCTGGGGAGTGTGTAGGCCTGCATTTTAATCCCAGCTCTGCCACGACAATGGAATTCAAATTCCCTGAGCCTTATTTTTCTCAACAGTACAACTGGGCTAAGACACCCCGTCTCCCCACTTAGATTGTGCATCTTTGATCTGATTATTTGTACCTACCTCAGCACTTAGCCCAGTGCTTACGCACATTCATTCATTCAGTCGTATTTATTGGGCGCTTACTGTGTGCAGAGCACTGTACTAAGTGCTTGGGAAGTACAAATTGGTGACATATAGATACAGACCCTACCCAACAGCGGGCCCACGGTCTAGAAGGGGGAGACAGACAACAAAACAAAGGAATATCTTCATTCAGTCATTCAATCGTATTTATTGAGCACTTACTGTGTGCACAGGACTGTACTAAGCGCTTGGGAAGTACAAATCGGCGACATATAGATACAGTCCCTACCCAACAGCGGGCTCCCAGTCTAGAAGGGGGAGACAGACAACGAAACAAAACATGTGGCCCGGTGTCAAGTCGTCAGAACAAATAGAATTAAAGCTAAATGCACATCATTAACAAAATAAAGAAAATAGTAAATATAGGCACGTAAAATAAATAGAGGGATAAATCTGTTCAAACATCTATACAGGTGCTGGGGAAGGAGGTAGGGCGGCGGGGACGGGGAGGAGGAGAGGAAAAAGGGGGCTTCGTCCGGGGCTCTGTGTTCAGCGCTTAGAACAGTGCTTGCCAGCTGTGTGACCCTGGGCAAGTCACCTAACTTCTCTGGGCCTCAGTAACCTCATCCGCCCGGGCCTCCCTCAGAAAATATGAAATGCTTAATTTTATTATTATCACCAAGAGATATTCTTGGCCGATTGGAAAGCTATAGGATTGGGAGTCAAGGAGGTCTAGGTTCTAGTCCTGAACCTGCCACGCGTCGGCTGGGTGACTTTGGGTAAGTCACTTAACTTTCCTGGGCCGCAGTTTCCCCATCTGTAAAATGGGGATAAAATACTTGTTCTTCCACTACACTACTGTGAGCCCAGCATAGGGCAGGGTCCACATTGATTTCATTCATTCAGTCGTATTTATTGAGCGCTTACTGTGCGCGGAGCACTTGGAAAGTACGAGTCGTCGACATATAAAGACGGTCCCTACCCAACAGTGGGCTCACAGCCTAGAAGGGGGAGACAGACAACAAAACAAAACTTAGTACAATATTTGGCAGAAAGTAAGTGCTTAATACTATTATTATTATCATCCCAGAAGTACTTGGGGAAATAGAAAACTTGGAGGACTTAATAGTGGATTATGTTGAGCATGCAATCAATCAATCAGTCGTATTTATTGAGCACTTACTGTGTGCAGAGCCCTGTACTAAGCGCTTGGGACAGAAGTACTTGGGGAAATAGAAAACTTGGAGGACTTTATAGTGGGTCCGTTGAGCATGCAATCAATCAATCAACCGTATTTATTGAGCGCTTACTGTGTGCAGAGCACTGTGCTAAGCGCTTGGGAAGTACAAGTTGGCAACATATAGAGACAGTCCCTACCCAACAGTGGGCTCACAGTCTAAAAGAGACTGTGAAAGAGACCATATCCCAAAGTATTTCCCTATTTTGAATCATGGTAGGGGTGTAATTCACTGTCAATGATGATAGCGTATTATGCTTGCCAAAAAGCAACCCCATTTCTCCAAATTTTTGCAAATGCATAGTCTAATACAGTATATTACCCTAAGTAATGCCTGTGGCGAACCCCCCCCCCCCATATGCTAATCACCGTATTTTATGGAGCTTCAGGGCTTCGAAGAAACTCACTTTCCTGTTTTTTACGGATGAAAATAATACCTCTTGTGTCAAGTTAGAATCTTAAAAGCTCATAACATTAGAAAATACAGTCAGCGTACATTTTTGATTTTATAACTTTGATATCTGCAGGGTGTACATGTCTCTGTGTATGTATTGTTAAAAACAAATATCATGCTGAGGTTTTGTTGGTTTGTTTTTTTTTGGTGACTGGAAAATTGTAGGAATTATCCTTTTTAACATATACATATGGATTTTGGTTGGTAATATCTGTCAATACAAGGGATGCCACCTCCGAATTAAAGCAGTGAACCAGCAATTTGAAGATGTGCTGTTGTGTTGGTGTGGGCGAGTGGGTGTGTCGTGTGTTATTTTCCCAGAACAAAAGTTACAGAATGGCACACGGAAAAAAAATAACATGATTTATTGGTTGACACGCATGGGCTAGCAGAATGCCTAGCTATGTTGCCGGCAGCCCTCATCATCATCATCATCAATCGTATTTATTGAGCACTTACTGTGTGCAGAGCACTGTACTAAGCGCTTGGGAAGTCCAAGTTGGCAACATATAGAGACAGTCCCTACCCAACAGTGGGCTCACAGTCTAAAAGGGGGAGACAGAGAACAAAACCAAACATACTAACAAAATAAAATAAATAGAATAGATATGGACAAGTACAATAAATAAATAAATAGAAAATCGCAGAAAATCTTGTTTTGTGGAAGGGGTTTTTCTAGCTCTTGATTGGAATCTGGTTAGAGTAAAACCTATCCAGAACTTGGTGACTTCAAATGTAGAAGTTTTGGGAGAAAAAAAAAACCCAACCCCTTCACATCTGGTGAGATGAGAAGAAATGGAGCCAGTTTCAAGGAGAAAAATGATTGTGAGTGTATTGGATTTGTTTGGGAATGTGTCTGCCAACTCTGTTTTATTGTATTGTTCCAAATGCTTAGTACAGTGCTCTGCACACAGTAAGCGCTCAGTAAATACCATTGATTGATTGATTGAAAGACTGAGTACTGAATAGAGGAAAGAAGCAAGGAGAACAGGGAGAAGCAGTGTGGCTTAGTGGGAAGATGCGTGGTTTAGTGGCCATAGCACGAGATTAGTAAGCGCTTAGTACGGTGCTGTGCACACAGTAAGCGCTCAATAAATACGATTGATTGATTGAAAGACTGTGTACTGAATAAGGGAAAGAAGCAAGGAGAACAGGGAGAAGCAGTGTGGCCTAGTGGGAAGATGCGTGGTTTAGTGGCCAGAGCACGAGATTAGTAAGCGCTTAGTACAGTGTCGTGCACACAGTAAGCGCTCAATAAATACGATTGATTGATTGAAAGACTGAGCACTGAATAGAGGAAAGAAGCAAGGAGAACAGGGAGAAGCAGTGTGGCCTAGTGGGAAGATGCGTGGTTTAGTGGCCAGAGCATGAGATTAGTAAGCGCTTAGTACAGTGCTCTGCACACTGTAAGCACTCAATAAATACGATTGAATGAATGAATGAGATTGGCAGTCAGAAGACCTGGGTTCTCAATTCATCTCTGCCACATGTCTGCTGTGTGACCTTGGGTAAACCACTTCACTTCTCTGTGCAAAAGGGGATTCAGCACCTGTTCTCCCTGTTACTTCGACCTGGTTATCCTGTATTTACCTTACTTGGCGCATAGTAAGTGCCACAGTTGCCACAATTATAAACAAATGGGAATGTAGGAAGACTGAGACCCCAAATTAATGGTAGGATAATAAAACTAGGAAACGTCAGTTTAGCATACAAAGAACAATTCAACAAAATTAGATCTGAGAAACCTTGCCCTGGAGGGATGGAAATTGAGAACCTACCTTTAAATTAACCTTTCTGTCTTAATCTTGTCGAGTTGCAGTTTTATTAGAGAGGCAGTGTGGCCCAGTGGAAAGAGCACGGGCTTTGGAGTCGGAGGTCATGGGTTCAAATCCCCGCTTCGCCACTTGTCAGCTGTGTGACTTTGGGCAAGTCACTTCACTTCTCTGGGCCTCAGTTCCCTCATCTGTAAAATGGGGATTAAGACTGTGAGCCCCCCGTGGGACAACCTGATCACCCTGTATCCCCCCGGCGCTTAGAACAATGCTTTGCACATAGGAAGCGCTTAATAAATGCCATCATTATTATTATTATTATTATTATTATTATTAGCAAAATTAAAGCTTCCTTGTGTTGGCCTCCAGAGTTATCTGTAATGAACTGTTGCACAAAATTGCACTTAGGGTAACATTTTAGCCTGACGTAGTGTATTTATTCATACTAATGTCTGTTTCCCACTCTAGACTGTAAGCTCGTTGTGGGCAGGGAGTGTGTATTGTATTGTGTTTTACTATCCCAAGCACTTTGTATAGTGCTCTGCAAACAGCACTCAATAAAAAAGATTTTTTTTAGGTGTCTTTATAATTTTGAAAGTGTTTACAGATATTTAGTGTTTTTTTTAGTGGGTTTCCGTCAAGGTTATTAAAAATCCCAGCACAATTTCTGAGGGTATGTACATTGAGGGGAGAGTTGTAATTATTTCAATTAATTGTCCATTTCTGGTTTTTAATTTCCATTTTCCTCTTGCAGTGTTTTGTGTCCTACTTACGCTCGGTGTATCTCATGAAGAATAAAGAAGTCTTCAATGTGAACAAGTTGCCCCTTGCTGAATACGCCCTGTAAGTAATGTCTTTCATTGGATTGTCAACTTACTTTCTACAGCGGATCCCTGGACTTGAGATGAAAAGTGATTCTGTGAGGTCATCTGGTTTTATCTCTGTCTTTTGGAGAAAGAAGCAGCATGGCTTAATTCACAGAGCATGGGCCTGCGAGTCCGAAGGACCTGGGTTCCAATCCCAGCTCTGCCACCTGCGTGCTGTGTGACCTTGGGCAAGTCACCTAACTTCTCTGTGCCTCAGCTGCCTCAACTGTAAAATTGGAATTAAGACTTTGAACCCCGTGTGGGACAGGGACTGTGTCCAACCAGATTTCCTTGATCAACCCCTGTGCTTAGAACAGTGTCTGGCACACAGTAAGAATCGAACAAATACCATTTTAAAAAACCAACAACAAACCCAAGGACAGGTGGGAATCTCTTTTCATTTCTAAAGATGTTCAGAACCTCTCCAGGCTGCATATTCGAATTCTAACAACCTGCCTGTCAGGAAATAGATCCTTATATCTTGCCTATACCTTTGAGCTACTGATTAAGCCTACTTTCTCCCACTGAATCTTAGTGGAAAATGAGAAAAATTAGTTGTCCTCTCTATAAAGGGGGCGGGGGGGATCCAGGAAGACCTTAAGAAACTGAGAGGACAGAAATGGCTTCGTTCATAGAGCACAATCTTGGGAGTCCGAAGGACCTGGGTTCTAATCCCAGCTCTGCCACGCCTGCTTTGTGACCAAGGGCAAGTCACTTAATTATTCTTATTATGGTATTTAAGCGCTTACCGTGTGCCAAGCACTGTTCTAAGCGCTGGGGTAGATACAAGGTAATCAGGTTGTCCCACATGGGGCTCACAGTCTTAATCCTCATTTTCCAGAGGAGGTAACTGAGGCTCAGAGAGGTGAAGTGGCTTGCCCAGGGTCACACACTCTTCTAAGCTTTGGGTTAGATACAAGGTAATCAGGTTGTCCCACATGGGGCTCACACTTTTAATCCCCATTTTACAGATGAGGTAACTGGGGCCCAGAGAAGTTAAGCGGCTTGCCCAAGGTCACACAGCAGATGAGTGGCAGAGCTGGGATTGGAACTCACGTCCTTTGACTCCCAAGCCCGGGCTCTTGCCACTAAGTCACACTGCTTCTCCAAATAATAATGGGACTTGTTAAGCCCTTACTTACAAGCACTGTTTTGAGCACTGGGGTCGATACAAGCTAATCAGGTTGGACAGGTAATCAATCGATCAAGGGCATTATTGAGTGCTCCTAGAAGCAACATGGCCTGGTTGGATAGAACACGGGCCTCGGCGTCCGGAGGACCAGGGTTCTAATTCCAGCTCCGACACATGTCTTCTGAGTGACCTTGGGCGGGTCATTTCACTTCTGTGCCTCGGCTGCCTCATCTGTAAAATGGGGATTGAGACTGTGAGCCCCATGTGGGACAGGACTGTGTCCAACCCGATTTGCTTCTGTCTACCTCAGCACTTAGTACAGTGCCTGGCACATAGCATTTTAACAATACCGCACTTATTATTATTTCTATATGCAGAGCACTGTACTAAGCACTTTCCCTGCCCATAACATGCTTTCAGCTTCGGGAGCCAGGCATTAGTATAAATAAATAATTGATTATCTATAATGTAATGTGCAGCAGCAACCAAAAATGCCAACCAACTGCTGGGCACCATCAGGAACATAAAAGGCCCAGTTTTTGCAACCACGTGAAAATCCTTGCAACCCTTGGGCCGCTCTGGGTAGTTCATTCATTCATTCAGTCGTATTTATTGAGCGCTTACTGTGTGCGGAGCACTGGACTAAGCGCTTGGGCAGTACAAGTCGGCAACAGATGGAGACGGTCCCAGTCTCTATACCAACAACGGGCTCACAGTCTAGAAGGGGGAGACAGACTACAAAACAAAACATGGAGACAGGTGTCAAAATTGTCAGAATAAATAGAATTAAAGCTATATGCACATCATTAACAAAAATAGAATACTAATAGTAATCATCGATCGTATTTATTGAGCGCTTACTGTGTGCAGAGCCCTGTATTAAGCGCTTGGGAAGTACAAGTGGGCAACATATAGAGACAGTCTCTACCCAGCAGTGGGCTCACAGTCTAAAAGGGGGAGACAGAGAACAAAACCAAACATACTAACAAAATAAAATAGTAATAGAATAGTAACAGGGTAGTTCACAGGAAGGATGCAGTAGAGCGGAAGTTTCGGAGAAAAGCGACCAAAGTGTTCAGGGCAATAGAGAAACTTCCGTTTGAGGCTGGACGGAGGGAGTTGGGATTCTTCCGTCAAGAAAGACAGGGGTTCAAGGGGGGACACTCCCCTCCTCAGAAACTTGCGGTAGCTCCCCATTTCTCCAAACCTCAAGCGGAAACTCCCGACAACTGGATTCCAGGCTCCCCGTCAGCTGCTTCCACATCCTCTGGCTCCTTCGTCTTTGCTGTTCTCAACCCAACTTGGTATCTGAGCCGCTTTCTTTCGATTCTCTCACTTCCAAGCCATTGCTCTCACCCTTCCCTCTTCATGGGACTCTGTCTTCCCCTTTCAAATTTACCAAACCATTTCCCTAACACCCTTCAAAGCCCTCCTGAAGGAAACCACCTCCACCTGAAGGCATTTTCTGACTCACCATTTCTGTGATCTGGTCAGCCCATCAAGCCATCCTTATGCATTCGTTAATCTCCTTTATTAATGAGCATTTTTATAATTTGCTGTTTCCAGCTGTATCTTTTTTATCCCCCCCTCCCTCCCTTCATATTGTAGGCACTACAAATGTCGGGGCCTGGATGCTTTTTATCGTATGCTTTCAAGCATCTAATACAGTGCTCTCTGAATAGTAGGAGCTTCATAAATACTAATGCTGTTGAAGTTACTTACCACCTTATAACCTCCCCAGTGCTTAGAACAGCGCTTTGCACTTAGTAAGCGCTTAACAAATGCCATTATTATTATTATACTGAAACGGGTATGGAAGCATAGTGTGACTTAGATGCGGTTTGTTCTGGAGTTGAGTACTTTTTGTTCCTGCATTGGGAGAATGTCTGCTTTCTTATTCTGAATTGACTTCGGATAAAAACCTGGCCCAAGGAATTATGTGTTTTCATTTTCCGCAGAAATTAGTGTGATGGAATAAAAGTGTTGTACTGGCATTTTAGTTTGGTCTTTCAGAGAGGTTTCCAAACTATTTTCTTGGGAAAACTTGTATTCCAAACCCTGGACCAACCTTTCCTGTGCTCCCATTTATGAGGTCAGAGCTCCTTCTGAGCTCTGTGAGCTGCTGATAGCAACCTGAAGAAGCAGGGTACTTGCTGTATTTTTGGTATAAAATGATCTTACTTCCTCCTCGCTTTTTTTTTTTAAATCTCTAAGCACTGGGGTAGGTACCTGACTGTGTCAGGTTGGACACAGTCCCTGCCCCACACGGGACTCACAATCTAAGTGTGAGGGAGCACAGGTATCAAAGCCCCATTTTGCAGCTGAGGAAACTGAGGCACAGAGAAGTTACGTGACTTGCCCAAGGTCACACAGCAGCTAGGTGGAAGAGCTCAGATTGGAACCCAGGTCCCCTGGGTCCCGGGCCCATGCTTTAATTAGTAGGCCACACTGCAACTTGCTGTCTTTCATGTAACGCTAAGTGTCTTTCAAGCTCTGGGCTTATGAGGTGATGCTAATTGGTAACTTTCTCTTGCTTAGAATATTTCATTTGAGCCAATAATTATGACTTGCCCAAAAGGTGACAGGAAGCAGTGACAGGTAGACGCTTTCAAAATATAGTGACAGAGCTATTGTTCACTTGAGGACAATCGATAAATGAAACTTGTAGTTGATGGACCAGGGTTTGGAATCAACAGAGTTGGGTCATTTTTGCTTACTGTTCACTTACAAGGAATAATAATAATGTCAAAATTATAATGATCTTGCCACTTCAAGGAATGCCTTTTGGGATGGTTAATGCCACCTTCCAAGCTAAACCAGCTATTAGTTTGTAATTTAAATTTTAACACGGACACGCCTGGCTCCCAGAGATCAACTGTTTCCGAATTGGGCCATACTTAAATGCGATCTTATCAGGTAACGTTTCTTGTACCTGCTGTCCTAGTAAGGGACATTGTTATCTTTCATTTGGGAAGCGTGGTGAAGGAAGTAATGTTGCTGCTTTATGGGCCATAAAATCACTGGGCAGGAATGGATTTCAGGAGGTCATTTACTCTATTCCCCAGCGCCTAGGCAAATACATATCCCATTCTTAATAGTTTCTAGGGAAGCCAGTTTCACCATATCCTCTGTCCCAATCTAAGGCCCACCGAACTGCTGAATGTAGAAATTCACTCTCTTTAACCTGATAAAGCAGCATGCTGTCTGAAAGATACTCAACCTTACCTCAGTCTCGCCTGTTTTGCGTCTTGCCTACATCCCGCCTCCGGCCTGGAATGCCCTTCCCCTTCATTTCCGAAAGGCGATCACTCTCCCCACCTTCAAGGCCTTATTAAAAGCACACCTCCTCCAGAGGCCTTCCATGACTAAGCTCCCATTTCCTCTTCTCCCACTCCCCTCTGTGTCGCCTTTGCATTTGAACTGCACTCCCTCAGCCCCACAACACTTACTTACGCATCCGTAATTTATTTTTATGCATATTAACGCCTGTCTCCGCTCGTATTGGGTAGGGAAGGTTCCCATCAACTCTGTTATATTGTTCTCTCCCAAGTGCTCCAGACTGGACCTTCTATCCCCACCCTAGATGAGGTTGACGGACTCTCGAAGCCCCGACCTCGGCTGGACTCCTTGTAGTTGATGAGAGATAATAATAATAATTGATAAATATTCAATTATATTCTTTCCCCTTATATATATTATTATATTATATCATAAATAATATATAAATATTTATTATATATGATATCATATAATATAATATATAATATTGTAATACATCACATATTATATTACATATATAATATAATATATTATATTATATTATGTAATATATAATATACATAATATAATATAATCTATATATTTTATAAACTTCCCCCTTCTAGACTGTGAGCCCACTGTTGGGTAGGGACCATCTCTATATGTTGCCAACTTGTACTTCCCAAGTGCTTAGTACAGTGCTCTGCACACAGTAAGTGCTCAATAAATACGATTGATGATAAATGTGGTACTTGTTAAGTGCTTACTATACGCCAAGCACTGTTCTAAGCTTTGGGGTAGGTACAAGTAAGTCTGGTTGGACACAGTCCGTGTCCCCCGTGGGGCTCACCGTCTTAATCCCCATTTTACAGGTGAGGTAACTGAAGCCCAGAGAAGTGAAGTGACTTGCTCAAGATCACACAGCCAGCATCCAGCGCTTGGGAGAGCGCTTTGCACATAGTAAGCGCTTAATAAATGCCATTATTATTATGTGGTGGAGCCGGGATTGGAACCCATGACTTTCTGTCTCCCAGGCCCGTGCGCTATCTATTATGCCACGCTGAGAAGGGTCGATCAGATCAAACTACAAATCAAGGACTGTGGCAACCAGAAAAAGGGCATTAATAATAATAATAAGTGCTTACTATGTACCAGGCACCGTACCAAGCACTGGAGTGGATACAAGCACATTAGGTTGGGCACAGTCCTTGTCCCATGTGAGGCTCACTGTCTCAATCCCCATTTTCCAGATGAGGTAACTGAGGCATAGTGAAGTGAATTGACTTACCCAAGGTCACACAGCAGGTAAGTGGTGGAGCAGGGATTAGAACCCATGACCTTTTGACTCCCGGGCTGGTATTTACCCTCTCCACCATGCTGTTAGCTAAGGACATAGTAACCAGTTGGAGGCCACTTGCTAATCAGTCAGTGGTATTTATTGAGTGCTTACCATGTGCGAAGCACTGTACCGAGCGCTTGGGAGAGTACAGTATAACCGAGTCGGTAGAGACGTTCCCTGCCTTCACCGAGCTTACGGTCTAGACAGGGAGACAGACGTTAATGCGGTTACATTATGGTTAAGTGCGTAAGTGCTGTGAGGATGAGGGAGAGGTAACTAAGGGGTGCAAATGCAAGTGCAAGAGTGACAGAGAAGGGAGTGGGCAAAGCGAAAATGAGGGTTTTGTTGGGGAAAACAGCTCGGAGAAATGCTTTTAATGAGGCTTTGAGGGTGGTGAGAGCGATCGTCTGCCGGCTGTGAAGCGGGAGGGCATTCCAGACCGGAGGCGGGATGTGGGGAAAAAGCGGTCAGCGGGGAGATAGAGGAGATGGAGGTACAGTGAGTAGGCTAGCAGTAGAGGGGCCAAATATGCGGGGTGCATTGTAGTGGGAAATCAGGGAGGGGACAAAGTGATTTGAGCACTTTAAAGCCCATGATAAGGAGTTTCCACTGCTGCTGCTGATGGTGTTTGTTAAGCGCTTACTATATGCAAAGCACTGTTCTAAGTGCTGGGGAGATCACAAGGTGATCAGGTTGTCCCACAGGGGCGGCTCACAGTTTTAATCCCCATTTGACAGGTGAGGTCACTGAGGCGCAGAGAAGTGAAGTGACTTGCCCAAAGTCACCCAGCTGACAGTTGGCGGAGCTGGGATTTGAATCCCTAACCTCTGACTCCAAAGCCTGTGCTCTTTCCACTGAGCCACGCTTCCTCTCATGGATGCGGAGGTGGATGGGCGACTACGGGAGGTTCTTGATGGGTGGGGAAACGAACTGAATCCCCCTCTAGACTCTGTGCCCGTTATGGTCAGGGAATGTGTCTACCATCTTTCTTGTATTGTTCTCTCCCAAGTGCTTACTACAGTGCTCTGCAATAGAAAGAGTTCCGTAAATACCCTTGACTGGTGCTTATGGAGCCCATATTTTACGCAGAACACTGTACTAAGTGCTCTCCAAGGCCGGGCCCTCTAATTGCACAGCCCTAATTCCTTAAAATGGCCATGAGATTTCTTTTCCCAATCACTCTCCATCTCCTCTTTTCCTAATCCTCTCCTGGTTGGCTGGGTCCAGGGGACCCCAGCAGTAAGTGATTGGAACTTATTCATCCAGTCAGCCTTATTTATTGAGCGCTTACTGTGTTCATAGCACTGTACTAAGCGCTTCGGAGAGTACAATACAATAAACGAACATGTTCCCTGCCCACAACAAGCTACAGTTCAGAGGGGAGCAGGCAGACATTAATATAAATAAAGAAATTACAGGTATCTACTTAAGTGCTGTGGTGCTGGGAGGGGGGGAAGAACACTTACTTACGCCTAACAGTTTTCCTTTGAGGTGTGTCTTCCATTTTTAGAAACTTCTGAGTTTCTTTTCCTCCTTCGAGAACGGGACTAGTCTAACTTGGCCATTACAACGAACCCCTCCCGCTTCTCCGCTCGGACATCTGCCTGGTCTTCGGACCCATTGAGCATTAGGTTAGGCCAGATGGTGTCTTTGCCTTTCTGAGGCCAATCTTCCCCCGACCTGGACAACTTGAGAGAGGAATTTTTCCGGCTGCGAACTCCCAAGCTTCTTCCCCCCACCCGGACAACTTGAGAGAGGATTTTTTCTGGCTGCAAGCTCCCAAGCTTCTTCCCCCCAAGTCTCCAGCCCCTTGCTAAGGAAGGGCGCTTAGCTGGCCAAGGGGCCCTTTTGTCTAGGAAATTTGCTTCCCACACCAGCAAGTCATTAAGAGGGATGGGCTGCCCTTTGAAGAATCTCAGTTGGCAATTTATTATTGATGAAAAGCAGTCGGGAGCGTGTCCTTGGCATTTGGGCTTGATTTTCCTGTTAGGTTTCCTCCGCTCGTCGCGGGGGGGAAACAAGCGTGAGATCGCTTCTGACAACCACTACTGTTTTCTTAATGTTGTCAATTGTGTAACCTATCCAGCCCCGTAGTTGCTTTCTCTCCCACGTTCTGTGCCTACAGATCACATATGTTCATTCTTTAAAAGCCTTGTAATCTTGTTTTATATATCGCTCGAGTGAAGCAATATAGAAAACGAATGTATTTCTTCTTTTCCGTACTCATTCTCTATACTCCGTGTAACAGTAGACAGTGTGAAGCAGCGTGGCCTAATGAGTAGAGCACAGGCTTGGGGGTCAGAAGGACCTGGGTTCTAGTCCTGGCTCTGCCGCTGTGTGACCTTGGGTAAGTCACTTTGCTTCTCTGTGCCTTAGTTACCGCATCCGTCAAATGGGAATTAAGACCGTGAGCCCTGTGGTTGAAATGGACCATGTCCAACCTAGTTAACCACATTTCTACCCCAGAGTTTAGAACAGTGCCTCGCACATGGTAAGCACTTGACATATACCGTTTTTTTTTTTAAAAAGTAGACTGTTGCTTTGCCCATTTTGCTGTCTGTGTTTTTCTTGATTTTAGAAAATTGGGGGTCGTGGTATTTGTTTTTGCCTTCCAGTTATATTTTTCTTGCTTAATATCTTTTCCCAAGACAGTTATGTGTAAATATCACTACTAGTCCTTTGGGTAGTTGGGATAACACTTCTATTCAACAATTAATGACAATTTGTTCCTGACGACCCATAATAGAGATATAATTGCCTCAGTTACCGTCAGAGGCTGAGAATGTTTTTTCTGATGGGGTCAAATGGGATTTCATGGGTATAATTCAGGGGATTTTCAGTTTGTAGTAGAATTGCTTTTAGGAAATTGGTTTGAAATCCTGTATGTTTCCGGGAAACTGATGGAATCAGTCCCCGCAGTACGCCATCCCCGTTTGCCTGTGGATCAAAATTCCCGATAAGGTTGTCCTTTTTGAGCTCTTTGGTGTCGGCTTTCTGAACACATTGCCGATTTGAGAATGTAAACAATTCGATACATCAGGCCCGGTTGTTTGGCTTTAAACATTTGCTCATGACTTAAGGAGTTCCCATTCCAGGGCAGGGCTATCTGCGGGGAGTATCTCCTGCTCCCCATTTCCCCACTCTAGAAGAAGAGCTGATCTCCCACTCAATAAGTGGTGTTTCTTGAGCGCTTACGGTTTATAGACATATATATATTCATTCATTCATTCATTCATATTTATTGAGCGCTTACTGTGTGCAGAGCACTGTACTAAGCGCTTGGGAAGTACAGGTTGGCAACGTATAGAGACGGTCCCTATCCAACAGCGGGCTCACGGTCTAGAAGGGGGAGACAGACAACAAAGCAAAACATATTAACAAGATAAAATAAATAGAATAAATATGTACAAGTAAAATAGAGTAATAAATATGTACAAACATACCTACATAGTGACTTGAATATAGATAGCACACCCCTCTAAACGTTTATCACAACCAAAAATGTGGTAACCCAGTTTTCTGGATATGCATATGCTAGGTATCTAAGCACGGGGACTTTCCTCTTCAGAGCAGTAGTTGCCCAAAATCAATCAATCAATCAATGGTATTTATAATAATAAGAATAAGAATGGCATGTGTTAAGCCGTTATTATGTGCCGAGCACTGTTCTAAGCGCTTGGGAGGTTACAAGGTGATCAGGTTGTCCCACGTGGGGCTCACAGTCTCAATATCCATCCCACAGATGAGGCAACTGGGGCACAGAGAAGCCAAGTGACCTGTCCAAAGTCACACAGCTAAGTGGCGGAGCTGTTTATCACAACCAAAAATTTGGTAACCCAGTTTTCTGGATATGCATATGCTAGGTATCTAAGCACGGGGACTTTCCTTTTTTCAGAGCGGTAGTTGCTCAAAATCAATCAATCAATGAATGGTATTTTTAATAATAAGAATAAGAATGGCATGTATTAAGCGGTTACTATGTGCTGCACACTGTTCTAAGCGCTTGGGAGGTTACAAGGTGATCAGGTTGTCCCACGTGGGGCTCACAGTCTCAATATCCATTCCACAGATGAGGCAGCTGAGGCACAGAGAAGCCAAGTGACCTGTCCAAAGTCCCACAGCTGACAGGTGGCGGAGCTGGGATTTGAACCCGTGACCTCTGACTCCAAAGCCCGGGCTCTTTCCACTGAGCCACGCGGCTTCCCCTAATTGAGTACAGACTCTGCAGAGGGCTGTACTAAGCTCTAGGAGAGAACAATATAGCAGAGTTGGTAGACACAAGCATAAAATCCAGAGATGAGTTTACTGTCTAGAGAGCATAGATATATATATATATCTATATATAGATATATATAGATATATATATATATATGTATATATATATAGATATATAAGTGCTTGAGAGAGGACAGTATGGTACAGCTAGTAGTTACAATCCCTACTCTCAAGGAGTTTACAACTGGAGTTATCTGTCTCCAGTCTAGTACAAGCTACCTAGATCAGACCCGGTTTTGATCATCATCATCATCAATTGTATTTATTGAGCGCTTACTGTGTGCAGACCACTGTACTAAGCGCTTGGGAAGTCCAAGTTGGTAACATATAGAGACAGTCCCTACCCAGCAGTGGGCTCACAGTCTAAAAGGGGGAGACAGAGAACAAAACCAAACATACTAACAAAATAAAATAAATAGAATAGATATGTACAAGCAAAATAAATAAATAAATAAATAGAGTAATAAATATGTACAAACATATATACAGGTGCTGTGGGGAAGGGAAGGAGGTGAGATGGGGGGATGAGGAGGGGGAGAGGAAGGAAAGGGCTCAGTCTGGGAAGGCCTCCTGGAGGAGGTGAGCTCTCAGTAGGGCCTTGAAGGGAGGAAGAGAGCGAGCTTGGCGGATGGGCAGAGGGATTGGGGGCATTCCAGGCCCCGGGGATGACGTGGGCCGGGGGTCGATGGCGGGGCAGGCGAGAACGAGGTACGGTGAGATGCCCTCTGGGGTTTAAAATTTGAGGGAGGGAGAGCGAGTGTTTTATTTTAAGAGACTCGCCCGAGGTCGCAGAACAAAACAAGTGCAAAGGTGGGGAGAGAGCCCAGGTCTCTTGGCTCCCAGAGCCAGGCTTTCTAATAATAATAATTATAATTATAATAATAATAAATAATAATGGCATTTATTAAGCGCTTACTATGTGCAAAGCACTGTTCTAAGCACTGGGGAGGTTACAAGGTGATCAGGTTGTCCCACGGGGGGCCTCACAGTCTTAATCCCCATTTTACAGGTGAGGTAACTGAGGCCCAGAGAAGTGAAGTGACTTGCCCAAAGTCACCCAGCTGACAAATGGCGGAGCCGGGATTTGAACCCATGACCTCTGCCTCCAAAGCCCCGAGCTCTTTTCCACTGAGCCATGCTGCTTCTCTATTATTATTCTATTATTATTATTGTTCTAATATTATTATTATTATTATGGCATTTGTTAAGCACTTACTACGTGCCAGGCACTGTTTTAAGCGCTCCACCAGGCCATGCTGTCTCCCATCATCCAAGTGCCCCTCCCATTGGTCTGTAAGATCATTGAAGCTACACACCCATTATGGGCAGGGATTGTCTCTCTTTGTTGTTGTATTGTACTTTCGAAGCGCTTAGTACAGTGCCGTGCACACAATAAGCACTCAGTACATACAATTGAATGAGCAGGGTAAGCAGAGGGAAGCACCAATACCCTTCTAAGTTGAGGAATGGCCTAGTAGAAAGGTTCTCATTCCAGTTCTGCCATTTGCCTGCTGGGTGACCTTTGGAAAGTCACTTCACTTCTCTGTGCCTCAGTTTCTTCAGCTGTCAAATGGGGATTCAGTACATGTTTTTCCCTCCTACCTAGACCACGTGCCCGATAATGGAGAGGATTTGTGTCAAGCCTGATGACCTTGTGCTTAGGACGGGGCTTGGCATATAGTAAGGGCCTAACGGATGCCCCTCTTAGTCCGTAAGCTCCTCGTGGGCGGGAAAATTATCTGCCCAAGAAGCGTGGCTTAGTAGCAAGAGCACGGGCCTGAGGCTGAGGTGGTGGGTTCTAATCCCGGCCCCGCCCCGCGGCAGCTGTGTGGCTTTGGCTAAGTCGCTTCACTTCTCTGGCCCTCAGTTACCTCATCTGTAAAATGGGGATGAAGACTGTGAGCCCCCCATGGGACAACCTGATGTTATTTTGACAAGGCTTTGAAGGTGGGCAGAATGGTGGTCTGACTTCTATGAAGGGGAAGGGAAGTCCAGGCAGGCCAGAGGAAGTACGTGGGCTGTGTGACTGTGGGCAAGTCACTTCACTTCTCTGTGCCTCGGTTCCCTCGTCTGTAAAATGGGGGTTAAGACTGTGAACCCCACGTGGGACAACCTGATCACCGTGTATCCCCCCCCAGCGCTTAGAACAGTGCTTTGCACATAGTGAGTGCTTAACAAATACCATCATCATCATCATCATTATTATTATTATTATTAAGCTAGATTAGATGGAGATTCCCAGAATAGGTTGGCTTCAGAGGAGCGACTCATTTGGGCTGGGTTGTAGTATGAAATCAGCAAGGGAGAACTGAAGGGACAAGGTGATTGAGTGCCCTTCTAGACTGTGAGCCCATTGTTGGGTAGGGACCGTCTCTATATGTTGCCAACTGGTACTTCTCAAGCGCTTAGTACAGTGCTCTGCACACAGTAAGCGCTCAATAAATGCGATTGAATGAATGGATAAAGCTGATGTGAAGGAGTTTTGGTTTTAGACTGTGAGCCCACTGTTGGGTAGGGACCGTCTCTATATGTTGCCAACTTGTACTTCCCAAGCGCTTAGTACAGTGCTCTGCACACAGTAAGCGCGCAATAAATACGATTGATTGATTGATTGACACTGAAGTGGCTGGACAACTTCGGAGAGTTCTTGAGGAGTGGGGATATATGGGCAGTGTGGTTTTATAGAAGAATGATCCAGGCAGCAGAATGAAGTATGGACGGGAGTGGGGAGAGACAGGAGGCGGGGAGGTCAGCAAGGAGGCCGACACAGTCATCAAGGCAGGGTTTGATAAGCAGTCAGATTAGTGCAGTAAAATTTGGGTGAGGAAAGGGCGGATTGTAGAGATGCGGTGAAGGTTGAATCGACTGGACTTGGTGACAGATTGAATATGTAGGTCGAATGAGGGAGATAGCAAGGTAATGCCAAGGGTTCGGGCTTGTGAGACAGGGAGGAGAGTGGCATTGTCTACAGTGATGGGAAGGACAGAATTTGGGTGGGAAGATGAGCAGTTCTGATTCAGACACCATCAGTGTAAGGTGTTGGTGGATCCTAATAATAATGCTGGTATTTGTTAAGCACTTGCTAGATGCCAAGCACTGTGCTAAGCGCTGAGAGGTCATCAGGTTGTCCCACGTGGGGCTCACAGTCTTAACCCCCATTTTCCAGAGGAGGGAACTGAGGAACAGAGAAGTTAAGTGGCTGGCCCAAGGTTGTCCATGCCCTGAAGGCAGAAGGAGATGCAAGATTGCAGAGAAGAAGAGAAGTCCGGGCGGGAAAGGCATATTTGGAGCCATCCGCATAGAGGCGGTCATGGAAAGGAATGTGTATACTTCTGAATATCCAGAGTACACGTTTTGTTACGGATGAAGCATGCATGTTGGTTTAACATTAGGTTTCTTGACTCAGATCCCTAAAATTTCTGCATTTGACTCACTTTAAGGATAGTATCAGGGTTTCCTAAGTGCTCTTTCCCCAAAGGCTTTAAAACACGTACAAACCAAGGAGTTTTGGTTAGCTGTTTTCTTCGTCTTTTTACCTCCCCTCTCTGAAATTGTATGTCCGTCATTGTTTGGCAGCAGGGTTTAGTGAAAGGCTGCCGCCTGTCTGAAAAGTCCCAGGTCCCCAGGGGGACTTCGAGGAAAGGGAGGACAGGACTAGTTCCTCAAGACCAAGGAAGGGAGAAAATGGGGTACCGGCCCCCAGGAATCCATCTTCAAGCACCATGATTTCACTTTACCTTTCTTCAATTCCCCCCACTATTTTCTTTCCTCTCTTATTCCCCACTGACTCGTTCTCATTCCCCACTGACTCATTCTTATCCCATCATTTTTGGCTGCTGAATCATGCCCAAAAAACAACCCTCCTCCACGAACTCATGATTCTGATACGAGTGACTCAATACCGTATCTCATCAGAGTAGAAGAAAGCAATTCTACCCTGATGGGCATATAACATGGATTTTTTTTTACAAACATTGAGTTGTTTTTTAACCTGGAATCTTCTTTTCTCCAGTAAGTAGAAAAAGGCTCTAGGCTAACTATTGATTTTTGAACTGCCTCTATTATGCCTTTGTTTGCTTCCCGCTCTGGAAACGGAATTCTAAGACTAATTATTAACAAAAGTCAGAAAATTTCAAGTAGAAACAAGCCGCAGTGTCCCGTTGATTAGGCAGTGGGTTTGGAAGTTAGTTGGGCTAATCACGTTCAACATCTGCCCTTGTTCATTAGATCCTGTACCTGTCCTCTTGTCTTTTAGCCCATGTAATATATTTTTAAGACCAGGAAACAGTTATTTCTTTTCATTCCATTCCTTAATACTTTTCGCAAAAGCGGTCTTAGGTGATCAGAAGATCCCAGAACCAAATGTATTATTTTCTGTACTGATCTGCACTTTCGCCATTCCTCTTTCTTCTCTACGTTGTAGTTCTCTCGGCTTGGCTGTCGCACCGCGGGTGAGGTTTCTCCAGAGGATCCAGAAACTGACCACCAGCGAAGCAGATTTTGAGAAGGGCGAGGGAGACGCCGGAGACAAAAGGGAGAGCCCAGCATCCTACCTCAGCAACGACGAAGTGGAGGAATTCAGAGCCCAGTTCAACGAGAAAATGTGTCTCCTCCAAGGCGGGGGGAAGAGGATCCAAGAGAAAGGCGAAAAAACCCCGTCCACCTCAGCCACCAAAAAGCAGCTGGCGTCTGAGGGAGAAAAGGCAGACCATGGGGCCGCTGGTGCTCAGAGGGAGCGAGTCAGATCCTTGCAGTTCCTGGCCCAAGATGAAGAGGATGATGAAGAGCAAGACCATGACTTGTTCAGGGTGAAGCGACATAACGTGTTTGGAGTGGACCTGAAAGAAAGCGCAGGAGTGGTAAGTCCGCTCTTTTTCATTCCTTACTTCTTGCGCCGATTACGTTTGGCTTACACTATGTGTGTGTATAATTTTTTAAATGCACCATTTCCTTCAGGATCATCATCATCATCAATCGTATTTATTGAGCGCTTACTGGGTGCAGAGCGCTTGGGAAGTCCAAGTTGGCAACATATAGAGACAGTCCCTACCCAACAGTGGGCTCACAGTCTAAAAGGGGGAGACAGAGAAGAGAACCAAACATACTAACAAAATAAAATAAAATATGACTTCAGGATGAAGTCATATACGTCATGAATGTGGTCTCCCTGGGAAAGCGATGCCTTTAATTGCCGCCTGCTCCGTGTTCCCAGTAACGGCCCCCAAAACAGCAAAAACCATGGTCATAACATTAAATAAGCTGCTGGGGAAGTTATTCTAATGAGCCCCCCCCCCCCACATTAGAATTCATGGCCGTGGTACTTCCTAATATATATTGTTACGAATGTTCTTTACAATAATGTAATCCTTCGAACCATGAATTTCATTTTTAATGAGGCCTTTGCTTTGGGGAACCCAGCCAGTAGCAGAGAGAAAGAGCCTTTCCTTATAAAGGCTAATGTAAAATATTCATGTACATTTTAACTCCTGTGGCAGACGTGGACGTTCTTATTACTCAGCCTTATCCTCGACTATCCTGTACTTGGAGTAATGTTCTCCAGCAAACAAATCATATTTTATGTGCACTTTAGGATTAGTCAATAGACTAATAAGAACAGTGCTTGGCACATAGTAAGCACTTAACAAATACCATAATTATTAGTAGACTGTTTTAATGTCTGATTCTGACCCCTAGACTGTAAGCTCCTTGTGGGCAGAGAACATGTCTACCACATCTACTATTATTGTACCCTCTCAAGTACTTAATATAGTGCTCTGCACACAGTAAATGCTCAATAAATGCAGTTGATAGATTGAGTAGACTGGTTGTTGAAGAGAGAGTCATTTGAAACTTAACTAAATTCATTCAATCGTATTTATTGAGCACCTGCTGTGTGCAGAGCAATGTATAATGTCTGAATAGAGTCTCCAGCATTTCATTTCTCTAGTGAACAAGGGCGGAATAGAAAAACCACTAACTTTATGTGCCTAGCAATAAAACAGGCCCCTATTTTAATGAACCACCTTTGTAGTTGGACTTTATTCATTGTCGTATTTTTTGAACACTTACTGTGTGCAGAGCACTGTACTACGCGCTTGGAAAGAACAAATGGGCAACATAGAGAGACGGGCCCAAGGCGGGCCCATCCAGTATGGCTATTCATTGAATCCAGGTAATAGTTTAAGAAGAAAACCCCTTTTGACTTCAATTGCTTCTTATTCCTGGGAATTCCCTACAGGGCAAAAAAAAATTATAAACGTAAAATCCATAACGTCCGGAAGTTTGCCATAGTCATTAATCAGTTTGTCCTGTGTATTGGCAAATCGTGCTTCTGACTGAATTTTCCCTCTGCAGGCAGGGCGGGCTGAAAAGTCCAACTTGTGACTGAGAGCACCCACAAATACCGTCGCCCGTTTGGCTATTTGGAGCGAGCGGCCCATAGTGCTGTTACAGGTTGTGGTTCAGTCCCAAAGCCTCTCCAAGAGAGGCACTCCTTTCTAATAATAATAATAATAATAATAATAATAATAATAATAATAATAATAATAATGGTATTGAAGTGCCGAACACTGTACCGTGCACTGTACTAAGCTTTGTAGTAGATGCAATTAGATTAGACACAGTTTCTGGCCCCCATAGAGCTCACAGTCTAACGGAGAGGGAGACAAGGTATTGAATCCCCATTTTATGGACAAGGAAACTGAGGCCAAGGGAAGGCAAGTGACTTACCCAAGGTCTCACAGAAGACTAGTGGCGGTGGTGGCATTAGGACCCAGGTCCGCCAAGCACTTGTGTATATGTGTACATATTTATTGTTCTGTTTATTTTATTAATGATGCGTATATATCTATAAGGGAAGCAGCGTGGCTCAGTGGAAAGAGCACGGGCTTTGGAGTCAGAGGTCATGGGTTCAAATTCCGGCTCCACTAATTGTACTAAGCCAAGCACTTAGTACAGTGCTCTGCACACAGTAAGCGCTCAATAAATACGATTGAATGAACTGTCAGCTGTGTGACTTTGGGCAAGTCACTTAACTTCTCTGGGCCTCAGTTCCCTCATCTGTAAAATGGGGATTAAGACCTGTGAGCCCCCCGTGGGACAACCTGATCACCTTGTAACCTCTCCAGCGCTTAGAGCAGTGCTTTGCACATAGTAAGTGTGTAATAAATGCCATAAAAAATTCTATTTATATTGATGCTGTTGATAACTGTCTTGATTTGTTTTGTTATCTGTCTCCCCCCATCTAGACTGTGAGCCAGCTGCTGGGTAGGGATTCTCTCTTTTTGTTGCCGAACTGTACTTTCCAAGCGCTTAGTACAGTGCTCTGCACACAGTAAGCGCTCAGTAAATACGACTGAACGAATGATTGCAACTCAGCGGCTGGGCTAGTTGAGGCGGCTGCATCCCGTTTTCAGTTGCCATGCCCCTTTCTCTGACGCTGGTCCTCAGTGGGTCCTTGAGACTTTTCCCCCATCCCCTGATCACCATCATCATCAATCGTATTTATTGAGCGCTTACTATGTGCAGAGCACTGTACTAAGCGCTTGGGAAGTACAAATTGGCAACATCTAGAGACAGTCCCTACCCAACAGCGGGCTCACAGTCTAAAAGGGGGAGACAGAGAAAAAAACCAAACATACTAACAAAATAAAATAAATAGAATAGATATGCACAGGCAAAATAAATAGAGTAATGCTGATGCTGTTGGTCACCACATTTTAACTCACCATACAGCTGACCCCTGGCAGACTGGGGCATTTTGGTCCAGTGAAAGTCTTTCTTCCCCACATCAGTGCCATCTCAAAACCCTCATTCTTTAATGGCTCCTTCCCTTCCATTTTCAAAGTGTCAAAGTTTTCAAGGGTAGCCTTTCCTAAAAGCTCTCCTTTGACCCAACTTCGCCATCCAGTTATCTTTCGCATCTCCTTCTTGGGCAGATTTCCTTGATTGGGTTATTTTCCTTACTGCTTCCTCTTCTGTAATGCCCTCCTTGGCACTCTACGGTCTGGCTCTTGCGCCCTCCACTCCACTGGAACTGCTGTTCTTCAAGGTCAGCAGTGATCACCTTGCCAAACCTAATGGGCTCTACTCCATCCTCGTCTCCCCCGTCTTTTAGACTGTGAGCCCACTGCTGGGTTGGGACTGTCTCTATATGTTGCCAACTTGTACTTCCCAAACGGTTAGTACAGTGCTCTGCACACAGTAAGCGCTCAATAAATACGATTGATGATGATGATGATGATGTTGCCTTGACAAATGTGGGAATCACCCACTTCTCCCGGAACCTCCGTTGCCTTCACAGGCCTATACCAAAATTTCTGTCTTTTAGAACAACAGGTGAGTTCTTTCATTTTCTAAGCTATTTAGGGGCTGCATTCGGTACTGAGGGAAAAATAACATCATCAAGGAGGCCGCTGAAGTAATTAAAAGGAGAGCCATTTTAGAGCTCAGCAGGTAACCTTTTAGTCTGAAAGTAAACGTTCACAGATCAGTTTTAATTAAGCTTGGGTGAAAGCTCAGACCATTCTTGGTTTGAGAGTTGATTGTTGAGGTCCCTTTATCAAGAACTGCAGTTTCTCTTTAGATTTGAACACCACTGCAAAAGAGAAATCTGTTGGCGGCGAGCACAGGCAGAAAGTTTGAAGAAGCACTGTGTTGTGTTCCGCTGTTTTCTGCCTTATCAAATCATTTCATCTTGTTATCAATCAATCAATCGTATTTATTGAGCGCTTACTGTGTGCAGAGCACTGTACTAAGCACTTGGGAAGTACAAGTTGGCGACATTATAGAGACAGTCCCTACCCAACAGCGGGCTCACAGTCTAAAAGGGGCTTTGAGCTGAGAATGATTTTCCCTTTATAATACATTTGGGCAATAAAAATTGACAGTATAAAGTATTGCAGCGTACAGTGTTGGCATTTTTTTCTCTGATCATCTTTTTAAATTTGCATTTGCTCTATCTGCCCAAGCCTAACGGTGCCTTTTTTTTTTTAAAGAAAGGAACCAACTTAATGTTAAGCCCCAGACCAGCAGTAGCCGGGATCGCTTTGTGAAGGCAAGACTAATGGTTTTAGAGCCATATAATCCCCTATTTCTACCCCTCAACTGCCCCTAGCGAACCCCGTTGACCCGATAAATGAATGCAGTCAGTTGTTTTACCACTGTTCTTGCCGGGTATTTCACTACCTCACTGCCAGCCAGGTTCTTCACCGTCTCTAGACTCCAACCTTCCTGTTGGTGCATTATAGTAGGAAATGCATCTGGGCCATTAAGTCTCCTGGGGAGCAGCTGGGCCGATCAGAATGTGGCCATTATTATTATTATTATTATCATTATTATTATCTTCCTTTGCAGGGAGGGCAAGCTGCAAGAGGGAGCAGGAAATCTTCAAATTGCTAGATCAAGATAAGGTTCAATCTTGGTCATTCAGAGTGGTAGATTGGGTAAGAGAAAGATCTACCTTTTGGCCTCAGGCAAGTGCAGAACTTTCAGAATTCTGTTTGGTTTATAGACATTCTCTTCGACCCAGCTCTTTGTCGCTCCTAGCAATCTCCATTTTCTTGTACTGTGCCTTCGTGGTTCAGAAAAGAGTCTCAGAATTTCCTCCAAAGCACACGTGCCTTTGTGGCCTGGAAATCGGGAGACCTGGGTTCTATTCCCAGTGCCATCCCTGTTCTGCTGTGTGAACACGGGTGGCTCACCTAACCCCCCTGGGCCTCCGATTCCATCACCCCGGATTATTAGCCCCGTGTCGGCCACGGATTGTGTCTGACATAGGTGCCCAATCCATGTGGAATATGGGAATGATTGCGCCCTCCTTCTCGTCAACCCAACCTCTTTTGAGCTGGATTTGCAACTTTGTTCATCCTAGGACTCCCAACGAAACCAGACTTTCCAGTCAGGACAGAAAAGAACCAAAATGGTGGATTTCTTCTGCTATGGTAGCTCTCGGAAGCCTGTTCCTTCCCAGTACTTACCCTTGTTATATTCATTCCCCAGTTAATCATATTTATTGAGCACTTAGTGGAGGGCACTGTACTAAGCACTTGGATGAGTTGCTAGGCATGTTCCTTGCCCGCAGCGAGCTTCCCTGTCCTCCTTTTGGCCCATGTACAAAGTTTCAAGTTGGGTACCTGTGATTTCCAATTTTGACATAGTATTTCACTTAATAAATACCACAATGCATTATGTTTTTCATTTTTTCATTAAGTTCATTATTTTGCTGCATCTGAGCCTCAAGAAAAGAACTGATACATTCCAGTTTTGTGAAGGTGCAAAAAAACCTAAGAAGGTCCCACACTAGCATTGTGCTTAACGGAATATATGTTTAATTCTATTTCCATTGGAATAATCTCCCATCTATCTGAACTGAGCATATTTCACAGACCAGGTTCTTATCTCCTAGGCTTCGTAAGCTCATTATGGACAGGGAAAATGTCTGCTTATTCTTTTGCATTGTACTCTCCTAAGAGCTTAGAACATTGTTCTGCACATAGTAAGCACTTAAATACCATCGATTGACACCAAAATGGAAAAAAAAAATAAACAGCTGATATAGGGAAGGAAGATGCATAACTGAGATGAAGTGATTGTCTACATGTAGAGCTGCAGGAGGGACAGAGAAATTTGTATAGTATCTATAGACTTGGGATGTATTGCGGGAACACCACAGAAATTGCCATGGAGGTCAGGGGAGGGAGCAGGTTTTAAATCCTCATTGGATAGGTTCATTAATGAACATGCCATGTAATGTCATTTAAAAAATATGTCTTAAACTGTAGGAGTTTAGGTGTATAACTATTGCTGGAATTCAGGATTTGGAAATCAATGAAAGAAGTGTGGAGAAAGACTTGGGTCATCTGTCTCATAAGCATTCGATAAATGAATTCAGATTTTCCCGGAACACAATAGTGTATTTTGAAATTGCCTATGGATGGCATTTTCTGCATTGCCAACTGGAGAAGTAAAGTGCTAGAGTCAGCATGCTGCTGTAAAATTATGAAGCCCTTGGGTGGTAAGTGAATTTAAGGATCAGGCCTTGGATTACGGCATTTCAGAGTTAAGCAACTGAAAAATATACGGCCTCACTTTATGAGTGGCTACAGTTCTTCCAGCCTGGGGTAGAGAAAATATTTATGACTCTGAGGTGTGAAGGCAGGCCTGGTTTTAAAGCTTCCGTGTAGGATAGCTTCCATAAAGCTGCAGATGATTCCTTGCTCCCACTTTCCGGTCTTACTCCACTTTCCCGCCACTATTACCAGCTCTCTCCAGTTCTACAGGAATAATTTTCCTATGGCTTGAGAACTCGTCACTTTTTTAACTACCAAAGGAGTTTCAAATTTCTTTATGCTCTGTAGGCAGATAATAATGATAATAATAGTAATAATAATGATTGTGGTATTAGTTAAGCATTTCCTATGTGCCAAGCACTGGGGTAATAATAATAATAGTAATGATGGCACTTATTAAGCGCTTACTATATGCAGAGCACTGTTCTAAGCGCTGGGGGGATACAAGGTGATCAGGTTGTCCCACCGGGGGCTCACAGTCAATCCCCATTTTGCAGATGAGGTAACTGAGGCACAGAGAAGTGAAGTGACTTGCCCAGAGTCACACGGCGGACAGTTGGCGGAGCCGGGATTTGAACCCATGACCACGGACTCCAAAGCCTGGGCTCTTTCCACCGAGCCACGCTGGTCCCACACGGGACTCCTAAGTAGGAGGGAGGCTAGGTATTGAATCTCCGTTTTGCCTGTGAGGGCACAGAGAAATTAAGTGACTTCCCAAAGGTCACCCAGCAGACAGGCGGCAGAACTGGGATTAGAACCCAGGTCCTCTGACTTGGAGGCCCCGGCTCTTGCAACTAGGCCAGTTTTCTTCAGCCCGCTCCTTTTCCTTGTAGCGAAATAATAATTGTGGGATTTGTTAAGCACTTACTGAGTGCCAAGCACTGTTCTAAGCGCTGGGGTAGATATGAGGTAGGAAGGTTGGACAGTCTTCTATCAGTTCACTGCAGTGTTGTAGCCTCTGAGATGGTCTTTAAGAAATATATTCTCCCCACCCAGCCTGTGGAGGTTTTCTTTGAGTCCACCAAATAGCAGCTGGTGGGTCCCTACCTTTCTGCTTCCATGCTTAGTACCGTGCTCTGCCGACCGTAAGCGCTCAGTAAATACAATGGAGTGACTGAATTTGATGTTGAGTAGCGATGTGGGCTCTGACTGACCCGGTGGATTCACCGGGTCCGAGCAAAGTCTCATCACTCAAGAACTGAAATATTTAGAGCTGGAAATGCATGCTTAAGGGCAGGTTGGGTTAAATGTGGGTTTAATTATAAATCGGAGGAAACTTTACAAATTTAATCAGCTGTAATCAGCACTGCTCGTTAAAAAAACACAACCGCTTCCCCTCATGCTGATGGATAAATTATATAACAAACCAGAGCTGAGTTATTCAGAGGACATCTTGTTAGTTCAGATGTGAATTGATTTTTTTCCCCCCATTAGATTGTGTATTTAATGAATCACAGTATTTGAACAAAGTTTTAATAAAATGATGGCAGAACACTGCAGAGCCGGCTTACGGTTTGCTGAAATCCAGCTCCCTCCCTACAGGCTTAAGATAGTTTAGGGGCAAGAAGGATGAGGGAAAATGGCTGTAGACCAACTTTGTTAGAATATACTCTTCCAAGGGCTTAGTGATGTGCACCCGGTGAGTGCTCAGTAAATACAGTTGATTTATGCACTTTATGCATATGACTCTCAAAGGTCACCAACGATCTCCTTCATGCCAAACCCAGTGGCCTCTAGTCCATCCTATCCTCCTTGACCTCTCAGCTGCCTCTGACACTGTTGACCACCTCTCTCCTGCAGACATTGTCCGACCATTGTCCAATATTCCTCAGTGGCTTTGAACGAGGCTGTTTCATGGCCTGCACAATTTGTTAGCCCCATCTGGTGCTGCAGAAGATGATGGCACATGTCTGCCGTCGGGGATCGAGTGGCTGAATATTTCTCCTCGAATCTGGGAGGTGGCACCGGTCGCTCTGCATGACCGGTTGCCCGGCAAAGAATTGGACAACCCTGTGGCTGCAACCAAGCTAACTGTGGTGGCTCTGGGGTTGTTGTTTTCAAAGATGTCGGTCCTTGATTTGCTGGAGCAAGGAAATGACACGGTTTCTTTGGATATGCGTGTTGGATGGGGACGTGGGCAGCCTTGATCATTCAGTGAAGATCCATTCTTGCCTCTGGACTGGGTTGAGTTTCATGGGTGCTCCAGTTCCTTTCCCTAATCTAGCCAGAGGGAAAGACATGGCTTCTCTGGACGTGGATGTTGGATGTCCACTATCCATATAGAATGTACCTGTTCACATGTTTTGTTTAGCTGTCTGTCTCCCCCCTTCTAAACTTTGAGCCCACTGTTGGGTAGGGACCGTCTCTATATGTTGCCAACTTGTACTTCCCAAGTGCTTAGTACAGTGCTGTGCTCAATAAATACGATTGAATGAATGAATAAATGAACCTTGGCTTCACCGACCCCGTCAGTTTTCCTCCCATCTTTCTGGCTGCTCATTCTCAGTCACTTTGGCAGGGTCCTCCTCTCTCTAGCTGTGGGAGTCCCGCAGCATTCTGTCCCGTATCCTCTTCTCTTCTCCTTCTATACCCACCCCCTTGGAGAACTCATTTGCCCCCGTGGCTCCAACCACAGGCTCCTTGTGGATGAAACCGAAGTCTACATCTCCAGCCCCGACCTCTCTCCTGCTCTCATTTCCTCCTTTCCTTCAAGACGTCACCGCTTGGCTGTCCCTCCCACCCCTCAAACGTAACATGCCTAAAACAGAACTCTTTCCCATCTCCAACCCTGACCTCCCCCTGATTTTCCCATCACTGCAGGCAGTACCACCGCCCTTCCTGCCTCACAGCCCTGTAACCCTGGCAGTACCCCTTGAGTCACCGCTCTCATTCAACCCACATACTCGATCCTTCGCTAAATCCTGTCGGTTCTACCTCTACGACATTGCTAAAATCCGCCCTTTCCTTTTCGTCTAAACTGCTACCACATTAGTCCAAGCACTAGCCCTGTCCCACCTTGATTATTCTATTTCAGCCTCGTTGCTGACCTCCCTGCCTCCTGTCTCTTCCCACCCCAGTCCACACTTCACTCTGTGGCTCAATTATTATTATCATTTATGAGGTTCTTATTGTTATTCCTCTTGTTCTTATTGTTGAGGTTCTCAGAAAGGGTATTCAGGCTGAGAGGTCATACAGTTTTTTTTTAGTGAGTAAATAGACAAGTGAATTAAGAAAGACTTAACTGCACTGCCTTCTGATGATTTCAGAGAAGACTTACTACCATTTCAAGCCCTCTTTATACGATAATTAATGTCGATGGGGTAGACCTCTTGACTGTAAGCTCGCAGCGTGGCTCAGTGGAAAGAGCCCGGGCTTTGGAGTCAGAGGTCATGGGTTCGAATCCCAGCTGCACCACAAGTCTGCTGTGTGACCTTGGGCAAGTCACTTAACTTCTCTGAGCCTCAGTTACCTCATCTGTAAAAATGGGGATTAAGACTGTGAGCCCCACGTGGGACAAGTTGATCACACTGTATCCCCCCCAGCCCTTAGAACTGTGCTTTGCACATAGTAAGCGCTTAACAAATGCCATCATTATTATCATTATTATTTGTCCTGCAAAACCTTTCAGTCTGTTTCCTCACTCCAGTATTCAAGAACCTCCAGTATTCGCCCACCCACGTCTGCATCAAACAGAAACTCCTTCCTGTCGGCCTTAGAGCACTCAATCGCCTTGCCTCATCTCCCTGATTTCTGACTTCAGCCCAGCCCACACCCTCTTTAAGGCCTCCTCTAATGCCAACGTACTCACTATACCTCAGTCTCGTCCATCTCGCCTCCGACCCTGTCTTGGAAACCCCCCCTCTTCATGTCTGATCAGTCTCCCCACCTTCAAAACCTTCCTGAAAGCAAATCTCGTCCCAGATTCCTCCCTTGACTGAGCCCTTCATTTCCTCTTCTCTCACTCCTTTCTGTGTTTGTATTTGCTTAGGTCACTTCTGTTTGCACCCTTTATTCACCCCTCCCTCAGCCCCATAGCACTTACGTACATATCCATAATTTATATTAATGTCCGTTTCCCTCCCCCTAGACTGTAACCTTGTTATGTGCAGGGAATATGTCTACCAACTGTTACGTTGTACTCTTCAAGCGCTTAGTACGGTGCTCTGCACACAGTACACGGTCCATAAATGCGGTTGATTGAAGCATATCATAGAAAGGTCTCTTGTGAACCAACCAATGGTATCTGAGTGCTCACTGTGTGCGGAACAGTGTGCTAAGCGCTTCCCTCCCCATTTAAGGTAGGAGAAAGTATTATTTTAAATGGCGTTTGACATCCTTATGTGTGAACTTTTTGCGGTACTTTTTAAGCGACCAGGGTGCTCATTATGTTCTGTTTGAATCCTCCATCTTCTGTGGGCTGAAACGGAGGTTACCATAAACCTTGTCTGGGGCCTAGTCACTTGACACTAAATTAGTCATTCTGAGGGCGAGTGCATAGATCAACATGTCGAGCGGCGGCTTCTGTGAATTGGATATATTTCACTGTCAGTGCCTTGATTCCGCGGGTACTAGCGATAGGTTCTTTTCGGAGATATTTATGGTGTAGAATTAATGACTATTGGCCTTTAACTGTCCTTTGAAAGCTAGATAAAATATTGCGTCGATCTGTCCTATTATAATCTCGGAAGAGAAGCTATTTGTAAACATCATTACAGGCCAAAGTATTTAAAAGTCTCGTCAGCGCAGTTGCTTTATCGGGCTGTGATGTATAATGGGGTCTGGAGCTTTGTAAGTTCGTTCCTTTTTGCGAAGTAGTATAGTCCTGTCCAATTTCCAGCCAAGCGACGATCCAGGGTCACTGAGGATTCGGCGAGGAGGCACTTAAGATTCCACTCTGGTAAAATGAACTCAATCAGGGCAATCAGCCCCTGCGAAGAGAATGACGGGGATAATTTTGAGCTTTCTAACGTGGAGGTTTAGGGGCAGATCTGGTATCAGAAGCCCAACCCCTGGCAGTTAATAATGGTATTTGTTAAGCGCTTACTGTGTGCCAAGCACTGTCCTAAGCGCTGGGGTAGATACAAGGTGATCAGGTTGTCCCACGAGGGGCTCACGGTCTTAATCCCCATTTTCCAGCTGAGGGAACTGGGGCCCAGAGAAGTGAAGTGACTTGCCCAGAGTCACACAGCTGACAAGCGGCGGGGTCGAAATTAGAACTCACGACCTCTGACTCCCCAGCTCTTTCCACTAAGCCACGCTGCTTCTTGATAAGAGCTCTATCGTGTTGGTTTCTGGTATCCAGTCTCTTCCCTTGTCATCAGTAGCGCCAGGCCGTGAGAGACAGCACTAAATGGCCGGACTCCGGCACCAGGAGGGATGTGTTTGCTTGTCCTCTGCAGGAACGTCCCAGGGGCTTAAGCCGTTACCTTCAGCGCTTAGAACAGTGCTTTGCACATAGTAAGCGCTTAATAAATGCTATTATTATTATTATTATTATTATTATTACTTTCTGTCAGCTGTAGCAAGATGCTTGGGAAGAGTCTTTAAAATGGAAAAGAGGTGAAAATAAAAAAAATCTGATTACGAAATACCACCAGAGTACCACTCACATTTCTGAAATTCTCTCTGTGGAATAATTTGGTCTAGGCACTGTCCGTTGTCGGTGTCAACGCTATACGACTTACTCTTGAGGAATTTAGAAGTTATAAGTCCGTATAGGCTTGTATAAACAGAGAAGGGCTTAAAAATACCCGGCTGGCAACCTGAGCGATGCTGGATTGCTAGATGCAGAGCTCTTAATAAATATTGATATTAACCTTGGCTCTTTCCTTTTGAGCACACTGTGTGTCTTCACAGGGGCAGAGCCGAGTAGTTTTCCTCCCCTCAATCTCTGGTCTTTGCAAATCCTGGACGCTCATCTTAAAAATCTATTCAAATTTACCAACCGGGAAAAGTTTGCCGGGAAGACGACCGTGGCCTAATGGAAAGAGCACGGTCTTGGGAATCACAGGACCTGGGGTCCAATCTCGGCCCTGCCAGTTGCCTGCAGTGTTACCTTGGGCAAGTCACTTCACTTCTCCGAGCCTCAGTTTCCTCATCTGTAAAATGGGAATTCAGTTCTCCCTCATAATGAGACTGTGAGCCCAGTGTCGGACAGGGACCTGTCTGAACTGTCTGAACTTTTAGACTGTGAGCCCACTGTTGGGTAGGGACTGTCTCTATATGTTGCCAACTTGTACTTCCCAAGCGCTTAGTACAGTGCTCTGCACACAGTAAGCGCTCAATAAATACGATTGATGATGATGAACTAATTAACTTGTACCTATTCCAGCACTTAGAATAGTATTTGGCAATAGTATGCATTTAAATCCAATAATAAAAACAATAGAGGAGCGGGAGTATGAATGTGAAGATACAAAATATCTTCATAATAACACACGGCTCAGATTAATCAATCAGCGGTATTTATTGAGCTCTTTTATGCAAAGCATTCAAAGTGTTCTGCACTTAGTACAATTATTACTGTACCATTATAAAGTTTCAATTATTAGTACTAAGCACTTGGTAGAATACAATAGAGTTGATTAAAATATCGTTCTGATGAAGTGTACGTGTTAATGATTAAAGGTGGTGTAGCCATTTCTTTTTAACGACTTTCAAGGGTAATAGAAACATGGTAATTACCATTAAAGCCAGCCCTGGCTGTTTTTTCAGAACCGACACGCACAGTTGCGGGGAGCATTTTCAACCCTGTGCCTCACTTTGACTTGCATCATTTCGTCAATTCTTTTTACGGTAAACAGACACCGCGGTTTTGCGATAACCGTACTAGTATCCACAGAATCTAGAATGTTTGATTTTTGGTTAGTGCTTTTTATCCCACTCTGTACATTCGGGTTACTGTTTGGCTCTAGATTGACGCCCCAGTCCTTTTCATCCAAGGAAGCGAGAGGCTTGGTTAGTGTTTAATGGCAATGTTGTAGCGAAGATAGCGAGGATAATAATAGTAATTTTGTTATTTGGGAAGCGCTTACTGCTTAACAGAGCAACAGCGTGGGTTAGCGGAAAGAGCTTGGGCTTTGGAGTCGGAGTTCACGGGTTCCAGTCCCAGCTCTGCCAGGTGTCAACTGTGTGACTTTGGGCAAGTCATTTCACTTCTCTGTGCCTCGGTTACCTCATCTGTCAAATGGGGATGAAGACTGTGAGCCCCCCATGGGACTAACCTCCCCAGCGGTTAGAACAGTGCTTTGCACATAGTAAGTGCTTAATAAATGCCATGATTATTATTATTATTATTACTGTGTCAAGCACTGTACTAA
This sequence comes from Tachyglossus aculeatus, assembly GCF_015852505.1. NCBI lineage: Eukaryota > Metazoa > Chordata > Mammalia > Monotremata > Tachyglossidae > Tachyglossus > Tachyglossus aculeatus. Next base: position 20,027,772 of record NC_052085.1, on the reverse strand, counting down.
GTGCTGGGTTAGATACAGGATATTCAGGCCCCTCATGGGGCTCACAGTCTGACTAGGAGGGAGAGCAGCTGTTGAATCCCTATTTTGCCGAGAAGGGAACTGAGGCCCCGAGAAGTCGGGGGACTTACCCAAGGTCACACAGCAGGTAAGTGTCAGAGCTAAGATTAGAACCCAGGTCCTCTGACTCCCGGTCCACTCTGCTGCTTCTCAAAAGAGGATGGTTCTGCTTCTCCAGAGAGGATGGTTCTAGAGCTACAGCTCATCCCCACATCATAGTTTAATAGGTCTGTGAGGCTAGTTGCCGATGAAGTGAACTGCACAGAGCTGACGTAAGAGGTGTGTGCTGCCAAGCCGTAACGCTTGCCTCTTTTAATCAGGTAGTATGAACGGGCTTTTTTTTTTTTTTTGTCACCGCTTGCTGTTTTCGTCTTCCATTTCTGCCTACTAGCTGTCATAGTAAAAATGTCCTTGCTCGAGGATTGGGCAAAGGATCTGTTGTATTTGGGTGTAAATGATTGAAATCAGAATGGTGTTCCATTACCGTCCTAATGAAGCCACCTGAGCGGTGATTCTAGAAGTACATTTGTTCTGAGATCCAGAAAAGAGAAGTTCAGGACGTGAAGCAGAGCCGAGGCAGGAAGCGTGCAACACATAAAGCCGCGGCCTCTTTCAGAGTCTGTTCTCCCCCACTCCGACCGGTGCGTTATTTTCTTTCCTAGCAAACAACAGGGAAGCCATGCGGCCCAGTGGGCTGACCAGACTCAGAAAGTTGACAGCTCTGGGTCCCGCTCGGATACCGATTGGCCGAGGGCAAGCTGCTCGCCCTCGACTTCCTCAGCCGTACGATGTAGGGAGCAAATGTCAACCGTCATGATTGCCGCCCATTTAGACGGAGGCCAGAAAGTCTCATCCTTCAGCTGGGGGCCGGGAGAAGGCCGTCCTTTGCCCTCGAAAGCAAAAGGAAGGCCATTTTTTTCCATCATCTTAACCTCTGCGGGCTATGGTGAAGTTCTGAAAAATGACAGCAAAAGGCAGAGACGCATTTCCCGATTGAGCCGCAAGATTGAAATGGCCTTGGCAAAGGGAATGGAAAATGGAAGCTTACCGGCTACTTCTGGCTAACTTACTTGGGAGCTGTGGGGCAGAAAGCATGCCAAGGATTGTAGCAGGAGGGGTAAGAGAGAGGAAAGGAGGAGAAAGGGCAGTGAAAGGTGGGGAGAGTTATTATCTGTCGGATATAAAGAGGGAGGGGGTCCCAGGCCAGAGACGGGACGTGGGCGAGAGTACGGCACTGAGATAGATGAGCCGGAGGTACCGCGAGTATGTTGGCGTTGGAGGAATGAAATGTGCAGACGAGGTTGGAGTAGGAGAAGAGCGAGGTGAGGTAGAAAGGGGCAAGGGACAGTCTCTGTCCCACGTGGGGCTCATAGTCTAAGTAGGAGGGAGAACAGTTATCGAATTTCCTTTTCATATTTAAGAGCATTTCCCAGGTGCCTCTGAACACCTCCTTTTCTATTGTGTAAGTTGGATATCAGGTTTGTTTATTCTTTGCAAGCTCTCTTTCTCCTCTGCTCCTCCTCCCCTCCCCATCACCCTCCCCACAGTACGTATTTATTACTCTATTGATTTTTATTAATGATGTGTGTAAATCTGTAATTCTATTTATATCGATGCTATCGTTGCCCGTTTACTTGTTTTGATGTCTGTCTCCACCCCTTCTAGATTGGGAGCCCGCTGGTGGGCTCGATTTGTTGCTGAACTATACTTTCCAAGCGCTTAAGTACGGTGCTCTGCACACTGTAAGCACTCAGGAAATGTGATTGAATGAATGAACGACTCCCCACTTTACAGTTGAGGAAACTGAGGTGCAGAGAAGTGAAAATCAAGCAGTGGTATTTAGTGGGAGCTTACTATGTGTTGAGCACTGTATTAAGCTCTTGGGCATACTGGATGGAGCATGGGCTTGGGAGTAAGAGGTCATGGGTTCTAATCCCGGCTCCGCCACTTCCCAGCTGTGTGACCTTGGGCAAGTCACTTCACTTCCCTGTGCCTCAGTTGCCTCATCTGCAAAATGGGCATCGAGACTGAGCCCCCATGGGACAGGGACTGTGTCCAACTTGATTTGCTTGTTTGCACCCCAGGGCTCAGTACAGTACCTGGCACACAGTAAATGCTTAAAAAATACCATCATCATGGTTATCTTTGCAATACAACACAATCAGCAGAGGTGTTCCCTGCCCATAACGAGCTTCCAGTCTACAGACATCAGTGTAAATAGAAGTAAATTATAACATAAAGAAATGTAAAGTACCGTGGGGTTGGATGTCTAATATCAAATGTCCAAAGGTCACAGATGCAAGGGCATAGACTGCACAGGTGGGAGGGCAAGCTGGGGAAAAGAGGTCTTGAGCCGGGAAGGCCTCTTGGAGGAGATGCTTTGCCCGAGGTCACTCAGCCGAAAATCGGCAGAGCTGCTATTAAAACCCAGGCCCTCTGACTCGCAGGCCTGTGATCTTTCTACTAGTCTCTGCCACTTTTTGTGTACTGAGTTGAATTGTACTCCTCCAAGTGCTCATTACAGTGTTTTGCACACCTTAAATTCTCAGTAAATACCATTGATTGGGTATAAGCTAGACTGTAAACTCATTGTGGGCAGGGAACGTGTCTGCTAATTCTGTTGTACTCTCCCAAACTCCTCTTCAGTTCTCTCCTTGACCCCCTCCAGTCTGGCTTCTGTTCCCTTCGCGGCACAGAAGCCACCGTCTCAAAGGTCACCAGTGACCTCTTTTTCTTTCCAAATCCAACGGCCTCTACTCCACCCTAATCTTCCTCCGACCTCTCAGGTGCCACCCTCCCTCTGATTTTTAGCGATAAGTCAAGTACCGCAAGTCACGATGAAGTCGTATTTTGTCAGTATAGGTTTTAAATTGGAGTTCACATTCTAAAGGTTAAAGGATTAGTGTGAAGAAGTTTGGAAATCTTAAAAGAAGGCGAAGGTATCCCACTCCCCGAGGCCCCTTGCAACCGACTTGCCTTTCAGATAGCGTAGAAGCCGAATGGTGAAAGCGAAGGAAGTTCAACTGAGTTATTCTGCAACCGACTTGCCTTTCAGATAGCGTAGAAGCCGAGTGGTGAAAGCGAAGGAAGTTCAACTGAGTTATTCCAGAAGTTTTCCTGTGTAAATCAGAGCATCAGAGAGCTGGCTGGGATCTCTAGAGACGATCTGGTTTCACCTCCAGGCAGACTTCCAGTGAAACTACCCGGGATGGATGGCTTGTCTGTCCTTTACTTCAACAGCCTCCAGAATGGAAAACTTGCACGGGCTCCTTGGTAGCCTATTCCGTGTCTAACGACCCTGATAATCAAGAAGCCACCCTATATGTCTATGTCCACCCCGAATCTCTTCTCAATATTAAAGCTGTTTAGACCTCTGCCGACATGGCCTGGCTAGGAGCTTTTTGTATGTGAAGAGTTTTTTGTCAGATGGATGTTATTAGATCAGTTCTCGGTCCTGTCTTTGGGCAGAAACAGTCCCGACCCTTCATCGGGCCGACTTTTCAACCCTTTAATCCTTCCTGTTATCGAGCGTTGTGTAGTGATGTGTTTCGAGATCTTTTTTTATTTTTTTCCTCTCCCATTTTGGGCTTATTTCGGTGGAGAGAAGAGTTATATCTTGTAAGTGGGCTTTCTGCACGGGTTTTTACATGGACTCATTTGCCCGGTTTAATCCTGCAGTCTTTATCCCCTGCAATGCTAATCTCTGAGAGTAAGACCTGTGAAATTGGGTCTTTCTGTGCAAATTGCTGTTTAGGTGGCTGCAAATGAAATGCTCGGTCCAAATGAAAATGATCATCGCTGCTCATGGGTTTCTTCGTTTTATGTCTTCTTTTCAATGTTTTGGGGGTGTATTTCAACAAGCATTTAAGCATAACGTCATCTGGATCTAGATGTTCTTTAGAATGACTCACCCATCTGAATTTCTTCTGCTGCTTTAACCCATTTAAACGAAAGCATTTCCTGATTTGTTATGTGATGAAGCCAAGAGGAAGCAAGCCTCCTTACTGTGCTACCCAATTTCAGAAAATTGTGTGCTAATTTCCAAATATTTGCATCAAGTGTGTGATTGCCCATTCCACAGCACTTAGCGAGCCCATACTGAAAAATGGGCTCTCTGAAGGAATGGTTCAATATTAATATGTTTTCTCTGCTCTGCAGCCTCTGCTGTAGAGTGATCAGAGTTGTCTTAATTCCTGCGGTTCCATTGCTAGTGAAATTGGGTTGGGCTCTTTAACCGGAGAATTCTTTGGGGAGCAGTTCTTTTCGAAGCTAAGCAAGCCTGGGAAAAAGCTCAGTTTCAATCATTTGAACTCTTAGTTGGCAGAGGAACTTTGGAAATGGAATTAACGCAGCTTGTCAGGTTGTGTCATTGTGATTTACTCAAATCTTTCATTTAGGAACGTGCGGTTTATTTTACCAAATTCTCACACGTTACTTTTACCCAGTTCTCCTCTCGGCACTGCTCAGCCAGTTTTTCGCGTTGTCGTGAAGGTTCGTATTCTGGGTTTTCCAAAGCTTTATAGTGCAGCTTAGACTTCGTTTTCATAACCAGTCCTGACTTGGCTACCGAGCCTTTTTACAGGTAAGTGAAAAATCATACTTACTGTAAATTCCCCTTCACGCCCCTTTCCTTTCCCTGCCCTTTCCCTGGTGAGTTTTCTGCCCTCTGTGCACCTTCAGTTTAGCCTCTTCTTCCCCCAACATTTTTTTAAGGCATTTGTTAATCACTTACTATTTGCCAGGCATTGGGGTAGACACCGGATTCGTTCATTCAATCGTATTTATTGAGCGCTTACTGTGTGCAGAGCACTCTGCTAAGCATCTGGGAAGTACAAGTTGGCAACATATAGAGACGGTCCCTACCCAACAACAGGCTCACAGTCTAGAAATAAACAAATTGGACGCAGGCCTCGTGGGGATCACAGTCTCAATCCCCATTTTACACGAGAGGCCCAGAGAAGTTAAGTGACATGCCCAGGGTCACATAGCTGACAGGTGGCTGGCCTGGGATGAGAGCCTTTATCATCGCTGCTTGTCAGCTCATCCCTTGTTTGGCACTTCAGAATCTATTTTTCTCTCTGCTTTTTTGAAGTTGTAGCAGTAGAAGCCAATCCCACCGTATCTCTTTCCCTTTCCCGACTTCACCCGAGCCCCAACAGGTGATGATAAAACCAGAAAGGGGCAAGGAAACGTGAGGAGGTAGTTTTAATACCATGCCCTAGTGGATAGAGCAGGGGCCCGGGAGTCAGAAGGACCTGGGTTCTAATCCCGGCTCTGCCACTTGTCTGCCGCGTGGCTTTGGGCAAGTCACTTCACTTCTCTAGGCCTCAGTTACCTCATCTCTAAAATGGTGATTGAGACTGTGAGCCCAAGTGGATCAGGGGCTGTGTCCAACCCGTTCTGCTTGTGTCCACCCCAGCACTTAGTACAGTGCCAGGCACATAGTAAGCACTTAGCAAATGCCATAATTATTATTATCATTATTATTGTTGTTATCAGTGCCTCACACAGACTAAGAGCTTAATAAATGCCATCAAAGTAAAAAAAACTCGGGTGACTTGTTGAGAGGGTGAGAATGCGTTCCCTAGTTGTGTGTATTGTAGGGTGTTTGTACACAAGCATGCTCCCGTATGTAGAGCCGGGGCAGGACGGACAAGTTTTCACTCTGAGGAAGGTTGTGAATTGGGGGTGGCTTGTCTAGTGGGCGGGATTTTGCCCGGCTGGACAAAGGGCGAGAGGGAGGGAGGCACAAGGGGAAATGAATCAAGAGAAAGACAAGGTTAGAGACAGACTGGGAAAAGGCACTTGAGATCAGGGAGCTCATTCCCAAGGCCCTGCTGCGGGGGTCTGCCTTAGAGGTTTACCAAGGTGGTTAGTACTGGGCTTGTTGCTGGGCAGTCTCCTCCTCCTCCTCCTCCTCCTCTTTCTATTCCAGCTTCTCCTCCGTCCTTCTTCCCTGCTTCATTCATCCCCTCCCCAACCCATCCTCTCCGCTGCCCTCCTCCTTCACTGGACTTCTGGTCTTAGAGCCCATGAAGATGAGCTGCCCAGAGCCACCAGAGGCTGTTAATGCTGTTGGGAATGAACAATCTCCCAGTCTTCCAGGCCGGCAATGAGGTGACGCTCCTCCTCACCCCCTCGCCTCCCCCTCCCCACCACCAACAAGGAGGTAGTGGTCGCTCGGGCCCAGCTTGGTGAATGAGAGCGGGCCGGTGGGAGCCACTTTATCTACTTCAACTTTATCCACTTTATCCCTTCAAGGCCCTACTGAGAGCTCACCTCCTCCAGGAGGCCTTCCCAGACTGAGCCGCTTCCTTCCTCTCCCCCTCGTCCCCCTGTCCATCCCCCCCATCTTACCTCCTTCCCTTCCCCACAGCACCTGTATATATGTATATATGTTTGTACATATTTATTTTACTTGTGCATATCTATTCTATTTATTTTATTTTGTTAGTATGTTTGGTTTTGCTCTCTGTCTCCCCCTTTTAGACTGTGAGCCCACTGTTGGATAGGGACTGTCTCTGTATGTTGCCAATTTGTACTTCCCAAGCGCTTAGTACAGTGCTCTGCCCATAGTAAGCGCTCAATAAATACGATTGATGATGATGATGATCTACTGTTGGAATAAATTGTTGCTTCCCTGTTTACCCCCTACTTGCAGACTGCTTAGAGAAGCAGTCTGGCCTAGTGGATAGAGCATCGGCTTGGAAGTCAGAAGGCCATGGGTTCAAATCCCAGCTCTGCCACGTGTCTGCTGGGACACCTTGGGCAACTCACGTCCCTTCTCTGTGCCTCAGTTACTTCCTCTGTAAAATGGGGATTAAGACCATGAGCCCCACATGGGACATGGATTGTGTCCGTCCTGATTAGCTTGTAGCTATCCCAGCTCCGCCACTTGTCGGCTGTCACACCTTGGGCAACTCACTTCCCTTCTTTGTGCCTCAGTTACGTCCTCTGTAAAATGGGGATTAAGACCGTGAGCCCCACATGGGACATGGATTGTGTCCATCCTGCTTAGCTTGTAGCTACCCCAGCACTTAGTACAGTGCCAGGCACGTAGTAAGCGCTTAACAAGTACCGTTAAAAACAAAACAGAAAAACTTGGATATTCAAGGGTGTCCAGTAAGATTAAGTGCTCCGCAGATAGGCTCAGAGCATGAATTGCACACAGTAAGCGCTCAATAAATACGATTGAATGAATGAATTTATTATATTTTGTTCATATGTTTTGTTTTGTCGTCTGTCTCCCCCTTCCCGGCTGTGAGCCTGCTGTTGGGTAGGGCCCGTCTCTATCTGTTGCCCACTTGTACTTCCCAAGCGCTTAGTACAGTGCTCTGCACACAGTAAGCACTCAATAAATCCGATTGAGTGAATGAATGAATGGAGCAGGCACAATGTCCTTCCTAATCAATGATATTTGAGTGCTTGCTGTATGTGAAGCACCATACTAAGTGCTAGAACTTTGGTATTTTGATGTCCAATGTAGATGCTTTGCACATAGTAAGCGCTTAACAAATGCCATCATTATTATTATTAATATTCATCGCAGGGACACAGGGAGAGTCAATGGAATCAGATGCAATTTTGACCATTTTATATATTTCCTCCAAGGAATAAAGGACTAAGACCTGTAAAGCATTAGATCCGTGTGAAAATCTTCTTATACATTGACTACCAAGGCCAATTCACACTCTGTATCCTACACTTCTGTGTTCCTGTGCAACTATCTCCTTCCCCCATAAACTTTCCCCTTCTCCTTCCCCTTATCGCCTTATCCTCCCCCCTCACCACCCTGATTGTTGATTGAGTGCTTCCATGTTGATTGGATATTTGCATTTATAGTGGAGAAGATGGGTCATTTGGGTTTGTGACCTGCTAAAAAGTACGGAACAATTCAGATAATTAGTGAAATGCCAATCCTTTACTAGAATCATTTTTCAAAGTCCAAACAAGCTGTTTCCTGTACTATGATCTCATTAGAACCCATTTTACACTTCTTGTAACCCCAAATTCAAAAGACTGATGACTACGCTCATTATATTTATTAAAGCTCTGCAACGTTTGGCCGTTGTCAGGTTAGGTTCAGGGTGCTGGCTCATTTATAATTTCGTCTTTCCCCTTGTGTTTGGGTTCTTCTGTGGTGTGGGATTTGTAAGGTTATGGTCGATTCTCAAAGCGAGAGAAAAAGGAGAGTGGAATGATTCATCCACAAGCCCAGATCTTCCTCCTAAAGGCTAATGCAGTGATTTTCAGCTCTCCTTTTGGAAAGAAGGGCAAAAACATGCCCTCCCATGTAAAGCTCTGGTTTTTTTGTCGTAGTGGCCCGTTGGTTTCGATTTTGAGGTTTATTGACTTTACATGCCTTTTGCCAGCACTCTCCAAAAGAAACTTCTTCAAAACTGTACAGTTTTGAATCCAGCTGTCAACTTTGGGTAACTTTCATCATTCCCACTGAAGGGAATGATGAGAAGCAGCACGGCTTAGTGGAAAAGAGCCCGGGCTTGGGAGTGAGAGGTCGTGGGTTCTAATCCCAACTCCACCACTTGACAGCTGTGTGACTTTGGGCAAGTCGCTTCACTTCTCCGGGCCTCAATGACCTCCTCTGTAAAATGGGGATCAAGACTCTGAGCCCCAGGTGGGATAACCTGATCACCTTGTATCTATCCCAGTGCTTAGGACAGTGCTTGGCAAATACCATCATTATTATCTGGTTTCTAATCCTGACTTCGCCACTTGTCTGCTCTGTGACCCTGGGCAGGTCACTTGTCTTCTGTGTCTCAATTACTTCACCTGTAAAATGGGGATTAAGACTGTGAGCCCCCCGTGTGGGACAACCTGATCACCTTGTAATCTCCCCAGCGCTTAGAACAGTGCTTTGCACATAGTAAGCGCTTAACAAATGCCATCATTATTAGGATTTAGGTGAAACCATTAAAAAAAGGAAAAATGATGGCAAGGGGGGTGATGGGAGTACACTGAATGGATGATCTAAAACAGTCCTATGGGCCCTTTTCTCTGGTTCTCTGATTTGGGCCTTTAGTGTAGTGACATGTGCCTCTTTAAAAAAAAAAAAAAATCCCCCAAAATGTAGAAATATCTTTTCTGCCTTTTTTAGTCAAAACATTCTCTTGAATTGTAGTTTTTAAATTTGTTCAGTAGCGGAACACGTTTTTTTTCCAGTTTAGCCTGGGATGCTGAGAATTTTGCTTTTCCAAGCTGTTGCAGAATGGGTAAAGAGCAGGAGCAGTGATAAAAATGTGAGAGGAGTTGGTTCATCTGTGTGGCCGTATCACGCAGGCCCGGGCTTTCCAGGCTAGAGGCAATACCAAACGGAGGGCAGGATCCTTACCGGTGAAGTTCTAGGAGTTACTCTCCTACAGAAAAAGTCACTGTGAAGTGGAGGAGTGCTCAAGAATTAAATTTAGGTGGCATCTCTGACCCCACTTCCTGGTCATTCCTGCTGGACTTTCATCTTCAAGAAAGGCCACAACTCCCTCCATCTTCACTGTCCTTGTGCGAAGGCCCTTGCACTTCCATTTGTACCCCTTCAACACCGTATATTCACCCCACAACCCTTCCGTACACATCCTTCCCCTCTGCCGTTTCCCCTCTCTGTAATTTAATCCCTGTGTCCCCCTATAAACCGAAAGCTCCTTATGGGCAGGGATCCTGTCTAGCAACTCTGTTCTGATGTACACCCAAAAAGCCAAAATTTAATGGCTCAGATCTTTAGCACATAACGTACTCCGTGGCATTGGGTAGAAAGGGAATTGTATTGGACAAAATAATAATCCTGTTTATTGAGCGCTTAGTATGTGTGGAGCACTTGAGAAAGTGCAATGCAACAGAAGTTGGAAGGCTCCATCCCTGCCCACATGTCTTCACGGAGACATGGACTTTAAATTAGGGAGGGGGAAGTAGTAGAGTAATAACCGTGGTATTTGTTAAGCTGTGTTTCGAGTACCGTCAATCAATCAATCGTATTTATTGAGCGCTTACTATGTGCAGAGCACTGTACTAAGCGCTTGGGAAGTACAAATTGGCAACACATAGAGACAGTCCCTACCCAACAGTGGGCTCACAGTCTAAAAGGGGGAGACAGAGAACAGAACCAAACATACCAACAAAATAAAATAAATAGGATAGAAATGTACAAGTAAAATAAATAAATAAATAAATAAATAAATAGAGTAATAAATATGTACAACCATCCTCAGTACTGGAACAGTTTCAAGATAGACGTGGACATAGGGCTTACTATGTGTCAGACACTGTGCTGCGGTCTGGGAAGGGAAAGGGCAGGTCACTGTGCCACAGAGAGAACAGGTATTTATGGTAATTAAATTCACTTTTCGGAAGCCCAGCTGCTGGTAATCGAGCACTGCTACACTGGAAGCCACTGGGACGGTAATCCGTGTCTCCTCGCGGGCTCTCGGGTTCAAACCTCGGGGCCGTGGCTCGCCTTCCCGACGGGAGACCCCATGGTTACTTTTCCTCTCCCCTCTCCATTCCAAGCCTGTTCCCACTGTGCCGACGGCGTCGTTTTTCGCAAGGGCATCCCCCAGAGTATTTTTGGATTTCAATTTAAAGAAAGCTACCTATTCAGGTATTCAAATTGGGCTGGACAAACAGACTCAAAAATTGAGCCTCTATAGGAAAAGCCAGTCTGCTCTGTTCTTAGGTTCTGCTGTATTTTCTGCTCAAGAGACTTCAAGTGTCCCGAGTATTTGACATTTTGGCCCAATGGAAAGTTTTAGAATATTAATTTGTGTTGTCTTTAAGGACTGGGCATTTTACAGAGTGGATAACTTTTCAGTAAAAGTGGAAAACAGAAGAGCCACCCTTCCATGCTATATTTTCAGTCCCTTTTCAGCTTCCTGTAGGAGTGTGAGGAAGAGAGGGGGTGTGATTCGAGATATTATCCTTGTTGAAGAATCTGCATGTTACATAAGAACTATGAAAGCATTTCTCCGAGGAAGTAAACCTTCAGGCATGATTATTATTATCATGACGTAAGAGCTTGTATCCGTGCACACGTTTTTTGTGGGACAGACACACACACCGTTATTTCTGTATCGGTGCCTGCCTTTGAATTTCCTTCCTGTATCCCGATCTCCGGGGATCTGAAGCAGAATGGCGTAATGAATAGAGCAGTGGCCTGGGAAAGAAGGTCATGGGTTCTAATCCCGGCTCTGCCACGCCTACTGAGTGACCTTGGGCAAGGCACTTCACGTCTCTGGGCCTCAGTTATCTCATCTGTAAAATGGGGATGGAGACCGTGAGCCCCACATGGGACAGGGACTGGGTCCAACTCGATTTGCCTGAATCCACCCCATTGCTTAGCACAGTGCCTGACACATAGTAAGCGCTTAACAAATACCATCATTATTCGCATAGACAAATGCCCTTCGTTCTCGATTGCTGGTCTCCTGGCTACATCACGAAAAGGTTGGGATACTTATTAGATAATTCAATAATTGCTGTTTGGATATGTGAGAACTTACTGTGCATAGATAGCTATTTGTAGATAAGTAGAACTGCAGTTAATTTTTCGAATGGTTGTCTGGATGAATCCAGGTAGAAGTATATGCACATATTGAGTATAGCTTGGGTGATCTGAGCTCTGTCATCACCTGTTGTAATCTGAGATAATTTTTTTTTTTTTTAGAATTTCTCTGCTTCTAAATGAATATGACTGGTAGCCAAGAATTCAGCAATCACCCTTGAATTTCAATCATTTTTCCTTAAACCAATTTCCTCCCCAAGAACAGAAAGAGAAATTGGAATGCAACAACTGACCCTTAAATTGTGTAGCATTTAGTACACCAAAAATTCATTTTCTTCACCCAATCATGTACGGAGTAGAAAGGTTTTGATGTGTGTCCAAAGCCTAGTCGTACACATTTTAACTTTATCTCGTCATTTTTAAAAGCACATTTGTCTTTCCTGTGGTAAGGCATGGGAATCTTGCTCCTTTCGTTATTGCTGTAGTTGAGAACTGTAAGAGCTTATTCAAATCTGTTAGTGTTGTCATAGGAACCTTTAAAAAAAGAAGCAAGATTTGACTTTGTTGCATTCCCCTGGGGTACTCCTCCGTCAAACTTTAGTAAATTATCCTCACACCTATTTCTCTTTATAATTATATTCACCACTAAATTAGTGTTTCAGCGTAAATTTTAAAAATCTGCATTTTCTTGTGAATACCTAGAAACCAGTTGTTTTCTTGATGGTTTCTATTATCTCTTAGGACTCACACCTATTTCTCTTTATAATTATATTCACCACTAAATTAGTGTTTCAACGTAAATTTTAAAAATCTGCATTTTCTTGTGAATACCTAGAAACCAGTTGTTTTCTTGATCGTTTCTATTATCTCTTAGGACTTCCTATCTGAACTCTGTTTTTCTACATTTAGCATAGATGTGGTTTAATGGGTTAACTACAACTTCCAGTGAATGAATGTACAAGCTGGATGGAATTTTGTCTCCAATGTATTTTTCCCCCTTGTGCTGAAATTCCTGAAACATGAATCTTTACTAACACTTCTAAAGGCAGAATTAAGTGAGAAATAGAGAATTATCATTTACTTCATGATCAGTGGTAGTCTAGTGGATAGGCCCCATTTCTGGGAATCAGATGGACCTGGGGTGTAACCCCGCTCCGCCACTCTTGTCTGCTCTGTGGCTTTGGGCAAGTCATCTAATTTCTTTGTGCCTCAGTTACCTCATCTGTAAAATGGGGCTTAAGACAGTGAGCCCCATTTGGGACAGGGACTGTGTCCACCCCGATTTATATTAGTCAACTAATAATGGCATGGTTTTCATATAGCAAGTGAGGAAAAAAAAAAAACCCAAAACAACTCAGGTTGCTTGACAGTGATGGAACTGACCCCTTTTCTCCTTATTCGAAAGCAGGGGTAGAAAATATTCTGCATCTGTGCTACTGAGAGATTTCTGAAAATATTTCAGCTTGCTCCTCCTTCACACTTCTTAATGTCACTGCTGAAATGTATTTTTGTAAGTGCCAGAATTCAGTGCGTGAGACTTCATAATGTAAACAGTGGTAAAAGCACAGTTAACGTGTAAAAATTTGTTAATGAAATTGATCGGACAGCTCCATAAGCCCTAAGCAAATGTTAAGCGATTAAGAATTTTGAAAGAGTATCTTCTTTCTTTTTTTACAAAGTTACAGGATCAGTAAATTTAATCGTATTAGTTTTTTTACAATCATTGTGGTGTTCACATTTAATTGTGGTACTAGAATATTTTTTCCCTGTAAAAGATAATATAGTTCAATTTTCAAAATGCTGATTTTGGCATAAAAAACTTTGAAACAGTAATGCCTCCAATCACCCTTGGCTCCCATCTGATGAGAACTCACGTATCATGAAGATGCAGAATTGATGAGTTTAAATGCACTTACACGTGGTTTATATAGGTTTAGTCTGAACAGCAAGGTCTGCCTCATAATAAGTAACAGGGGTGAAATTTGGTTTCTTTTGAACGTTGCCAGTTCAATAAAATATTTCAGATTTGGGTTTGTAAAATTTCACCTTTCTTTTCCACAGTTAAGGAAAATCAGGGTGTTCAAAGTTAAATGGGATGCTACAAAATCTGCCCGATTTGTTTTTATAGGAACAAAGATACAGTTGCTGTGAATTTATTTGGCAGATTAGCTTATTGTGATCCTCTATATGTAAACTTGGGGGCAGGGGAAGTCTCTGCCATATTGTCCTCTCCCAAGCGCTTAGTACAGTGCTCTTAGCGTCACACTCAGGAGCACTGAGTCAGTACATTGATCGATTTTTCTGAACAAATCGGAAGGGCATTCTTTACGATAATCTTTCCTTTCAGTACCATAACTAGTAGTGCAGGGACCATTTCAGGTTAACACGGCTAATTCAGATATTATGGAACAACCTGATTGCTAATGACGACTCGCCGTTACTGGCCGGCTAAAAATATGACGGCAGAGGATTCCCCCTTTGATTGCTTCTGAACACAGTAAATGCTCAGTATAGCTATAATTAATAATAATATATAATAATAATGACATTTATTAAGTGCTTACCATGTGCAAAGCACTGTTCTAAGCGCTGGGGACATTACCAGGTGGTCAGGTTGTCCCACGGGGGGCTCACAGTCTTAATCCCCATTTTACAGATGAGGTAACTGAGGCCCAGAGAAATTAAGTGACTCACCCAAAGTCACCCAGCTGACAATTGGTGGAGCCAGGATTTGAACCCATGACCTCTGACTCCAAAGCCCAGTCTCTTTCTACTGAGCCACGATAATTCTATTTATTCTGACAGTTTTGACACCTGTCTCCATAATAATAATAATAATAATAATAATAAATGATGGCATTTGTTAAGTGCTTATTATGTGCAAAGCACTGTTCTAAGTGCTGGGCAGGTAATAAGGTGATCAGATTGTCCCATGAGGGGTTCACAGGCTTAATCCCCATTTTACAGATGAGGTAACTGAGGCACGGAGAAGTTAAATGACTTGCCCAAAGTCACACAGTTGACAACTGGCGGAGCTGGGATTTAAACCCATGGCCTATTTATTTATTACTCTATTTATTTAGCTTGTACATATCTATTCTATTTATTTTATTTTGTTAGTATGTTTGGTTTGTTCTCTGTCTCCCCCTTTTAGACTGTGAGCCCACTGTTGGGTAGGGACCGTCTCCATATGTTTCCGATTTGTACTTTCCAAGTGCTTAGTACAGTGCTGTGCACACAGTAAGCGCTCAATAAATCCAATTGAAGAAGAAGAAGAACCCCTTGTAGCGCCTTTACTCAGATAATTGCCTGCTCTTTTTTCATATTTTTTTCAACCCAAAAACAGCTATTGTGCTGGGCCATATGAGAATTAAGTCTAGCAGTAAGGAGAGCAGAAGGAAAGAGGAGAAACAAAGCAGGAAGATGACATGAGGGGAGAAAGGAAAGAAATTAGTGGTCTTTATTCAAAGTTTACTGTGTGCAGAGTATTTTTGTTATGGTATTTGGTGTGTCAGGCACTTGGGAGGGTACAGTACAATACTGTTGTATGTCCTGTATTAAACAGTTTCATTTTTATTTATACCAAAGAGTCATGAAAGTTATTACAAATATTTACGGGCGCTCATGTGAGTACCTGTTAATATTAGCTTTGCTGTTTTTGCAAAGTCCTCAGTGATAGTCTTTCTAGACTGTGAGCCCACTGTTGGGTAGGGACTATCTCTATATGTTGCCAACTTGTACTTCCCAAGCGCTTAGTACAGTGCTCTGCACACAGGAAGCGCTCAATAAATACGATTGATGATGATGATGATTCAGGGCATCCTGTTATTTGGACTGGTCTTATCGAAAGGCGATCGGACACCGTTCTATTCTGATTTTTCAGTCTGGAAAGAACGTGCCGATGTCTGTGCCTCGACATTTTGGCCTACTCTCCCTTCATCTCTAATGTTAATCTTCAATACTAATCTGCGGAAGTCTGGCACGGAGAATGTCTCCTGGAGAAATGCCCCAAGGACTTGGCATGGCCTCTCCTTCGTTCTTCCTCCAGGAAAGGAGCAATTTAAAGGCTTAGGAAATCTTTCTTTAGCCACTGCATGGTGACCAGTCCAGATTAAAATTTTTAGCCGCTACAAGAGAAGTGTCTGGGCAGAGGATTGTTGTGGATTTTATTATGAGATTTACCACTTAAATCTTTTTTTTAGTGGTGTTTCTTATATGCTCACTATGTGTCCAACACTGTTCAAAGCACTGGGGTAGGTAGAAATTAATTAGGTTGGACCTAGTTCCTATCCCACATGGGGCTCACAGTCTAAGTAGGAGGGAGAACGGGCATTTAATCCCCATTTTACATTTGAGGAAACTGAGTCAGCGAGGCCATGTGACTTGCCAAGGTTGCACAGCAAGCAGTTGGCATTACCGGGATTAGAACCCAAGCCCGTCCAACTCCCAGGCTCGTGTTCTTTCCCCTTAGGTCACAGTGCTTCTTTCTGCCAAAGTACATTAGAGCCAAGAGTGGTCGAATTTTCTTTTGATTGTCTCCTTTTGAAAAAATCGAAGGCCCTGATATGAATTTTCAGTTCTGGTTCTCCGTGATAAGCTTTGCGGGTAATTAAGCAGGCCTCTCCTGGTTGGGACATTACCTAGAAAAGTGGATGACCCGTTGAATTCAGCACCTTTGGGCACTTGAGTGTTTTCTCAGAGGGTCTCCGTTAGTTGTTGCCGTCTCTTAAAAAAAAAAAAAATAAAGGAACCCGTCTTTGCGTCAAAAGCCAAATATAGAGCACAAGTCCTATTATAGCGTAAATCATCTCGGATTCTGTGCTCTGTTAGCTTTTACTAAATGCCTGGTTATCCAGATGGTCATGCAGTTGTTTCCTAGGCTTTAAGCCCAGATTACGTTCATTTCTCTCTTTTATTAGATGGTTTTCCAGATGGAGTTTTGGAGGTGGACATCTTAATAAATTGTAATTGTCTGGGGTCAGCAGTTTGAATGCCAGTTTGGGAATCCAGCAACATGATTGCATTTTTAGAATGGCCCTTTTGTGTTTGCTCCATGACAAGCTACTTTAACTTTCTGGGCCTTGGGTTTTTTTTTTTT
This sequence comes from Tachyglossus aculeatus, assembly GCF_015852505.1. Taxonomy (NCBI): domain Eukaryota; kingdom Metazoa; phylum Chordata; class Mammalia; order Monotremata; family Tachyglossidae; genus Tachyglossus; species Tachyglossus aculeatus. The sequence goes on along the minus strand of NC_052085.1, from coordinate 20,011,111 downwards.
AAATCTGTAATGTAAGATATAATGATAACCAAAGTGTCTTGCCCTCATTTTGAATTGTTTTGGGAATATAGTATCCTTCTTTTCAGTTGACTTGATTGGGGATTTGGTGGGATTTCAGTTTCAGAAGTCTTGAGTGAAGGGCAGGTGGACTTGGAGAAATCAAAAACCGGAAACCATGTTTCAGTCAATCAGTGACATCAATTAAGCATTTACTAGGTACAGAGCACTTTTATAATAATAATAATAATTATGGTGTTAAGCGCTTACTATGCTTTTAGACTGTGAGCCCGTCTTCTAGACAGTTAGCCCACTGTTGGGTAGGGATTGTCTCTATCTGTTGCCGAATCGTACTTTCCAAGCGCTTAGTACAGTGCTGTGCACACGATAAGTGCTCAATAAATATGACTGAGTGAATGAATGAATGTGCCTAGCACTCGTCTAAGTGCCGGGGTAGATCCACGGTAATCAGGTTGTCCCATGCGGGGCTCACAGTCTTAATCCCCATTTTACAGATGAGGTAATGGAGGCACACAGAAGTTAAGTGGCTTGCCCAAGGTCACACAGCAGACGTGGCGGAGCCGTGATTAGAACCCATGTCCTCTGACCCCAAGCCCGTGCTCTTTCGACTCTAGGGAGAATACAGTATAGCAAAGGCGGTAGACCTGTTCCCTGTCCACAAGGAGCTTACAGAGTTGGACGCAGAGATGGATGCTAATATAAATAAATTATAAATAAATTACAGATATGTACATAAGTGCTGTGGTACTAAGGGTGGGGTGAATAGAGCATAGAAATCCAAGTGCAAGGGCTGTACAGCACAATTGTGGATTGTTTCTCCGACACCATGCTCGGTAGGAGACTTGCCGTGGGAAGCTGTGCCTGTCCCTGGAGAATGGACTCTGTAGCTATGAGCCCGTTATTGGGTAGGGGCCGTCTCTATATGTTGCCAACTTGTACTTCCCAAGCGCTTAGTCCAGTGCTCTGCACACAGTAAGTGCTCAATAAATACGATTGAATGAATGAATGAATAGGGTTGCAGTCCAGGTAGGGTTTTCCTCCACTGAATCCAATTTGGAGCCATAAACCAGGACCAATGCCCGCCATCCTGTATTTAAGACCACCGGGTGAAAATGTGGAATTAAGAACCCGCCCGAGATCTAATTAAAAGTTCCATTTAGACCCCAGAGGCCTTGACTGCAGCAGCCTCCCAAGCCAGGCAAGCTCAAAATCAGGATTTAATTAAAAAGGAATATCAGACGAGAGACTATTAAAGAAGGAGCTTGCGTGATAGTTACTTAGCGCTCCTGGAGGTCAGCCCAACTGGATGTCTGATTTCCAGGCCAGGAGGTCAAACTGTGGGCTTCCTTTCTGAGAGCCCTGCCGGGCAGGCAGCTGATAAACAGGATTTCAACCCGAATCACCCCCCAAGTTATGCTTTTAAGGAAAATAACCGACAGGAGCACCCATCGAAGTGCCACGCTTCGTTACCAGGGCAGCTTTCAAACTTAAAAACCTCTCAATCTTAACTCCCCTTGGTTGGTGACGGGGGTGGGGGGAAGTGGCCTTGCCACCCCCCTGGCCAAAAGGCAGGCTTCTTCCAGAATATTCTTAATAGTCCTGCAGCAGGAGGGAGTCTAGTCTGAGCCCATTGCTGACTTTGCTCTCATTTCTGTCTCCCTCCAGAGATTGTAAGCTCCTTGCGGGCAGGGATCAGGACTGCCAGCTCCGTTCTGTCCTTTCCCAAGTGCTTAATAGAGTGCCCTGCACACAGTACCGCCTCAGTGAATGCCACGGATTGCTTGATTTTTGAGAAACGGGGATCCTTCTGTGATGGCGGATTTCAAAGTAGGCCTAAGGCGGGGGAATTTAACAGTATTTAATTAAGCCTTCATCCATATCTCCCCCAACTTTTTTCATCTACAATGAAAAGAGGGCATCTGGAATGCCCTCCCTCTGCCCATCCGCCAAGCTAGCTCTCTTCCTTCCTTCAAGGCCCTGCTGAGAGCTCACCTCCTCCAGGAGGCCTTCCCAGACTGAGCCCCTTCCTTCCTCTCCCCCTCGTCCCCCTTTCCATCCCCCCCATCTTACCTCCTTCCCTTCCCCACAGCACCTGTATATATGTATATATGTTTGTACATATTTATTACTCTTTTTATTTATTTATTATTTACTTGTGCATATCTATTCTATTTATTTTATTTTGTTAGTATGTTTGGTTTTGTTCTCTGTCTTCCCCTTTTAGACTGTGAGCCCAATGTTGGGTAGGGACTGTCTCTATATGTTGCCAATTTGTACTTCCCAAGCGCTTAGTACAGTGCTCTGCACATAGTAAGCACTCAATAAATTTGATTGATTGATCTACAAGAAACTTTCCTTTTGTTGCACTGTGTGCCCGAATGAATTTGTTAGAAGTGACAGTTCCAAGGGTTTCAGGAATCGTTTCAGATTGAGAATGTTGCTTTTGATTATATATATTATATATATATATATATTTGATTATATATATACATATGTGTACATATATATGTATATATGTTTGTACATATTTATTACTCTTTATCTTGTACATACCTATTCTATTTATTTTATTTTGTTAGTATGTTTGGTTTTGTTCTCTGTCTCCCCCTTCTAGACTGTGAGCCCGCTGTTGAATAGGGACTGTCTCTATGTGTTGCCGACTTGTACTCCCCAAGCGCTTAGTACAGTGCTCTGCACACAGTAAGCGCTCAGTAAATACAGTTGATTGGTTGATTGATTGATTAGGTGACAAGTGTAGTTTGAGAGAAAAATGAGGTGATATTGCTGACGTTTGGCCAACCAAGGTAATTTTCTTTCAAAACACTGGCAGAAACATACCATTTATAAAAAAAAAAAACATTTTGATGGTGAGATGAGCGATTTGCCAACTTAATATTAAATTTAAGAATTATTCTGAGCTTAATAGACTTCTCTACCGAGAACTGTTTTACCACCTATAGGCTATATTTGGAGTCTAACCTTTTCCCATCCTTTATGTAACAAAACCACAGAGTGTTTTTCGGTCTGGAGCCGACTAGTCCCAGAATGCCGACATTTTAGCTCGCAGGGATGGTTCCGGAACTTGAGAAGCGGGGCGGCAGATTAACAAAAGCCTCTCCTTAATCAGAGCCCTTAAAGCAGTGTCCTCAATTACGGGCCACCCTTTGGTACCGTTTCATTTAACACACCGCTCCGAGTGTTACGCTCGGGTCATGGGAGAGTCGCTCGCGCTTACCGAAGGAATCACACACACACAAGGATCACAGTTTACGACGTATTTTCTCTCAAAGCATAACCCTCCAAGCCCCACATGGCGGGATTCACCCTCACAACATCATCTTGTGGGCGGAAGAGCATCGCAGCAGAGACAACGGCTTACCTTACATATGTTGCCAACTTGTACTTCCCAAGCGCTTAGTACAGTGCTCTGCACACAGTAAGCGCTCAATAAATATGATTGATTGATTGATTACCTCTGCAAACCCATCCCAACCCCCTTTTAGAAGTTACTAAAATTCTTCCAGTTCCCCTTATGGTTATTATAGTCCCCTTAGCTCGTCTTCTCAATCAGTGGTGTTTATTAGGTGATTAGTGTTTGCAGAGCATCACACTAAGCATTTAGGAAAGTACAGTGTACTTGGTAATCTTAACCACTCATTTCCCCCCTAACCCTGTTTGTTGACTGTAAAATCATTACGGGGAGGGAACCTGTCTGCTAATTCTGTTGTATTGTACTCTCCCAAGTGCTTATTAATAATAATAATGATGATGATGTCATTTATTATGTGCTTACTATGTGCAAAGCACTGTTCTAAGCACTGGGGAGGTAACAAGGTGATCAGGTTGTCCCCCGGGGGGGGCTCACAGTCTTCATCCCCATTTTACCGATGAGGTAACTGAGGCCTAGAGAAGGTAAGTGACTTGCCCAAAGTCACCCAGCCGACATTCACGCTGTGCGCATAGTAAGCGCTCAGTACTTAGAAGAAGCGTGGCTTAGTGGATAGAGCATGGTCCTGGGAGTCAGCAGGTCCTGAGTTCTAATTCCGGCTCGGCCACATCATCATCATCATCATCAATCGTATTTATTGAGCGCTTACTATGTGCAGAGCACTGTACTAAGCGCTTGGGAAGTACAAATTGGCAGCATATAGAGACAGTCCCTACCCAACAGTGGGCTCACAGTCTAAAAGGGGGAGACAGAGAACAAAACCAAACATACTAACAAAATAACATAAATAGAGTAGATATGTACAAATAAAATAAATAAATAAATAGAGTAAAAAAATGTACAAACATATATACATATATACAGGTGCTGTGGGGAAGGGAAGGAGGTAAGATGGGGGTATGGAGAGGGAGACGATGGGGAGAGGAAGGAAGGGGCTCAGTCTGGGAACATGTCTGTTGCGTGACCTTGGGCGAGTCGCTTACCTTCTCTCTGCCTCAGTTACCTCATCTGTAAAATGGGGAGAAGTTTGTGAGCCCCATGCGGAACAGGGACAGTGTCCAACCTGATTAACTTGTATCTACCCCAGCACTTAGAACAGTGCTTGGCACATAGTGCTTAACCATAATAATAATTAGTAGTTATTGTTATTACTTAGTAAATACCATTGATTCAGGGCCAGCTGTTCTTGCCTTGGAATGTGTAAGCACCTCAGTTTTAGGAAGGGAGCCTGAATTCGGTTTGTGTTTAGGGGTCTCTGGTGCCCTTTAAGGGCAACCTCCTCTTCCAGCCATAGTGGCAGTTCAACCAGAGTTCAGTGTGTCCTTTGGTTAGGTTATCCTTGGTTTTCTGCTGCAGGCTTGGTGTTTTACCTTGTGGCTACTCAGTCTTAGGGGAGGCGGGGGCTGGGGGGGGGTTAGAAAGCAAGAGAGAGGAATCATTTTTGAGATGACACCGCTGTTAATAGATGCCACTTCATTGTATTCATTACCTAGTGAAGCCACTCTTCCTAATTACACCAGTCATAATTGTGCTCCTATGCTTGCATCAAAATTTACGTATCCACCTGCATCCGTTACTCAGATCCCTTCTTGTATTCTTTAATCACTGTATTTTCATGGATTTCTGCCTCCTCGTGTTCCCCAGGAGGTTGTAAGCCCTTCAGGGGAGGATTTGGTCCTTGAACTTTTGTAGATGTGCCCATCCAACTAAGACGTATGCCAGTTGTTCCTGTCTTGTTGCCGCCGTTCTTCCCTCGTGTGACTGCAGCTCCATTAGATTGTAAGCAGCTTGAGGATGGGGATCTAGTCCACCAACTCTACTGTAGTCTCTCAAGCGCACAGTTCGTTCATTCAGTCAGATTTACTGGACACTTACTGTGCTAAAGACTTGGGAGAGTACAATACAGCAATAAACAGATGCAGTCCCTGCCCACAACGAGCTTACAATCTGGGCGGGGAGGAGACAGACATCAATAGAAATAAATAAATTACAGATATGTTTGTAAGTGCTGTGGGGCTGGGAAGGGGGAAGAGCAAAGGGAGCAATCAGGATGATTCAGAAGGGAGTGGGAGGTGAGGAAAGGTGGGGCTTAGTCTGGGAAGGCCTCTTGGAGGAAATGTGCCTTCATCATCATCATCAATCGTATTTATTGAGCGCTTACTATGTGCAGAGCACTGTACTAAGCGCTTGGGAAGTACAAATTGGCAACATATAGAGACAGTCCCTACCCAACAGTGGGCTCACAGTCTAAAAGGGGGAGACAGAGAACAAAACCAAACATACTAACAAAATAAAATAAATAGGATAGATATGTACAAGTAAAATAAAAAAAAAATAAATATTCAGTAAGGCTTTGAACAGAGGGAGAGTAATTGTCTGTGGGGTTTGAGGACGGAGGGCGTTCCAGGACAGAGGCAGGACGTGGGCGAGGGGTTGGTGGCGAGAAAGGCGAGATGGAGGCACAGCGAGAAGGTTAGCACTAGGGGAGTCAAGTGGGCGGGTTGGATTGTAGGACAGAAGCGCAGCGCGCAAGAAATGCACAAGAAGCTTTCAGTAAAATACCATTAATTGGTTGATTTCAGGCCATACGCAATACACAGACCCGCCCAGAAAAGCAGTGGATGTGTATTTCCGTGCCCTACGACCCTTCGTTGGTATTCCTCATTAGATTCTGGTGTCCCTGAGGGCAGGGAATGTGTGTCTCGCTACTGTTGTAACTCCCCGGCGTTTGGCACAGTAGACGCCGTAGAGACAGGGTAAATAAATGCCTTTAATTAGTTGAGCAGACCCCCTCTTTTGCCATCACCGTTGCAGACAGATTACTGACTTGGTGAGCTGAGACGCTTTAATTAGGCTTGGGAGCTTTAAAATCGTTATTTTTTTAAAAAAGGCAGTAGCCGTAGATAACCTGAGACCAGCCCTTTATCTTCCACAGAAGAGAAGGAAAAACATGACAACTTTCGCCCCCCTTGAAAGGCTCAAGCGGGAATGAGTCAGAAGACTGGGATCGTTGATCATGTTGAACGTTGTCCCCTTTGGGCTTATTTTTCCCTAAACTGTTTCCGGTGGAGTTTCAGGACAAACTTGGCATCTGGAACTATATTAAACTGGATGGGCTGAAGAGAGATGGGTGGTTGAGGTGGAGAAAGTAGAATCAAAACCCTGAACAATAATAGCCATGGCGTAGCAAGATCTTTGGTCATCCTTGTAAGCTCACTGTGGGCAGGGAATGTGTCCGTTTATTGTTATATTGTACTCTCCCAAGCACTTAGTACAGTGCTTTGCGCAACGTAAGCGCTTAATAAATGCGATTAAATGAATTAAACAGTGATTCTTCAGATCTTCTCATTTCTCTTACCTAAAGTGACTGCATTAGTGGCCACGTGCATTTTTCTTTTGTACGTATTAGCTTTCGAGGCTAGTTATGCCGGGGACCTAGACGTGTTAGCCTTTACAGCATTCAGGCAATACTCTTCTCTTTCCTAAACAACAAGACTTAATCAGTGGAAGAGATCGAGAATTTCTTAATCATATTTAAATGGACTTACCTGAAGTGAGATGCTGCCTTATGGTTTAGGGTTATGGAGCGGGGGAGCAGAGAAAAATGGTTGGATTGGATTGGTTTGTAGTGATTTGAAGGAAACTGGCAGGGATTTTTTTGAAGTAGCGACAGCAAGTTATTCTTATCCGATATCACACATTCCACCGGTAGGCTAACGGTGCCCAGCTCCACTTCCTGTAGGGTTAGGAAATGGGCAAAACGGGAAGATGTAGCATGGCCCAATGGAAAGAACACAGACCTGGGAATCAGAAGGCCCTGGGTTCTAATTCCGCCTCTACTGCTTGTCTGCTGTGTGGCCGTGGGCAAGTCACTCAACTTCTCTGTGCCTGTTACCTCATCTGTAAAATGGGGATGGAGACTGTAAGCCCCTTGTGGGGCATGGACTGTGTCCAGCCCGCTTAGCTTTTCTCTACCCCATCTCTTAGTACAGGGCCTGTTACATATTAAGTGCCTAACAAATAATATTTTTTTAAAGAAACCCGAGCTGGCATTCTAGAGGGGGAGGCAGGCATTAATGTAATTTATTTTATTTTATTTTCTATTTATTTATTTTATTAATTTTGTTAATTTGTTAATGTTTTGTTTTGCTCTGTCTCCCCGTTCTAGACTGTTAGCCCGCTGTTGGGTAGGGACCGTCTCTAGATGTTGCCAACTTGTTCTTCCCAAGCGCTTAGTACAGTGCTCTGCACACAGTAAGCACATATGTATATATGTTTGTACATATTAATTACTCTATTTTATTTGTACATATTTATTCTATTTTATTTTATTTTCTATTTATTTTTTTTGTTCATTTTGTTAATTTACTTTGTTAATTTGTTAATATGTTTTGTTTTGTTCTGTCTCCCCCTTCTAGACTGTTAGCCCGCTGTTGGGTAGGGACCGTCTCTAGATGTTGCCAACTTGTTCTTCCCAAGCACTTAGTACAGTGCTCTGCACACAGTAAGCGCTCAATAAATACGATTAAATGATTGAATGAATGAATGTAAATGAATAAATCCCATGGACATCACACATCTGGCCATGACTCCCCTCCCTATCTTAAACATGCAACACTTACCCCGTGTGCATGTATTTCCTTTCCGCACCACTTTTGAATTATAATATTGATGATTTTACTCACCCACTCAGTAGTACTGTGTGCACAGCGCTATACTGAGTGCTTGGGAGCGTACAATATAACAGAATTAGTAGACACATCCCCTGCCCTCAGTGAGCTTCATGTCGTGCCAAAACCGGGGTGAAAAAAACCCACCTTTTTTGTTATTCTACCTTTGGGTATTTGTATGCAAATATATATATACATACATATATCTGTAGGTGTATGTGTATGTATACACAGATAAATAATGGGTGCATGAAGGAAATGTGGAAATTTATCACTTTCTGGTAGGAACCAAAACCTATGTGGCTTAGATATTTGAATTCCCCATTTGTATATTAAACTGAATTTTCACAGCTGTTCCAGGCTTTGGTTTGACAGGTGACTGTAGGTTTATCTGTTATGTGTTAGAGAAGCAGAACTGAAGTTTTTCCCCTGACTGATTAGGGGGGGAAAAATGAGATATCTAAAGGTACTGAATTACTGATCACACTGGCTCAGGATTGGCAGCCCTTTAGTGAATGCACTGTCTGACCTCACCGTACCCAAGATGATTCATTGTCGTATTTATTGAGCGCTTACTGTGTGCAGAGCACTGTACTAAGCGCTTGGGAAGTACAAGTCGGCAACATCTGGAGACGGTCCCTACCCAACAATGGGTTCTCGGTCTAGAAGGAGGAGACAGACAACAAAACAGAACATGTAGACAGGTGTCAAAATCATCAGAACAAATAGAATTATAGCTATATGCACATCATTGGCAAAATAAATAAAATATAATAGGAGAGAGTAAATAGAATAAATAGATGAAGAAAGCAAGGAACCTTAGCGTGGATTTTGACATTCTTTAAAACGCTCATTAGTTATTTTTTTTAAAGTAGGCACCTGCTCTAGCGATAAAGATCATCATCATCAATCGTATTTATTGAGCGCTTACAATGTGCAGAGCACTGTACTAAGTGCTTGGGAAGTACAAATTGGCAACACATAGAGACAGTCCCTACCCAACAGTGGGCTCACAGTCTAAAAAGATCCAATTTCATGGTGTCAGATGAGACACGGTCAGTTGGTAGGGTCTTCACAGAGCTGAAAAGGACTCAAGGGAGCATACTGCTTTCCTTCCGGCATCTCTGTGTCTTTCTAAATTGAAGCATATATAGAAAAGTTTATAACATCATAGTTCAAGTGACTTGTTCTTGGTTCCGAGAGATGCAGAGACCTGAAATTGTCACTGTGTAGTTTTTTGCTGAGCTGGGTTGCACCTACCAGCTTAGTCATTCACTGTTAGGAAAAGGGAAGTCATTGGTTGGTAGAGTAGGTAGTAAATAATTGGGTTTTTAATTGATTTTGACATGGGCACTATTGACGTTGGTGTGAACTCATCGTAGGTACTTCTGTGCCTTTCCCAGCCCTTGCTTGAGTTTCGAAAGCAATGTCCAGAGAAACCATAAACTCCCCCGAAATCTGCATTTTTTTTTTAATGGCATTTGTTAAGCGCTTACTATGTGCAAAGCACTGTTCTAAGTGCAGTGTATATGTCTTTCCGGATCCATTGAAATCAGCCATCGTCTCTCCAGTCAGTCCGATTTTTGACATTCCAATTCAGAGAAGCAGCACGGCGTCGTGGACAGAGCTTGGGCCTGGGATTCAGGAGGTCACGAGTTCGAAATCCCAGCCCTGCCACTTGTCTGCTGAGTGCCCTTGGGGAAGTCACTTCCCTTCCCTGTGCCACCTCATCTGTAAAATGGGGATCGAGACTGTGAGCCTCAAGGGGGGCAGGGAGTGTGTCCAACCCATTTGCTTGTGTCCATCCCCGCATTTAGTACAGTGCTTGGCACGTAGTAAGCACTTGATAATAACTGTGTTACTTGTTAACAACAATTTGGAGTCTGGGACATTGGGAAGCAGCGTGTCTCAATGGAAAGAGCCTGTGCTTTGGAGTCAGAGGTAATGGGTTCAAATCCCAGCTCCGCCAACTGTCAGCTGAGTGACTTTGGGCAAGTCACTTCACTTCTCTGGGCCTCAGCTACCTCATCTGTAAAATGGGGATTAAAACTGTGAGCCCCCCATGGGACAACCTGATCACCTTGTAACCTCCCCAGCGCTTACAACAGAGCTTTGCACATAGTAAGCGCTTAACAAATACCACCATCATCATCATTAACTAGAATTTCTTCTTAATCAGTGTAAAGGTCTGAAATACTAGTGACCTAACAGTGCCATTTCAAAATTTCTATCTAAAGTTAGGACGGGTGCAGAATAAGAGGTGAAAGGGTCCTTGGGGGAGGGTGTTGAGTTCCTTGCACGAGTGACCATAATGTATGCTGAGGGAGGCAGCAAATAATGCGGGATATAGCCTCGTTTCTTCATGGAGAGGAAGATCGACAGAAATGCTAAAGGTTGTCTGATGGAAGGAGCACGGGGCTGAAAGACAGGAGACCTGGCCTCTAATACAAACTTCATTTGCCTGTTAGGTGTCCTTGGGCATATCACTTCTCTGCCTTCCACTTTCTTCACCCGTTAGGTGAACATTAAAGGCCCGTACTCCCTCCCCCTAAGACTGGCAGCCCCTTTTGTAATGAACTTTGAGCTCCGATTGTATCACGTCTAACCCGGCGCTTGGCCAGTAGTTAGCCCTTAGCAAATACCATATTATCGTTATGAAATTCACAAGTATTTATGGAAGTTCTCTTCTCGTAGCAGACTGTATCTTTTTCTCTTCAGTTTTCAAGAGAAACAGCAACCCAGTAGTGGATAGTTTTGGGTAGCCCATCCCGCTCACGTGTGCTTGTGTGTGTATGTGTCTTCATACTTGCAGAAGACAGAAATGATGGGGAAATGACCTACGGGCCTAGGCGTGGCCAATGCAGGTCCCGCAGTCCCTAGTACTAGGGACTAGTAGTACCTGTATATATGTATATATATGTATATATGGTTGTACATATTTATTACTCTATTATTATTTATTACTCTATTTATTTATTTATTTATTTATCTAAATTGTACATTTCTATCCTATTTATTTTATTTTGTTGGTATGTTTGGTTCTGTTCTCTGTCTCCCCCTTTTAGACTGTGAGCCCACTGTTGGGTAGGGACTGTCTCTATGTGTTGCCAATTTGTACTTCCCAAGCGCTTAGTACAGTGCTCTGCACATAGTAAGCGCTCAATAAATACGATTGATTGATTGATAGTACACAGTGCGTACGCTGAGATTGTCCTTGTGGTGCTCTCCTGTTTCTCCCGGCTCCAGGCACGTCCAGGGCATTGGACTGGCAGTGTATGAAGTTTAAATCAGAGTGTGTTCAGTGCATAGCGTCAAGAATTAGGAAGGGTGGGAACCAGCTTTGTTTCCTTTCATTTATAGAGACCCCCACACACAAACACACTCTCTGTCTCTCTCTCACCATCCTAGACAGCCCCCAGTCCAAGTTGCCTTTTGCACGTTCAAGTTCCAATAGACTCATTTGAGTCACGACTATCCAAATAAAACTCAGTGACTTTGAGGACACACTGAGCTTGAAGTGCCATTTTCAGCAGTCAGAAATGACCTCGTCAGTCGTCCACTGGAAGGTGAGTATATGCAGAAAATACTGTCAAATACAAGTGTCTTTGAAAACAGCAGACCTCCTGTCCTTTGTTTTCCCCCAGAGGGCAGTTTTTCCTCTTACTTCCTTAAAATGTACCCTCCAACACGCAGAAAATATTAATGAGTGAAAGCAGCCACTGTGACTTGTGATTTGAAATATTCTTTCCCCTTCAACCGCCCCAGATAGGGCTCCGCATATTGCTTCATCACCATCAAGAGGGAAAAGTTATGGGTGAGATTTTTAGGTCACATCCTATTGCAGCTTTAGCTCTTTTAATCTTGAACTGTTTATGTACATTCTAACTTTGGAAGCCAATGAAGTAAATAAGAGAACGGGAAATCACGGAAATGTGAAACATTCATAATCTTAAATTGGTTCCTCTGTGGGTTCCGATTCTCATCGGGAAAGGTTCCGTCGGCCTGTGTAGTAAGGAGATGTATAATGCATTTTTGTAGCGAATTCACGATTAAACTCAATAAGATGGTAGTGCTTTCCGTACAGAAATGGGTGATGAAATGACAAAATGATTTAGTGCACTTATGTACATAGCTGTAATTTATATCAGTGTCTGTCTCCCTGTATAGACCGTAAGCGCCTTGTGGGCAGGGAATGTGTCTGTTATATTGTACTCTCCTGAGCGCTCAGTACAGTGCTCTGCACACAAAGTGCTCAATGAATACGACTGATTGGTTGATTGAGGAAAGTGCCTCAGTTTATGTTCCTCGTATACTCGTGTGGTTCCTCCTTTTCCCACTATTTCTGCTGTCTTCCCCTGCTACATCTTAAAGCCTTAGAGAGGAGGAATTATGTCTTGCACTTCAAATAACTGCCAAGTGCTTTGCATATTGTAGACCTTCAGTAAATTCCATTTTTTAATGGCACTGAAGAATTCCCCCAACCTTCATAAACAAGATAGGACTGCATCAGGCAATATGGCATAACTTTGGAATACTAGGAAACAAGGATCATTTTCATCAACAGCGTTATTTATGTATTCCTTTTGTTTGCAGTCTTGCGTACTCAGTTCTGCCATAAAATGTCCCTTCCCCTAAACATTTTGGCTGAAACATTGTTAGGGAATTGGGACATGAGACTTTGTCGTGGTGTGTCGTGATGTTTTATTTATTTCAGTGGTATTTACTGAGCCCCTCTGTGGGCAGAGTACTGTGCTTAGCACTCGGGAGAGCACACTACAGCAGAATTAGTAGACATTTTCCCTGCCCATAACGATCTTACAGGCTAGAGGGGGAGGCGGACATTTTATTTAATCCCCATTTTAAAGATGGGAAAACTGAGGCACGGAGAAGTTAGTGATTTAACCCAAGTCACACAGGCAGGTAGCAGAATGGGGATTAGAACCCAGCTCTTCGGCCTATCCTCTTTCCAGTAAGCCACACCACTTCCCGCGTGATGTAGCGACGAGAACGATCTTTTCGGGCAACCTTCCTCGCACTTCAGCTGAACTTCAGAGTCTGTGGAGTCATTTTTTGAAGTTGCGGGAGCTGAGCACTGAGCTAAGCACTTGAGAGAATACAGCGGCATTAGGGGACACAATGTTGCCCTCAAGGAGTTTGCAGTCTACTGCTCTAGCAAGATCTCTAGCTCCATCGTTTCCTCTCTCCCCATGCACATGTTGAAGCAATTCATGGACTGCCCATGAGGAACAGGCACTCTCAGCATCAACTAATGAAGTGGCCATTTATCGACCACCCAGCACATCCCACCTCCCTTCCCAAACCTGAAATTTCAGCAGATTTATTTTTTTTTATCACTGGGCCTTAGAGGAGCAGACAAGCAAAACCAGCCGTCAGAAGTACTAGCCTCAAACAGAAAACAACCTTGGCAAAAGTGACCATTGTTAAAAACCAAAAGAGGTTAGTTGTGAGGAAGAACTGATTGGCGGTCTTAAATCCATGATGTCACCCTCAGTTACCCCAAATGGAACAACAATAATAATAATTATGGCACTTAAGTGCTTGCTGTGTGCCAGGCACTGTATTAAGCGCTGGGGTAGATGTAAGCAAATCGGGTTGAACACACTCCCTGTCCACGTGGGGCTCACCGTCTCAATCCCCATTTTACAGATGGGGGAGCTGAGGCCCAGAGAAGTGAAGTGGCTTGTCCAAGGTCACACAGCAGACAAGTGGTGGAGCTGGGATTTGAACCCATAACCTTCTGATTCCCAGGCCCCTGCTCTGTCCATTAAACTGCTTCTCCAGCAACACCGACCATCTTCTACCCACCGTTTCTGGAGTTGACCAAATCCATTTTGGGTTGGGAATATACTCCTCGAGGGCAGGGATCAGGTCTGCCAATTATGTTATATTACACTCTCCTGAATGTTTCGTAGTTGAGTACAGCAGTTACTCAAATACCATTGATTGAGTTGAGGAGAAGCAACCCGAGTCAAAGCCGAACTTCCATTAATGCGTTAGCTGTGATATCTCTATGAAACTGGACGTTAAAGGTAAAAAATAATCACACGACGTGTATAGTGTGGATGGCTCTAGCCATCCTCTACCCTCACGTTCATACGGGAGCATAAATCGCTGGGTGCTCAGGTTGTCAGGCTCGGTTCTTGACTGCCAAACGATGAGCTAGCCCGTATGACCGGCGCCGGAATAGGAATGCTTCCAAAGAGACATCCATGTGGCACCTGCATAGTTCTCTCTTCGGAAAACCGTCTCTCTGCACGACTACCTGCAGTGCTGCTTCTTTGTTTCTACCCCCTGAGTTGCCCTTTGAGTAACCCAAATTTCTGCAACGCTTTGTGATGCAGGCCTTTATCAAATGCGTAATCGGATTGATGATTCTCCTGCTTCATTATGGGCCCCCATAATAAACACACGTGACTGGCGTATAGGTCCCCGGAGATGCTATTTTGTCACAGCTTGTGGAAATAGTATCATTTTGCTATTCCATTGAACCACTTTATTAATGAAAACAGCAGCGTTACGGTGTTGCGAAATGTCTGTGTTATTGACATCTCTGTTCGGTTTTAATTTGGCTAGGGCATTTAATAAAGGTAGTGCTTAATTTACATAAGTCTGTTAATGGAAACTCACCAGAGGAGAAACGTGATTTTTGCAGTGCGGTTTTACTGTGCCCGACAGCCGCAGATCTATTCGGAAACAAGGTTACCGAATCAACTGGCAGGTGAGAAGACATTAAACAAGTCCCCCCAAATAGCTATCATTCTCTGATATCGCTGTTTTTCATGATTTCTTCCCCTCATAAAGAGTGGCGCTCTCATGTGAAAAACATGTTCATTTTCTCACTTTACCCTGGGAAAGGAAAGGGTTGGAAATTGTGAGAAACATGCCTGTTTTCTATTGTAAATAGAATTTGGGGGTGACAACTTGAAGGCCAGGTGTGAAATGCAATCCACGAAATTGCTCTACCAATCAATCAATCAATCAATTGTATTTATTGAGCGCTTACTGTGTGCAGAGCACTGTACTAAGCGCTTGGGAAGTACCAACAGACCCACAATTCAAGTGAAGGCCAGTAATTCGCTTACTACGTGCCAAACCCTGAAGTAGATACAAGATAATCTCGTTGAACGTAGTCCCTGTCACAGACGGGATTCACAGTCTAAGCAGAAGGGAGAACAGGTATCGAATCCTCATTTTGCAGCTAATAATAATAATAATGGTATTTGTTAAGCGCTCACTATGTGCAAAGCACTGTTCTAAGCACTGGGGAGGATACAAGGCGATCAGGTTGTCCCATGTGGGGCTCACAGTCTTAAATCCCCACTTTACAGATGAGGTAGCTGAGGCACAGAGAAATGAAGAGACTTGTCCCAAGTCATACAGCTGACAAGTGGCGGAGTCGGGATTCGAACCCGCCACCTCTGATTCCCAAGCCCGGGCACTTCTTCTCTAAGCAGGATAAGAAATCGGAGGCGCAGAGAAGCTCAGTAACTTGCCGACGGCTCCACGGCAGATAAGCGGCAGGGTTTGGATTAGAACCCAGGTCCTTCTCACTCTCCCACTAAGCCACGCTGCTTTTCTAACACTTATTCCGCCCAAGTTCCTGATCAGTTTGGCTCATTTATTGAATTGGTATTTTAAACTTGAATAGCTCCCAGCCTGATCACATGGCCTACTTTCTGCCATCCCTCCATTCCCGGAATGGATAAGGAAAAGCAATGCCGGGCGTGTGATTTTTCTTACAAGGTGCATGCACAGATAGGGAGTACGAACCAATGCCCAAAATAGCTGCCTGCTATTGTGTTCCCTTTGGCCGGTGCCGTTTAGCTCAAGGGGCAGGCGGGACTGTTACCCAAATGGCAAGTAGAAGTGCTTAGTACAATGCTCCGCACACAGTCAGCGCTCAATAAATACGATTGAATGAATTGCTGATCTGAAGGAGAGCATCGCTGCGCGGACTAGCATGATGATGTGGCTATTATCGACGTGTCTGTGGGAGAGAGACGGAAGGAGGACAGGAAGTAAAGGTCCGTTGTATTGTACTCTCTCCCAAGCGCTTAGTACAGAGTTCTGCGCCTGGTAAGCGCTCAATACAGAACGATCGATTTGGGGGAAAGAGCATCTCGTAGCGGACTAGGTAGCGTCGGAAGGCGGGAGATGAGGAGCGAGATGGAGAACGGGGTTGAAGAAGTTGTAGTCATGTTAGAGAAGCAGCGTGGCTCAGTGGAAAGAGCCCGGGCTTTGGAGTCAGAGGTCATGGGTTCGAATCCCGACTCCGCCACATGTCTGCTGTGTGACCTTGGGCAAGTCACTTAACTTCTCTGAGCCTCAGTTCCCTCATCTGTAAAATGGGGATTAAGACCGTGAACCCCACATGGGGCAACCTGATCACTTTGTATCCCCCCCCCCAGTGCTTAGAACAGTGCTTTGCACATAGTAAGCGCTTAATAAATGCCATTATCGTCATCATCATCATCATGTACACGTCTGAAATTCATTTATATTAATGCCTGCATCCCCCCTCTAGACTGTAAGCTCACTGTGGACACGGAGGGTGTCTGCCAACTCTTTTGTATTAGACTCTCCCAAGCACCCGGTACGGTATTCTGCATATAGTAAGCATTCAAAGAATACCATTGATTGATTGATCGAGGCGTGAGTAGAGCGAGTAAGAAAGGAACTGGGGAAAAAAAATGAAGAGGAAAAAGACAAGTCGGATGAGGTCACAGCAGGTGATGGGAAAGGTGGGCAGGCAGTGATGCAGAAAGAGAAGCAGCGTGGCTCGGTGGAAAGAGCCCTGGGCTTTGGAGTCTGAGGTCCTGGGTTCAAATCCTGGCTCCGCCAGTTGTCAGCTCTGTGACTTTGGGCAAGTCACGTAACTTCTCTGTGCCTCAGTTCCCTCCTCTGTAAATTGGGGATGAAGACTGTGAGCCCCCCGTGGGACAACCTGCTCACCTTGTAACCTCCGCAGCGCTTAGAACAGTGCTTAATAAATGCCATCATAATAATAATAATGGGTCAGAGACTGGAAGCCGATGAAAGGACCAGAACGCGAAAGGAAACCAACAGTTTCAGGCCAAGGTATACTTCTCTTTCTCTGAAAGATAGAAAAAAACAAATAGTAAACCACTTAGCAATGGTGGGCGCAGACAAGAAGGGAAAAGGAAAGGGGAGAGGGGAGCATATTAATAGCAAAAGAACGGGGAGAGACGGCTGGTGGACTTATGCCCTTTTATTCCGCTGGAGAGAATTTGTAACTCTAAAATTCAATTTCGCAAAATCACTTTTGCTAATGGAATTAAAACCACAGCATTATCATAGAGAGCTGCTCTTCCTTTGTGACCTCCAAAATAATGTGCCTTCATGAGAAAGTCACTTCAAGTGTCAGTTTGCTGCAGAAAATGGCTGCCTTCTCGTTTAACCTTCAGTCCCCTGTAGCCGAGAGAGCACCGGCTCGGGAGCCAGGAGGTCATGGGTTCTAATTCCGGCTCCGCCGCTTTTCTGTCATGTGACCTTGGGACACTCACTTCACTTCCCAGTGCCTTCAGCCACCTCACCTGTAAAACGGGAAGCGAGACTGCGAGCCCCACGTGGGACAGGTTCTGTGTCCAGACTCGGTTGTTCACATCCACCCCAGCATTTAGGACCGTGTCTGGCACACGGAAAGTGCTTAACAAACACCTAATTAATTAATTAATTCAATTAATACAGTTTCCTCACCCTAAGTGGGGCCACCTGGGAAGAAAAGTTCACAGACTCCACGTTGGGTTCAAAAGGGAGGGTCAGAGACCAGTTTATTAGGGCTCCTGCTTCTTCTAGCACCAGTAGGGAGTGGTGATTGACGGGAAGAATTTCCTCTGATAGTCAAGGCCAGCTCAACCTCAGACAATACGGAGTTTCATTCATTCATTCATTCAATCGTATTTATTGAGCACTTACTGTGTGCAGAGCACTGTACTAAGCGCTTGGGAAGTCCAAGTCGGCAACATATAGAGACGGTCCCTACCCAGCAGCGGGCTCACAGTCTAGAAGGGGGAGACAGACAACAAAACATATTAACCAAATAAAATAAATAGAATAAATATGTATAAGTAAAACAGAGTAATAAATACGTACAAACATATTTATTCATTCAATCGTATTTATTGAGAGCTGTGTGCAGAGCACTGTACTAAGCACTTGGGGAGTCCAAGTCGGCAACACGTAGAGACAGTCCCTACTCAACAGCGGGCTCACAGTCTAGAAGGGGGAGACAGAGAACAAAACAAAGCATATTAACCAAATAAAACAAATAGAATAAATACCTACAAGTAAAATAGAGTAATAAATACGTACAAACATATATTCATTCATTCAATCGTATTTATTGAGTGCCCACTGTGTGCAGAGCACTGTACTAAGCGCTTGGGCAGTACAAGTTGGCAACACATAGAGACGGTACCTACCCAACAGTGGGCTCACAGTCTAGAAGGGGGATATACAGCTGTTGCAGCGTCCACACGAGATCAGAAGTGCAGGATAAGAGATACATTCATTCATTCAGTCATATTTATTGAGCTCTTACTGTGTTCAAAGCACTGTGCTAAGTGCTTGGGAGCTACAAATCGGCAACATATAGAGATGGTCCCTACCCAACAATGGGCTCACATCTTCTGCTGTGTATTTTTCAAGTGATTTAGACAGTGTAATGCACTGAGCGAATCCTCAATAAATGCCATTACCCTTCCTACTCGACTGCCAGTCTTTCCACCTGGACCTCACACTCCTTGCCTTCACTAAATTCTGGTGCCTGCACAATTTGCACCTGAATCTGCTGATGTCAGGATTCCTGTTTATTTCGAGAGACTAGGCGCGGGGAACCCAATTCTGAACAGATGAGGGAACTGAGGCACAGAGAGGTGACACAAGGTCACACAGCCGACAAGTGGCGGAGCCGGGATTTGAACCCATGACCTCTGACTCCAAGCCTGGGCTCTTTCCACTGAGCCACGCTGCTTCTCTGATTGGAGTGTATCTACCCCAGTGCTTAGCACAGGACGTGGCTCACAGTACACGCCTAACAAATCCAGCTTCATCCTCAGGGTTACGTTCTCAGGCCTCCTTAGCTGTAGAATAAAATGACCAGTGAGATGCCGTTGTTTTGACTTTTTGCGCGGCCACGATGTCACGCTGGGTTTTGGTAAGTGGCAGATGGAGGTCATTTCATCTCTTGGCCTTTGCAGACTCTTCACTGGGTAGGGCCTGTCTCTAAATGTTGCCAACTTGGACTTCCCAAGCGCTTGGTACAGTGCTTTGCACACAGTAAGCGCTCAATAAATACGATCGATGATGATGATTGTGCTGCTTAAAGGGAAGGTCAGCTGAACTAGTGAGCGACTCTGCTGAGTGGGCGATGGAGAATTTGAATTTTGAAGACTAACCTGAGTGCTATCCAGGGAGAGTTCTAGACTCTTCTAGACTGTGAGCCCGCTGTTGGGTAGGGACCGTCTCTGTATGTTGGACTTCCCAAGCGCTTAGTACAGTGCTCTGCACACAGTAAGCGCTCAATAAATACGATTGAATGAATGAACCCAGGTAGTCCCTTCCCTGGGCTCAAAACTAGAACCCAAGAATCGGCTCATCTTTGCTGGAGCAGGGCAGTGATCCAGAGCTCCTTGAGAGAATGGGTCTGGCCCCAGATAAATTTGTATTTACCGAAAAATATTACAATTTCCCACTGATATTCACTTTTTTATTGTAGTAATAAATCCTGATAAACTCATACATACTTTAAGACCGGCAGCAATGACTCTCCGCCTGGGACAATTCATTCATTCAGTCATATTTATCGAGCACTTACTGTGTGCGAAGCACTGTACTAAGCGCTTTGGAGAGTTCAATACCAAACAGGCACATTTCCCTACCCACTAGGACCTGCAGTTACCCCTGCTTTGCTTTGTTCTCCTATAACTGAGGTCAAGTGAGCAGATCCCACTCCCTGCCTTGGATCTAATCAACCAGGGCCAGGGGTTATCACTCTTGCCCCCTTCAAAGTCCCACTGAAGGCACACCTCCTAAAGAAGCAGCGTGGCTCAGTGGAAAGAGCCTGGGCTTTGGAGTCCGAGGCCACGGGTTCAAATCCTGGCTCTGCCAATTATCAGCTGTGTGACTTTGGCCAAGTCGCTTCACTTCTCTGGGCCTCGGTTCCCTCATCTGTAAAATAAGGATGAAGACTGTGAGCCCTCAGTGGGACAATCTGATCACCTTGTAACCTCCCCAGCACTTTGAACAGTGTTTTGCACATAGTAATAATATGCTTAATAAATGCCATCATTATTTATTATTCCTAGACTAAGCCCCCTTTTCCTCAGCTCCCTGTCTCTTCCGCGTCACCTCAACTCTCTCCCTTTGCCCCACAGCACTTATGAATGTATCTATAATTCTGTTCATTTATAATGATGCCTGTTTGTTTTGATGTCTGTCTCCCCCCTCCTCTAGGCTGTAAGCCCATTGTGGGCAGGGATTGTCTCTCTTTTTTGCTGTATTGTACTTCCCAAGCGCTTAGTACAGTGTTCTGAAAACAGTAAGTGCTCAATAAATACGATTGAATGAATAAATGAATTCACCCTCCCTCCCATCCACACAGCACATATGTATATCTATATATATTTGTAATTTATTTATCTGTGTATTTATATTAATGTCTGTCTCCCCCTCTAGACTGTGAGCTCATTGTTGGCAGGACTGTGTCTGCTGTCATATTGTACTTCCCCAAGCACTTAATAGAGTGGTTTGCACACAGTAAGGGCTGAATAAATACGATTGATTGAATGAATAATAATAATAATAATGCTGGCATTATTAGGTTACAAGGTGATCAGGTTGTCCCACGGGGGGCTCACAGTCGTAATCCCCATTTTACAGTTGAGGTAACTGAGGCACAGAGAATAATAATAATAATGATGGCATTTATTAAGCACTTACTATGTACAAAGCACAGGTCTAAGCACTGGGGAGGTTACAAGGTGATCAGGTTGTCCCACGGGGGGCTCACAGTCTTAATCCCCATTTTACAGATGAGGTAACTGAGGCACAGAGAAGTGAAGTAACTTGCCCAAACTCAGCTGACAATTGGCGGTGCCAGAATTTGAACCCATGACCTCTGACTCCAAAGCCCGGGCTCTTTCCATTGAGCCGCGCTGCTTCTCATGAGTGAACCTTTCCTGCTCACAACAAGCTTACAGTCTAGCGGGGGAGACAGACATTAATAGAAACAAAGGAATTTGTGGTCATTGAAAGAGAGGTCAAGGGGTGTCCCACTTACCCTTCCTTGTTGCCGAATTGTACTTTCCAAGCGCTTAGTACAGTGCCCTGCAAGCAGTAAGCGCTCAATAAATACGATTGAATGAATGAAGAAGAGCCCGCGAGGTGGATATGCCTGGTGGAAACCCCGAAAAATAGCTGTCCGGCCTCGTCCCCCTCCGCTGGACTACGGCACTGTAGCGTAGAATCGCACCAGTCCTGGATCGCGGTCACTCCAGCTCTAAATAGTCCCTGTACGTGAAATTCCTCACGTGTATTTCCTAATGTGCCTCACCCTTGCCCCGTTAGACTCCCTGTTCCTTGAGATCGGCGATCAGGTCTTGTGCCTCCCCCCCGAGCGTTCAGTACAGCACCCGGCAAAAAGTAAGTGCTTAGTGAATCCCTCTGATGGATGGATAGATTGATGGCCCGGCAGGGAAGAGTGAGCGGAAGGACGCTAGGCGCTCCCATCCATTCTTTCACCCTGGCCGGGATCGAAGCTCTTCCATTTGTCATGCCAATAATAATAATGATGGCATTTATTAAGCGCTCACTATGGGCAAAGCACTGTTCTAAGCGCTGGGAAGGTTACAAGGGGATCACGGGGGGCTCCCAGTCTTCATCCCCGTTTTACAGGTGAGGGAACCGAGGCACAGAGGGGAGATTCGGTCATTTTCCACTTTTAATCCGACCCCAGCTCTTAGAAAACCTGCCTTCTCGCGGCCTCTGTTACCTCAGCTATAAAATGGGAATAAAGACTGGGAGCCCCACTTGGGACAGGGACTGTGTCCTTCCGATTTGCCTGTATCCACCCCAGCGCTTAGTACAGTGCTTGGTACATAGTAAGCGCTTAGCAGATGCAGCTGTTATTATTATTGTTACAGGGGAACCCATAAGCAATAGGGGCTCCCTGGGCATGGCACTCGATCATAATAATTCTGAAGGAGTAATTATTAATTAACACTGTGGTGTTTGTTCCACACTTATTCCGTGTCAGTCACTGTTCTAAGCGCTCGCACAAGTAAATCCAGGCCAGCACCAGTTCCTGTTCCAATGGAGGAGGACAATTTTCTTCGTAAATGGGGAGAAATCAGCGTCCTCGGCGCTTCTGTGCTGGGTTTATTTGTGTGCACTGATTATTCCTGGGCCTACAGAGCGCCTGTCCTACAGTGAAAGATTGAATCAAATTAAATTAATTTGGACCGAGGAGGTTCTCGTTGCGTGGCACTTGTTCAGTGAAGTTGGGTCACCCCGTTGTACCGCTGAGGAATTATCTTTTCGTACCGTTTCTGCGCTCAGTTGTAAACACTGAGAGTCAGTGGCGTGACAACATAAAGCGATTTGTGTGTGGATTGTAGGCTCCATTTTATATAAAATTATTCCTCTCAGTCCTTAACCTTGGGAATACGTGGTATTCTTTGGCTGTCTTAATAGGCTTTGGAAAATGTTCCGATCCGGGGCTTTTTTTTTTTCTCGTCCCTTTGCAATCGCTGGAACTTGCTTATCTTTCTCCGATTAAGAAAAGAAGTGTCCAAAGTAATCTTATATGAATCGTGCAATTTGCACCGTTTGGATAAACTCACTTTATTTTAAAAAGGTGAATTCAAGGAGAAATGCTCTCTTCAAATCTTACTGGCCCAGGCCTGATGGAAAGGTTAATGGTCTGAGGGAAAACACGAAGAAAATCAAAATAATTTTTGGAATGGTTTAAGAGGAGCCCTAAGCACTTCCCTCATCCATTAGTATAATCGTATCCGTGCCCTGTCGACATCATTATCCTGGTAGGTTTTGGGGCTCAGACTGAGGTTCTGAGAATTGGGCAGCCTCTGTTCCTGTTTTCCAACAGTATTTCTGATTTTGACATTGGCCACGAAAACATTCGTGAAGCGTTTATGAATATAAAATTTTTCTCCGTTGCGTCAACGGCAGTTTTGAGGGTATTCAAGAGGAAAATTCATAGTGGCGGTTAATGTTGATAAAGACTGAGAGTTTATGGTTTCCAAGATAAGTTACTGTGCGAATGACCAGTTTTATTTTTGTGCTAGAAAGCCTAAAAATAGTGTCTCTTGGGTGTTACACATACTTAGATCACGCGAGCCCTTTGTTCTCTCTGGGGTAGAGGAAGGAGAAGTAGCGTGCCGATTTGTACTTCCCAAGCGCTTAGTACAGTGCTCTGCACACAGTAAGTGCTCAATAAATACGACTGAATGGAATAGAATAGCGTGGCTCAGTGGAAAGAGCCCGGGCTTCGGAGTCAGAGGTCATGGGTTCAAACCCCTGCTCCGCCAATTGTCAGCTGTGTGACTTTGGGCAAGTCACTTAACTTCTCTGGGCCTCAGTTATCTGTGAAATGGGGATTAAGACTGTGAGCCCCCCGTGGGACAACCTGATCACCTTGTAACCCCCCCTGCGCTTAGAACAGTGCTTTGCACATAGTAAGCGCTTAATAAATGCCATTTAAAATAATTAAAGGAGGCCAGGAGAGAGCAATGGCCAATACTTGAGGTCTTTTTTTCATTCAAATTAATCAAGAACTACTATTAATAATTGCATTTAAGTGCTCACAAGGTGCCAAGCACTGTTCTAAGAACTGGGGTAGAAAGAAAATAATCAGGTCAGATACAGTCTCTGACCCATATGGGATTCACAGTCCTTGGGGGAGGGAAAACATTTACTTAAAACGCCGTTTTACAGATGGAGAAATCGGGCACAGAGAAGTCAAGTGACTTGCCCTAGGTCACACAGCAGGTAAGTGATGAAGTTGGGATTAGAGCCCAAGTCTTCTGATTCCCATTCTTTGGTCTTTCCATTTACCCCACTAGAGCGCTTAGAACAGTACTCTCCAAATATATACGTAGTAAATTGCATTGGTTGATTGTTTTGCACACTCCAGGACGACTGATGCTTTTCTGGAGTGTATTACATATTAGTCATATTGATTGAATCCTGTTGTGCGCAGAACACTGTGCGAGCTCTTGGGGGAACTCAACAGAGATAATAATGATGATCCCTTGGTGTCCAGGTGCAGTGGATAGAGCAATCATGGGTTCTAATCCAGCCCTGCCATTTGTCCGCTGTGTGGCCTTGGCCAAGTCATTTCACTTTCCTGGGCCCGTTCCCTCATCTGTAAAATGGGGATCGAGACTGTGACAGGGACTGTCCCACTGTTGGGTAGGGACTGTCTCTATATGTTGCCAATTTGTACTTCCCAAGCGCTTAGTACAGTGCTCTGCACATAGTAAGCGCTCAATAAATACAATTGATGATGATGATGATGAATCACCTCTACCATTTATTGTATTTTCCCAAGCACATGGTACCCAGCCCTTTAAATATGACTGATTGATTTCAATTCCTCTTTTAATGATTGGATTGATTTGTGCTTATTACTATTGAGGGCTTTGGCTAATCTCCCCTATTAGACTGCAAGTTCCTCAGCTCTACCTGGAGGGAGGCCGGTCGTGATGAAACCCAAACGCTTAGTACAGTGCCGTACACAGTGAGCCCTCAATAAATGCATACATACATACATACATACATACATACATACATACATACATAAATGAGAAGCAGCGTGGCTCAGTGGCAAGAGCCTGGGCTTGGAAATTAGAGGTCATGGGTTCTAATCCCGGCTCCACCGCTTGTCAGCTGTGTGACCTTGGGCAAGTCACTTAGTTTCTGTGTGCCTCAGTTCCCTCGTCTGTAAAATGGGGATGAAGACTCTGAGCCCCACGTGGGACAACCTAATCACCTTGTATCCCTTCCCCAGTGCTTAGAACAGTGCTTGGCACATAGTAAGTGCTTAACAAGTCCCATCATTATTATTATTATTATTAATAATCATCATCATTATGTTATATATAATATATTACATTATTATAATATAAATGATAATATTTATTATTAATAATAATAATTAATAATAATAAATTGTGTGTCACCCTGACTTGCCCCCTTTGCTCTCCCCTCACCCCAGCCCCACAGCACTTACGTATAGAGCTGTAATTTTATTTATTGTATTGAGGTCAGTCTCCCCCGCCTCTAGACTGTGAGCTCGTTGTGGGCAGGGATTGCCACTGTTTATTGTATTGTACTTTCCCAAGCGCTTAGTACAGTGCTCTGCCTACAGTAAGCGCTCAGTAAATTCGTTTGAATTAATGAATGGTATCGTTAAGCACTTACCCTGTGCCGAGCACCGCACTACCGTGTGTCTACCCCAGTGCTTAATTCAGCGCCTGGCACACAGTAAGCATTCAACAAGTACTATTTGAAAAAAAACCCAAGAATTTTATATATGTGGATCGAATTTAAATGAGTGTGTAATTGGTAAGTGACGCTGGGCTGCCGCGTCACGGGAGAGAGTCGAGGGAGGAGACTCGAGACTCGCATTTTTACCAAGAAAACTCTACGGATCATCATCATCATCAATCGTATTTATTGAGCGCTTACTGTGTGCAGAGCACTGTACTAAGCGCTTGGGAAGTACAAATTGGCAGCATATAGAGACAGTCCCTACCCAACAGTGGGCTCACAGGATGCACTCCTAGAACGATTGCAGATGGAGAGTGGGATGTTCTGGGAGAGATGCGTCCGTGGTGTCGATATAGAGAAGCAGCATAGCCTAGTGGATAGAGCATAGGCCTGAAAATCAGAAGGTCATGGGTTCTAATCCTGCCTCTGCCTCTTATCTATGCTCTTTGACCCCGGGCAAGTCACTTCACTTCCCTGGGCCTCAGTCACCTAATCTGCAAAATGGAAATTGAGACTGTGAGCCCCACGGGGGACAGGGACTGTGTTCAACTTGATTTGCTTGTATCCGCCCCAGCGCTTAGTACAGTGCCTGGCACATAGTAAGCGTTTAACAAATACCATAGCGATTATTATTATTACGGGTCGGAAACGACCGGACGGCATAAGACAAGACACAAGGCCTTTTTTTTTTTTTACAGTGCATGCTAAAAGCGCTGGTGTTCATATGTGATGAGTAAGAGGAAGAACCTAACAGTTGCTTTATTAATAATGATAATTATGGTATTATTAAGCATCTATTATGTACAGGCACTGTACTAATTACCGGGGTGGAAACAAGCACGGTCCTTGTCCCGCATGAGGCTCACGGTTTCAATCCCCATTTTACAGAGGAGGAAACTGAGGCACCGAGAAGTATAGTGACTTGCCCAGAGTCACGTAGAGATAAGTGGCAGAGCGAGGATTAGAACCCATGACCTTGTGTCTCCCAGAAATGTGCTATTTTGTTTTTCTGGCACATGATTTGAGGTAGTTTTACTGCCCTCCCATTTTTTGCGAAGTGAGTTATTGATCACTTTTCATTAATAGTCCAGAGCCACCTCATTCATTTTCTTGTGGCTTGTTATGACCGTCTGTACCAAAGCACGCTAAACTCTATTTATGGAAAAACAGCCAAGTCAGTGAATTACCTCATTACGGTTACCTCATCTGGAAAATGGGGGTTAAATCTTCCCTTTTTTTATGGTATTGTTAAGTGCCTACTATGTGCCGGGCACCGTACTAAACACCGGGGTAGATACAGGCTCACAGCCTTATTCCTCATTTTCCAGGTGAGCTAAGCGAGGCACAGAGAGGGTAAGTGATTTGTCCAAGGTCACACAGCCGACCTCTGACTCCTGTGCCCGTGCTCTTTCCACTGGGCCACACTGCTTCTCGCTGCTATTGCCTGCATAGACTCAAGCTCTTCTGAGGATGATGACGATAGTATTTGTTAAGCGCTTAGTATGTGCCAGGCACTGTACTAAGCGCTGGGCTAGTTACAGGATAATCGCTTTGGACACAGTCCCTGTCCCACATGGGGCTCACGGCCTTAATCACGGCCCAGCGCTTAGAACAGTGCTTTGCACATAGTAAGCGCTTAATAAATGCCATTATTATTATTATTATTAATAATAATAATAATCCCCATTTTGCAGGTAACTGAGGCCCAGGGAATTTGATCTTGGCAAACGTGGACTTCTCCTTTTGGGGGAAGGCGTTCTCCACGAATGGCCATGACTGTGATGATTCTAATTTAAGAATTATGTATACAAGGTGGCAGCTCTGCCCAGTAACACATCATATCATTATTTTTCTTGAGTCCCTGAATGATTCTGAGCATTATATTGAACTAAATCAACCAGGGGAATGGATACTTCATTGTTGCGGGACATATTCAAAATACCTGGTTATACGCTGGTAAAATGGGTTTAATTACTTTCATGGTTTGGGTAGATCAGATGGTAATTTATGAATCAAATCTGATGTTTAAATAATTTGATTTGGGGGGATCTATAAACTCAGTTCCTTCTGCATATTCATTTCACACACAATTGTTTTTAATTTAATAGCCGTTCTCTCATAGAAGATGAGTTTAAAAGCTACAAGCTCGCTAAGTTTCAAACCCGAGTCCCATGGTCCAGGTTTTTTATGTATATGGTTTTTTTTTTCTGGCAATTTGGTGTAATTCCAAAGACTTTTAGATAGTCACATTACTTTCAGTGTTTTTGCTGTTTGCAGTTCCTTTTTAGGGTTCTTATCAGTGCCTCAGTTAGGTATTTACTAAGGCAGTGTTTCTTATTAGTAATTTTGGTGTTCTCTAAGCACTGAACTAAGTGCTGGGGTAGATTTGTACTTCCCAAGCGCTTAGTACAGTGCTCTGCACGTAGTAAGCGCTCAATAAATACGATTGATGATGATGATGATGATAAGAGAAAATCAGGTCAGACAGTCCCTGTCCCTCACGGGGCTCACAGTCAAAGAGGGGCGAAGAGGTATTCCATCCCCCTTTTATGGATTCATTCATTCAGTCGTATTTATTGAGTGCTTACTGTGTGCAGAGCACTGTACTAAGTGCCTGGGAAGTGCAAGTTGGCAACATATAGAGACGGTCCCTACCCAACAGTGGACTCACAGTCTAGAAGGGGGAGACAGAGAACAGAACAAAACATATTAACAAAATAAAATAAATAGAATAAATGTGTACAAATAAGAGTAATAAATACATACAAACATATATACATATAGCAAGCATATACATATAACAAACATATACATGAATCAATCAATCAATAGTATTTATTGAGCGCTTACTGTGTGCAGAGCACTGTACTAAGCGCTTGGGGAGTACAAGTTGGCAACATATACATATAAATACCCCATATACATATACATACCCCCCATATACATATAAATGAGTACATATACATATATATATACATATACATACATATAATACACATGTAATGTAACATGTAATACATGCTTAATATCATCATCATCAATTGTATTTATTGAGCGCTTACTATGTGCAGAGCACTGTACTAAGCACTTGGGAAGTACAAATTGGCAACATATAGAGACAGTCCCTACCCAACAGTGGGCTCACAGTCTAAAAGGGGGAGACAGAGAACAAAACCAAACATACCAACAAAATAAAATACATAGAATAGATATGTACAAGTAAAATAAATAAATAAATAAATATGTAATAAATAATAATAATAAATAATAAATAATAATAAATAATGAATAAATATGTAATATATATACATAAATGAGGAATACATATACATAGATGAGGAAGCTGAGGCCCAAGATCCCAAAGCAAGCAATTGGCAGAGTCAGGATTGGATCCCAGGCCCAGGCTCCATATACCCTGTTGCTTCTCCTCTCTGAAATTTATTTTAATGTCTATCTCCCTTACTATCAATCAATCAGTCAATCGTATTTATTGAGCGCCTTACTGTGTGCAGAGCACTGTACGAAGCAGCTTGGGAAGTACAAGTTGGCAACATATAGAGACAGTCCCTACCCAACAGTGGGCTCACAGTCTAAAAGGGGGAGACAGAGAACAAAACCGATACTAGATTGTAAGCTCCTTGTGGACAGGGATCATGTCTAACCAACTCTGTTGTACTCTCTCCAACACAAGGAAAACAGGGTAAAAAGAGGTTAAATGACTTGCGGTATGTGACCTTGGACAAGCAACTTAACTTCTCCGTGCCTCAGTCTACCTAATCTGTAAAATGGACTGTGGACCCCATGTGGGACATGGACTGTGTCCTACCTAATTAGCTTGTATCTACCCCAGTGCTTAGTTACAGTGTCTGGAAAACTGTAAGTGCTTAACGAACACCATCAAACCAAACCAAAAAGCAACACCGCGATTTCTTTTCCTCCCGCACATCATAAATCATTGTAAATGTCACAAATCACTTTTTAATCATTTTCATGAGATGTTTGGGCTTTGTAGCAAGACATTTGCACAGCAGGGATTTCTACCTGTAAACATTGCAGGAAGGGAGTGTTGGGCTTCCCTAAGTGCTTAGCACAGTGCTCTGCACAAATTCGTTACTCAAGAATTACAGCACTGCACTGAAGTTGACTTAAGCTTGCATTTCCAGCCTTCTGCCTCATCTCCAACCACTGGGGCCGATGGTGGAGTACTCTCTCCTTTCTAGCGCTTAGGACACTGCTGGGCACATAGCAAGGGCTTAAAA
Organism: Tachyglossus aculeatus; assembly: GCF_015852505.1. Classification (NCBI taxonomy): domain Eukaryota; kingdom Metazoa; phylum Chordata; class Mammalia; order Monotremata; family Tachyglossidae; genus Tachyglossus; species Tachyglossus aculeatus. The sequence continues at coordinate 19,981,166 of NC_052085.1, read as the reverse complement.
ATACCGTAATTATTATTATTATCAGTCTTTTCAGCCCCATATGCCCATCTCACTGGCAGCAGCACCACCATCGTATTTGGGGGTGGAGGGAGATGAGAGGGAGAGAGAGAGATAAAAGCCATGTATAGGGAATTCATTTTCAATTGTGATCAACAATTTATTAGTGAATGACAGATCATCACATCAGATCTGTCCCTTTTCTCCATGCATTGTAAAAGGCCACAGAACACACTCAAAATGTACACAGCACTTGGTTGAAATCCAAGCTGAAATGATTACCCACAAGCGAAAGAGCCAGAGATAGAGGAAATTTTCAGCTTCTTCAGCATGCCAAGCACACCCCATAAATTACTAATCAATCAATCAATCTAGTGACTGATTTGTACCAGTGACATTTGTACTAGTGACAGAATTGTACCCCGTGTCCCTTTTTCTAGCTGGGATGGGCGAGTTAATGGCTTCCGTACTTTCTTAGAAATAGTAATAATAATGGCATTTGTTACGCACTTACTATGTGCCAAGCACTGTACTGAGCACTGGGGTGGCTACAAGCAAATCGGGTTGGACACAGTCTCTATCATCATCATCAATCGTATTTATTGAGCGCTTACTGTGTGCACAGCACGGTACTAAGCGCTTGGGAAGTACAAGTTGGCAACATATATCTATATGTATCTATCCCATATGAGGCTCACTGGGACACAGAGGAGTAAAGTGACTTGCCCAAGATCATACAACAGACAAGTGGCGGACCCGGGATTAGAATTTAGGTCCTTTTGGGTCCCAGGTCTGTACTGTATTTACTAGGCCACGATGTAGCCACTTTATCCAAATCTTAGATGGTTTTACTGATTCATTCTTTCTACGGAATAATTTCAAAGTTTCACCCACTATGGACACTTCAGCTTGTCCTAGTTCTTCGTATTCTCCCTTCTCCTCCTCCTCCCCTCACCCCCCGCCCAAGTTTCCAGGATGGACTCCTGCTTTGCGCCCTCCATCCCAGACTTTCAAACTTGACCCATTATCCCGAAGTTATGGGTCCAGATTGATGAAGTGTCTCAGCTACGTTGTTTAAAGTCTGGATTGGGAGTGGGGGAAGGAGGTATCAGGAATTGGGGTGTTTTCTTCCAAAGGATCAACACCGTACTGTCATTTCAGCCGTAGGTTAAATGTTCGCCACTTGTCCTTAGATTTCTCAAATGGGTACGATAAGGTAGAAATTAAAAAGGATTCTTGTGTTTGAACGGTGCTGCTCGTAGGAACAAAATATCCCTTCCCTTCCCCACAGCACCTGTATATATGTATATATGTTTGTACTTATTTATTACTGTATTTATTTATTATACTTGTACATATTTATTCTATATATTTTATTCTGTTAATATGTTTTGTTTTATTCTCTGTCTCCCCCTAATAGACTGTGAGCCCACTGTTGGGTAGGGACCGTCTCTATATGTTGCCAAATTGTACTTCCCAACCGCTTAGTACAGTGCTCTGCACACAGTAAGTGCTCCATAAATACAATTGAATGAATGAATGAATTTTGGGAAGAGCAGAACAACCGTATTCAGATTATTTTTTCCAATGGCAAACTCATTCCTAAGCATCCGAAACAATCAAAGGTACTCATATCAACCCAAGTAAGCATTCCTACCGTCTTGTCATTTGAATGAGTTAAAATAACACAATGTAGTTTCAACCCTCCTCTTATTTCTTTCCCACACCAGGGATTTTGCGGAGTGTTGTAAACAAAATGGCCAAGCTTTGCCTTCCTAGTCCCGGATCATTTGTTCCTAGTGTTTTCAATTACCTTACTCTATTACTCCAGAACATTAAGGGCAGCCAGTGAGAAAAGTATTAATTATTCTTACCTTTCTGAAGTGTGACAAATGAGTTACCATAACAAAGTGCCAAACTCTGATGTGTTTCAAAGGCTCAGACCCTCATCCCAAAGCAAATCACAATGATTAGAATCTTTGTTTTGTGCCTCATAAACAGTATTGTCGCTGTTTAAGATCTAAACAGAAGCAAAAAGAAATTTATTTCCAGCCGCCTCTTTCCGGGCGAAGTGTTCTCTGTGAAAAGTGGCAGGAAAACAGCTGGATTCCCAAGACCAAATTATGATCGGGTCTGTGATTTTTGCTCAGGAACAGAGGAAACGTTGATGGATTTCTATTCATTCTGTGCTTTATTCCAGTCAAGATGTGGAATGGTTGTTCAGATAGCAGTTGTCATGCAAGGGATGTTAATGACACATACTTGGCCCAGTATTCCGGAACGGTATGCAAATTCGTCAGGAAAATCGGCCATTTCCGAAGAATTTCCGGTAGTTTTCCAGAAAGGAACTACAATGGAAGGAGCCTTAGGGGAGTAATTTCCCTCAGATGAAACGAAGGGAAGAGCAAGAGAATGAAAGTGTTTGTTTTATGGACTTGTCTCTAGGGAGTTGGTGGCCACTCAGAGCATTTTAGCACTAACAGCTCTTGCAGCTAATAAATTGTTAGCTTAACATGCTACTTCACTCAGAGAATTTTAGCACTAACAGTTCATGCAGCTAATAAATTGTTAGCTTAACATGCTACTTCACATCCCCTTCCCTTTAGAAATGGAGAATGACAGGATTTCATTCAAACGTCTATAGCAGTGATTCATTTGGAAAAAAAAACCCAGCCACTCCAAGTGCTCCGTGCCTCGGTTCACTTTTAAAAATGGATTTACTAAGTGTACTGTATTCAAGGTGGGAGAAAGTGGGAAGGATGAGTTGAGGGAAGGTTGAAAGGCGCCCAGGCCCTACGATACTAGAGGGCTGTTCAGGGAAAAGTGGGCGGAATTGTGTCTGAGGAGATGAGGACCACACTTTTGCATAGGGGATTCCAGCTTTATCAATCGGGGACAAAAGCAGTGTGTAGACAAGACAAGTAAACAGGTTTCAATACCATCAAAATAAATAGAATTATAGATATATACACATCATTAATAAAATAGAGTAATAAATATGTACCAGTACATACAGGTGCTGTGGGGAGGGGAAGGAGGTAGGGCGGGGGCGATGGGGAGAAGGAGAGGGTAAGTGAGAATAATAATAATGGCATTTATTAAGCGCTTACTATGTGCAGAGCACTGTTCTAAGTGCTGATGAGATACAGTGAGGAGGTTAGTGGTAGAGGAGTGGGGGGGAGTGCGGGCTGGGCTGGAAAAGGAGAGAAGGGAGGTGAGGTAGGAGGGGACATGGTGATGAAGAGCTTTAACTTTTCTGGCCTTCAGTTTCCTCATCGGTAAATTGGGATCGTGGACTTTCTCCAACCTTCAGTCAACCCCAACACTTACTACAGCGCTTGGCAGATAGTAAGCGCTTAACAAATACCACAATTATCACTATTACTGTTAGTGTCACTGATAATAAGAGTGTGAGCTGGGCTGCTAATAAGAATAATAACGGTATTTGTTAAGTGCTTACTAAGCGCCAGGCACTGTACTAAGCGCGGGGGTGGGTATAAGCAAATTGGGTTGGACTCAGTCCCCTGTCTCGCACAGGGCTCAGAGTCTTAATCCAGGAGGAAGAGACAAGGTAAGAAGGAGACAGGGAAAAATCACATGAAGCACAGCCTGGAAGCAAGTAGTTTCCAGGTCAGCATTTAGACTTCTTATTATTTGTTAAGCTTAATGCTTTAAAAACACCTAATGAGGACATGTAAACATTCATTTTCTGGCTTTGTCAGAGCAGTAATGGACACATGGCTCTTACCTGAATTCCTCAAATGACTATGAGCTCTGTAATGCAATTTTAAGTAGAGTAATTCCATGCATGTCTTTATTTCCTTTACTTAGAAGGGCTTCAGGCCTAATGTTTTCTTAAATGGATGAAGAGGGAAAAAAATCTATTTGCATTTCACATACTGCTGTGATTTTTTTTTGGTGACATAGTGGTTTTTAGCTTAAAATAATTAGCATGTGTACCGCCTAAAATTTCTTAGTGAATCTGTGCCTCAGTGCATAGAAGATTCTAACCACATTTTGATTTTTTTTTTTTTTTTGCTTAATTGGACTGTAGAACCGTGTAACTGTACAACTCTGACCTAACTAAGCTTCAGGAGAGGGAAATTTCTTTGACATTTCTAAGTCTGTCTCAAGCTAACAATCATTTTTTGTTAAGGGTTTGCTTTGTACAAAGCGGCGTACAAAGTGGCCAGGGAACGGATCTTCCAACTCTGTTCTGTTGTACTCTCCCAATCGTTTAGTACACTGCCCTGCGTGCCGTAAGTGTTCAATAAATATGATTGATGGATTGATTCTAATTTAGACAAGAAACTGGGGCAACAGGGGGCTTATTATTCAGAAGGTTGGGGAAAGGCATAGATAGAACCCCCCTTTTCCTCAGCTCCCTCTCCTCGACTAGCCCCCTCTGCTCTTCCCCCTCTCCTCACCCCTCAGCACTTGTGTATATATGTACATATCTGTAATTCTATTTATTTACATTGATGCCTGTTTACTTGTTTTGATGTGTAGATATCTATTTTGATGAGTACAGTGCTCTTCATATAGGTAGTGCTCAGTAAATATCACTGATTGATCGGTATTATTTAAGCTGTTTCTCGTCAATACTCATTGAGCCCTAAATAAGGGAGGATTTGGGGGTCTTGAAAGCTTTGGGTCATTTACAAGGCCAATAAAATGGTTCCCATGCCCCCCCAAAAACAGATAATAAAGTCCCCTATGTCTATCTGCCTTTGAGCCGTTCAAACCAGGTGGAATTCTGCATGCTGAGTATTTTAGGGGTCTGGGATTAGCTTTACTGCCCTTAACCCAACTCCCTGGGGAGGGTTGAATGGGAAAATAATAGTGTTGATAGGAGATTCCTAATGCGCACTGATGGATTCTTTTAGCAAGTGCTAGAAGATAATACCTGGATATATTCCTTCCATAAGAGCAGCAAAAAAAATCCCAGTATTTTGAATTGTCATACATTATGTGAACATTGCAAAATGGTGAAATATAAACAAAGGCAGAGAAAAGGAAAAATATTCCAGCTTTCCACCTTAACATAAGCTGCATGACATCTTTTGAGGTGCAAGACCTAAAAACCCAAATGATTAATTCCTTGTCTCATTACACAGGCCTTGGCTTAGTGGAAAAAGCACGGGTTTAGGAGTGAGAGGACATGGGTTCTAATCCTGGCTCCGCCACTTGTCAGCTGTGTGACTTGGGGCAAGCCGCTGAACTTCTCTGTGCCTCAGTTACCTCATCTGTAAAATGGGGATGAAGACTGTGAGCCCCACGTGGAGCAGCCTGATTACCTTGTATCTACCCCAGAACTTTGAACAGTGCTTTGGTACATACTAAGCGCTTAGCAAAAAACATTATTTTATTATTAAGAGGCTAATTTTTCTGACTACACTGAAGTCATTTCTAAAGATTACTTCAGAGCTGTTATATCTCATTCTGCATAGGGAATATGCAGTAACTAGTTTCAGTCTTTGATAAAATTTAATTATTTCTCCCCCTCCCTATCCTCCGCCTTACCTCCTTCCTCTCCCCGCAGCACCTGTATATATGTATATATGTTTGTACGTATTTATTACTCTATTTATTTTACTTGTACATATTTATTCTATTTATTTTATTTTGTTAATATGTTTTGTTTTGTTGTCTGTCTCCCCCTTCTAGACTGTGAGCCCACTGTTGGGTAGGGACCGTCTCTATATGTTGCCAACTTATACTTCCCAAGCGCTTAATACAGTGCTCTGCAAACAGTAAGCGCTCAATAAATACGATTGAATGAATGAATGAACACTATGTACTTATTGTATCTTAACCTTCATGCTTTCTTGATATCTAGACATTTTTAAAAACGTGTTTCATTAACCCCCATCAAATTAGGTCACTTCAGTTAAGAAAACATTTTTCTTTTTCTCACCTGTGTTGTATAGAAAAAATAATCAGAAAAACCAGCCTTTGAAATCCTTTAGGATTATTCATTAATCTGTCATTTAAAAGTTTCAGTTAAATTATGATGGGCTGATGGTAGTTATTTTAATTCTATTTTATTCCATCAGTTTTAGAAAGTAGGATTTTTCTCCAGTTGAGCTGAAATCTTCTTCCTGGTTTCGCCTGGTGCCCCTTACTGCCTTTGAAGGCCAAGCTGAGGTTTTGTCTTGTATTTTTTTGACATTCACGTTTTCATAGCAGTTCTGTCCCTTGCCAAATTATCTCTGTTCCTGAAACAGGCTTATTAATTGATGGTTTACTACAGAAAGAAAGAGAATGAGGAAGAGGCGTATAATTGCTGCGTCAGCCGAAGCTAAGAATGCATAAACTTACAGTGCTAAATATGTTCTACCTCGTGGTGTAAAGTTTTAAAAGGCAGTTTTTAAGAAGTCACTTCCTAAGTGTTTTTAATGAAACCTGAAGTTATTCCTTTAGTATAATGTGAACGTTTTTCTGTTTATGGAAAACACCTGGTGAGTTAAGTATTTAAAATAGGAAAAAAATATTGGGTGGGCGGTACCCATCTGAAAGAGAAGAGGGAAAGATCACTAATTCAGAGCAAGATGTTCTTGTGTGTAGATAGTCCTACTTTACTAGATTTTTTTTACTTTGTTACTTTTGCTTTCGAAGTTAGTTTTGCTACTAAATTATTGACTGATATTGTGAACCATCTGGGGTGTGCGTGTGGGAGTTGGAAAGATAGAAATCAGATTTCTTTAGGACCAAAAAATCCCCTTAATCGAACTGTCCCGTGGCTTTTTATGGATTTCATTTTTTGTTTTTATTTTCAATAGTTTGCTGCCTGGTGGACTTAGGCACTAGATTTTTGCAACACAGTTTTTTAAATTTCCTTCCAAAGGCAGTATAGGCCATTAGGTCTTCCTGCTGAGGCAAATTCGTTTTTAATTGTTTTGATCAGTGAATTAATAGTTTTAACTGGGCATCTGCCAAGAGGTTAAGCATGCTACCTGGGAGGTTGTACTAGAGGAAGAAGGCAGGATTCCCGTCCGCAAGAAAGTTTCAGCCTATTAGGGTTTACTCAGTCCTATTTATTGAGCGCTTACTGTATACAAAGCATTGTACTAAGAGCCCACTGTTGGGTAGGGACGGTCTCTATATGTTGCCAACTTGTACTTCCCAAGCGCTTAGTACAGTGCTTTGCACACAGTAAGCGCTCAATAAATACGATTGATTGATTAGGAATTTAACAATAACAGACACATTCCCTGCCCATAACGAGCATTAAGTCTAGAGGGGGAGACAGGAATTAATACAAATAAATAAATTACAGATATGCCCATAAGTGCTATGGAGCTGGGAGGGGAGAATCAGTCAATCAATCAATCGTATTTATTGAGCGCTTACTGTGTGCAGAGCACTGTACTAAGCGCTTGGGAAGTACAAGTTGGCAACATAAATAAAGGATAAAGAATCCTTTGTTGATAAAGAATTGATAAAGAATCAATAAAGGGAGCAAGTCAGGATGGCACAGAAGGGAGTTTACTCGTAATTTGGCTCTTAGTGGTGCCCATTTGTAGCAGCTGTAATCTTCCAGCACTTAGAACAGTGCTCCAGTGCTTAGAACAGTGCTTTTCACATAGTAAGAGCTTAACAAATACCAATATTATTATTATTATTATTATTATTATTATCAAGGCAACGTTCACTTTTTTACGATATTTGCGAAGCCCAGCACACTACTAAGTACTGTGATAGATTCAAGCTAATCATGTTGGACACAGTCCATGTCCCACACGGGGCTCACGGTGTTAACCCCCATTTTCCAGGTGAGGTAACTGAGGGACAGAGAAGTTAAGTGACTTGCCCAAGGTCATACAGCAGACGAGCGACGAAGCTGGATTAGAACCCAGGTCCTCTGACCGCCCCCTGCCCTTGTTTTAACCGCTAGGCCTCGCTACTTCTCTTGAGCAGCTAGGATCTGTACTAAGCATTGGAGTGGATACAAGCTAATCAATCAATCAATCGTATTTATTGAGCGCTTACTGTGTGCAGAGCACTGTACTAAGCGCTTGGGAAGTCCAAGTTGGCAACGTATAGAGACGGTCCCTACCCAACAGTGGGCTCACAGTCTAGAAGACTTGTTTCTAACCAGCTTAGACACAATCCGTGGGCCACATGGGGCTCACCGGCTTAATCCCTATTTTACAGGCGAGGCAGTTGAGGACCAGAGAAGGTAGGTGACCTGTCCGTGGTCACACAGCAGACAAGTGACAGAGGCAGGATTAGAACCCAGGTCCTTCGGACTCCCAGGCCACTAGCCACTAGCGCTTAGTACAGTGCTCCGCACACAGTAAGCGCTCAATAAATACGACTGAATGAATGACCCCCCACAGCACATATGTATCTATGTGTAGATATCTGTAATTGATTGTTTTGTCTATTTGTATCAATGTCTGTCTCCCCCTCTAGACCGTGAGCTCGTTGTTGGGTAGGGACCGTCTCTATATGTTTCCAACTTGTACTTCCCAAGCGCTTAGTACAGTGCTCTGCACACAGTAAGCGCTCAATAAATACGACTGAATGACTGACTCCCCACAGCACATATGTATCTATCTGTATATATCTGTGATTGATTGTTTTGTCTCTTTGTATTAATGTCTGTCTCCCCCTCTAGACTGTGAGCTCGTTGTTGGGTAGGGACCGTCTCTATATGTTTCCAACTTGCACTTCCCAAGGGCTTAGTACAGTGCTCCGCACACTGTAAGCGCTCAATAAATACGACTGAATGATTGACTCCCCACAGCACATATGTATCTATCTGTATATATCTGTAATTGATTGTTTTCTCTATTTGTATTAATGTCTGTCTCCCCCTCTAGACCATGAGCTCGTCGTTGGGTAGGGACCGTCTCTATATGTTGCCAACTTGTTCTTCCCAAGCGCTTAGTACAGTGCTCCGCACACAGTAAGCACTCAATAAATACGACTGAATGAATGCTGTGCTGCCGCTCACGTGGGTAACTGAAATGCAAGCTCCTCGTGGGCAGGGAACATGTCTACCAACTATCATAGTGTATACTCTGAAGCGCTTAGTACAGCGCTTAGTATAACTGATTGGAGGAGAAGTGTGGGAGCATGTTCTGGCTATGTGTTAGTGAAAGGAACTGTGACTTCACGTGAGCCCACTGTTGGGTCAGGACCGTCTCTATATGTTGCCGACTTGTCCTTCCCAAGCGCTTAGTACAGTGCTCTGCACACAGTAAGCGCTCAATAAATGCGATTGAATGAATGAATGAAAGGAAAGAAAGCTTTTGGTTTCCGCCATGCAGCTTTGCTTTGACAATTGCAAATGCACATTTTAAGACCACACAAGCGAAGAATTTGCATTAGAAATCCAAGTCCCAGGAAAGCCGTCCGATTCGTCCCAGCGTATTTAGGATTAAGATGTTTATAGGTAACACCTGTTGCTCCCATAAAATGACTTCTTTCCTGTTTTCTTGAGGTAGTTAATAAAACTGTTTGAGGCAAAAAATTACTAGGCCACGCTGCTTAACTGGCTGACACTATATACAAGCAATGGAAGTATTTACTTTTACTTTTAATCTGTTCTATTTATTTTATTTTGTTAGTATGTTTGGTTTTGTTCTCCATCTCCCCCTTCTAGACTGTGAGCCCACTGTTGGGTAGGGACTGTCTCTGTATGTTGCCAACCTGTACTTCCCAAGCGCTTAGTACAGTGCTCTGCACACAGTAAGCGCTCAATAAATACGATTGATTGATTGATTGATTGAAAGAGCATGGGCTTTGGAGTCAGAGGTTAGGGGTTCAAATCCCGGCTCCACCAGTTGTCGGCTGTGTCGCTTTCAGGGCAAGTCACTGAACTTCTCTGTGCCTCAGTTGCCTCATCTGGAAAATGGGGATTAAGACTGTGAACCCCCCCATGGGACAACCTGCTCCCCTTGTAACCTCCCCAGCGCTTAGAACGGTGCTTTGCACATAGTAAGCGCTTATTAAATGTCATCATTATTATTATTTTTTTTTCTCTGCCCTGAATTGAGGTACATATCGATACTGTCGCATGCTACGGAAAAGAGTCCGGTCACTTGATTGCCACAGGTAATATTGACCTTGTGGAGGGAGTCGCAATGAGCACTTGGTCAATCAATCAATCAATCAGTCGTATTTATTGAGCGCTTACTATGTGCAGAGCACTGTACTAAGCGCTTGGGAAGTACAAGTTGGCAACATATAGAGACAGTCCCTACCCAACAGTGGGCTCACAGCCTAAAAGGTCAATCAGTGGTTATTGAGCACTTACTGTGTGCAGAGAGCATGGGCGAGTATGACACAATGGAGGAAAATACTAAACTCCCCACTTCTTCCTCCCCACCACCCCCGAGCATAGCTCCTGGGCCCAATGGACCGAATCGGCCGCAGAAAGAAAGAATGTCCTCAGGACCCCTGGAATCAGAGAGACAGAGACTGTACTTTCTTCCTCTCTTTCGAAGACCCAGTGGTGACTCTTTTAGAGAAGGAGCGTGGCTTAGTGGAAGGAGCTCGGGCTTGGGAGTCAGAGGACGTGGGTTCTAATCCCGACACCGCCACTTGTCTGCTGTGTCACCTTGGGCAAAACACTTAGTTTCTAGACTGCGAGCCCACTGTTGGGTAGGGACTGTCTCTATATGTTGCCAGCTTGTACTTCCCAAGCGCTTAGTACAGTGCTCTGCACACAGTAAGCGCTCAGTAAATACGATTGATTGATTCTCTATGCCTCAGTTACCTCATCTGTAAAATGGGGATTAAGACTGAGCCCCACGTGGGACAACCTGATTACCTTGTACCCAGTGCCTACTTAGAACAGTGCTTGGCACATAGTAAGCGCTTAGCAAATACCGTAATTATTATTTATGATTATTATCTATGATGGTAACACATCTATAAAACCTTATTGAAGACACATCTCCACCAAGAGGCCTTTCCTGATTAGGTCGTCATTTATTTTTATCCCATTCCCTTCTGCGTTGCCGTGGCTTGCTCCCTTTATTCAAACTCCCCCGTCCCGGCCCCACAGCACTTCGGTACATATCCGTAATTTATTTACTTATATTAATGTCTGTCTCCCCCTCTAGACTGTAAGCTCATTGTGGACAGGGAATATGTCCGTTCTATTGTTGTGTTGTACTCTCCCAAGTACTTAGTACGGTGCTCTACACCCAGTGAGTGCTCAGTAAATATGATTGATTAATGATGTTTATATCTGTTAAGCACTTAGAAGCAAATCATTTTGGACACAGTCCCTGACCCGTGTGAGAGTCACAGTCTCCATCCCCGTTTTACAGATGAGGTAACTGAGACAGAGAAAAGTGAAGTGATTCGCCCAAGGTCACACAGCAGACAAGTGGCGGAGCCGGGATTAGAACCCATGACAATCTGATTCCCAGGCTTGTGCTGTATCCGCTGCTTATTCAGCGCTTAGAACAGTGCTTTGCACATAGTAAGCGCTTAATAAATGCCATTATTATTATTATTATTATTATTGATCGATTGAATGATCTACAAACCCTTGTTTTAATGAGGGCAGCGTTACCTTAAACACCTTGATTGTGTCTGTGTCTGAACTGACTGCCAAAGTAGGTGTTGTGTTTCTTGTTACATTGTTGGGTTTTTTCCCCCCTCCTAAATGTAACATTTTAAAATTTCATTTGTGGATTTGTCCTAATTTAAAGCAAGCTTCCGTGGCAAACCTAGGTTTTACCTTTTGACACCTGCAGATAGAAAAATGTTTGTTTGCATTTTGGCTTTGGCCTTTTCAGGATTTAGCCTTTTACATAATAGTTCATTTTCCAGCTGGATTCGTCCTAATTTAAAGCAAGCTTCCGTGGCAAACCTAGGTTTTACCTTTTGACACCTGCAGATAGAAAAATGTTTGTTTGCATTGTGGCTTTGGCCTTTCCAGGATATAGCCTTTTACATAATAGTTCACTTTCCAGCACCCTATTAAGAAATAAAATGCGCTCAGTTTTGGAAAGAGCATCGCCAAATGTTAAATTGTTAGCGAAAAGCAACCATGTGCTCAGCCATCTGTGTTTTGTGTGTCTTTTCCTACACAGAAGAAAGAATCATCAAATTCTGGCATCAAGAAGAAAGGAACGAAAGCTGCAGAAGCTAAAAAAGTTTTGAAGAGGAAATTCAAAGTCAACACAAAAATCACCTTTACCGAAGAGGGCGAGGTAAGGCTCAATCACATCCTTTTTGTGCTGCCAAATTGTGTTACTGTTTTCAGAACAGGGATGACTCAGGTTCAGCATCAAAGGAAAGGCAGTTGCCTGAAATCGTAGGCCACTTGCTGGCTGGGTGGCCCAGGCATCGTGATGTCGAAGCGCCGAAATCACCGCAAGCCCCCTATTTTATACCCTTTAGAGGACCGAGGCAAAGGATGAAGAACTAGCTGAGAGAGACAGTTGGTGGCCGTCTTGCCTCCTTTTCAACTAATGTGGAGTTTGCCACCTCTGCATATCCCCTTTTATTCTGGTTTACCCTGACAAATATCTGAGCCGTGTACTTCTAGTAAAATATTCAGCAAAAGAGAAAAAAAAAGAACCCAACAGGCTTCAGAAGATCCGATGCCCTAGGAGGTGGTGTTTTGTGGCATAAATGACATGGTCCGTGGTACCTCTTATATGATTAAAACACCTGCGGGCAGGACCTTAAAAGATACCGCCACTCCCCAAAGTCCTAAAGGGGAAGGTCAAATGCATGTGAAATTGGCTACTGAAGTTTTCCAGTCCACACTAAGTAAAGGAAGTGTCCATATAATGAATTAGATTTTAGACTGTGAGCCCACTGTTGGGTAGGGACTGTCTCTATATGTTGCCAATTTGTACTTCCCAAGCGCTTAGTACAGTGCTCTGCACATAGTAAGCTCTCAATAAATACGATTGATGATGATGATAATGAAACCTGAGAGATAAGGCTCCTAAGCCGATAACCGCTATATTCACTGCAATAGTTACCCCTCACTTCAGCTTTAAGGAGTAAAAGTTAACGTTGCTCTATGGTGATTTCTGCTAGATGTACAATCGGAAATGCCGGTTTCGCTACTGAAGGGGGTACAAGTTTCCCTTAATGTTTCCTTCCTCGTTCGTGTGTTTAGTTAGTTCAGCAGTGGCCACCTGCCCAGAAATCCAACGTGAATGAAACTGACGAGGGCGATGATTCTGCTGGCATCGACCTGGATAAAGCCAAAGAGAGACTACAGGAAGAGGACAAATTCGATAAAGAAGAATATAGGCAGAAAATTAAAGCAAAGCATAGGGTAAGTCTTTACTTGGAAAGAATGGTGGGGAGATGGGACCCTGTCAAACAAGAATTAGATTTCTTTCAGTGTGTTGAATCTTAGAAAGAATGTTCCAGGTATTTTAGACAGTTTACAGTTTTTATTCAGTTTAGCAATTGCAGCGAGCTGAGCGTATCCAATTTTGGCAAAACAAAAAATGCTGGCCCAGATTATTCAGAAATTGTCATTAATCGCTCATATTCATACAGTGGTCATATTTCTGCCAGACACCACTGGCGTTCATAAATTGTAACATTACTGATTAGTTTTTCACACAGCTTCTCAAAATATTTATCTGTCATCAGACCAGAGTGAAACATTCCGATATTTGGCGGTTGATAACACATTCAGTCAGTCGATCAATCAGTCGGCCATACTTATTGAGCACAGCACTAAGCACTTGAAAGAGCATAAAACAATGGAATTAAGCAGACACGTTCCCTGCCCACAAAAACCTTATAGCATTAGTATCCTCACTCCAGCCTCACTTTTCAGTTTATCGTTTTAGAGTGGACCTCACATTTGGAAGATGGTAATGGTAGTTCTGTCAGTTGATCAGTAGTATTGAGTGAGCATTTGCTGTATAACCTCACGAGGAATCAAGTGTGATTCTCTGTACACAGTTAGTGCTCAATAAATACGGTTGAATGAATGAATGAATCATTATCACTCCTCATTGCTCTGAAACTGGGGCTAAACTGCATTCCAGGGCCTGTCACTGAACATTTAGTTCTCAAATGTTGGTGAAACTACTCAATAACATAATTGTGGCTTTGCCAGTAAATCCAGGTTGTACAGCCATAAAGAATTCTGGACAGCTCTTGGATATTTGATGTGTAATATAGTAGTAGTAATTGTGGAATCTATTAAGCACTTATTACACGCCAAGTACTGTGGTAGATAGAAAATAATCGAGGCTCACAGTCCAAGTAGGAGGGAGAGCTGGTTTTGAGTCCCCATTTTGGAGATGACGATACTGAGGCCTAGTGAGGTGAAATGACTTGCCCAAGCTCACACGGCAGTCAGGTAGCGGAGCCAGGATTAGAACCCAAGTGCTTAGTACAGTGCTGTGCCTAGAGTAAGCATTCAATAAATACCATCCAAGCCCATGCTCCTTATCACTAGGCCACACTGCTTTTCTGTCCCTTCAGTATGCCTGAACTCCAGGCAATTGCATTTATTTTCTGTTTAATGCTAATGACCTACTCTGTGATCCCTGTAGAGACAGAACATGTTATCCAGGGCCAGCAAAAATTACATTCCATAGTAGTCAGAGTGGTCTGGAGAAGCTTAAACACAAGAACCGGAGCTGCAGTTGGGAAAATGCTGGCTGCCGAGGACAACCTGTATATTTGTAATTATTGGAAAAGCATGTGTAAAGGTCAAAAGACCTTTGGTAATATAGCTGTAAGGCTCTCGTAGAAATAAATGCACTTCATTCCCTCCATTTTCTAGGCATTACAAGCCCTGAATAAATGTCTGGACAGTGGAAACAACGGAGAGAGTTATGGGCAATTCAATACAGCAACCTCTAGTAGATGGTGTTGCATCCTTTGTGAGAATCAGAAGGTTCCCACGTGTTAATGTTATCCGTAAATGCCTCATTCTGAGAAAAAGAAATCTAAATAATCTTCATCTTCTATTTGTTTCTTCCACTGGTAACCGGTGACAAGATTATTATAGGGTTTTAAAACAACTGCAGAATATGATTTTTAATTTTTTTAAACACCTAGACGGAATAATAACTGACTAAACTTTTGTGAATTTCTCCCCCCACCAGGAGAAGCGACTGAAAGAAAAGTTATTGAAGAGAGATGCCCGGAAGAAACAAACAGCGGTAAGAATTTGTATTTTAACCAGAATCACGAGCATAATGTTGAAATATAATTCAAGTGCAGTTGCTCTTCAAAGTCATTAATTGAAGTGCTTTCTATTCCATTTCCTCAGAATGGAATTAGTGTTATGCTAACATATTTTCTTCTCGGTTGCCTGCCATTTTCCCTCACATACTTCCCGTCTCTGATGTGACAACTTGCAGCTCAATAGGAGAGAAAGCGTGCAATTTTCGTAATCATTGGTGCTAGGTTACGTGGCTTTTATTTTCTCTCTCTCTGGTTCTCTTCTCAGCCCATTGAGAGCAATAGTCTGGCCGCTCTTCATGTCAAATTTGATGTAGTTTTAAGCTTCCTCTTCTTAAGGCTGTGTGCCCAAGAGTCTGAATAGTCAACCTGGCAGCAATTAACTCTGAAAATATTTTGTATCTTCCCGTCATGTTGGAAAATTCAGGAGGAAATGTTCTGTGTCTCAATTTCAGTTTATTACACTCCATAAATGATAATGCCAAGAAATGCTAAGTCTCAGATGTGCGTGTACGATTGTAAACACATCCAGGCTATGTAGAGTAATCATTTTTCTCTGGCATATTCAGTACTGCAGAGAGTTTGGCTTGTGCCGATCGGAGGGCGTTCAGCTAAAGTGATTTCCTAGGACAGGGGCCCAATAGCATATGTCATTTTTCGTTCCGTGTCTCATTATGCTGTGGCTGAATGGTCATGATTTCTGCCTGGCAGTTAGCAAAGATCCGAGTCCCCTGAGCAAAGGCATAATGTTCCATGTCAGATTTTTCCATGCCGGCCATGGTACTAAAGAGAACAAGTGTGAGATAACTCATGTGACAGTTCCTCTACAATATAAGATGAAAAGACTATCCGGAGTCAGTATTAAATACCCTTTATCTTCAAAAATGGTGCATATGCAGTTTGACCGCTAAATCGATAGTCGATTTGTGCATCAAGTTTTTAATATGTAAGCGTGTACCAATGGTACAAAATTGTATTCTGGGGAGGGTGAACTGGCAAGTTTCAATTTAAGAAGGAGGAGCGTCTGACCCTAATCGGAGGTATTTAATCTTCACAAATATTATATGTGGAATTTGTTTTGATCTTCACACTCAAGGAAGTTTGCCTTATTTCACAGTAAGTGAGCATTAAAATGTCTCAAATGAAATGACAGCCCGGAATTAAAAAGAAACCTTTTCCACTCTTGGGGGAAGAATTTGTTTCTTTAGGTAATTCGAACACCTTGTTTTTAGATGCAGTTGATGTGGTTCATTTGAATTTTTGGTGACGAGCTGCTTTCACATTGGATTCTTTTTTCTTCTCTGCTTGGGCACAACTGAGCCCACTGCAGTCTGAACTGCCCCACGTTTTTACCGATGTCAGGTTCCCTGATTCTGTTTCTGAGGGAAGGGTATTTCTGTAAACAAACTCTTCAAACTCAGGTTGTCTTTGTTCCGTACCTTCTGTTTATTGGATTCTTGACATCTTTCGGATAGAAACGCGGCTGGAAGAAATACTTGGGAGCCCAGTTCTGAGGTATCCGCCTCTCTGTCTTTCATCCCTGGTTGCCACAACCTCAGAAGGCTACATTCCCAACAGGGGATTCTGTATTCATTCAATCGTATTTATTGAGTGCTTACTGTGTGCAGAGCACTGTACTAAGCGCTTGAAAGTTGGCAGCGTCTAGAGACGGTCCCTACCCAACAGCGATTTCACATCTTTGCTCCTCGGTCTGGGATTTTCAGTAGACCGCTTTGAGTCATCCTTGCTCAGAACTGTGGACCCAAATTCATTTCAGCACCTTCCCTGTCACCGAAATAACAAAGTAGCCCCTGCCCTTTGGAAAGAATAATACTTCCAGGGGCACAAAGGCACAGTTTCCAGCCCAGACCAAGCAACCGCCTTGACAGGCCCAGTCTGGCTAGCAGAGCCTGAGGAATTAACTTGAGTCATTCCCTCTGCATTTCTTGGAATGGAAGTGACAACGTGTGACGGCCTGCTTGGCTCCCAAAAGGCCAGGCAAGACAGCCGGACCCATAGGACCGAACAGCGGAGATTGAATGAAGGCTTCGTGACGCAGGGCCTTGAGATACGACAGACAGTAAAATGAAAGTGTATGTGAGTGATTCAGAAGTAAAGCCTCCTTTGGAATTGGCTAGATGTGAGCGAAAAGCAGATTAGGTAAGTAGAAAACTCAGTTCTGTGTTCAGCCTTCATTAGAAGGTGATGATCTCTTAAGAAATTTGTAGTCTAGCCTCAGGGTGAACCTTAACCTTTGAGCCTTCTTTCAGAATAAAGATTGTGGTTTTGATATTCCTCTCTTCTCCTCTTAATGTATCCTTAGCTGTAAAAGCCTCCATTAGTAATAATAATAATAATAACAGCAGTGGTATTTATTAAGAGAAGCAGCATGGCTCAGTGGAAAGAGCCAGGGCTTTGGAGTCAGAGGTCGTGGGTTCAAATCCCGGCTCTGCCAATTGTCAGCTGTGTGACTTTGGGCAAGTCGCTTAACTTCTCTGTTACCTCAACTGTAAAATGGGGATTAAGACTGTGAGCCCCACGTGGGACAACCTGATCACCTTATAACCTCCCCAGCGCTTAGAACGGTGCTTTGCACATAGTAAGCGTTTAACAAATGCCGTTATTATTATTATTATTATTATTATTATTATTATTATAGTAAGCACTTAATAAATGCCATTATTATTATTATTATTATTAAGAGTCTGCTGTGTGACCATGGGCAAGTCACTTAACTCTTCTATGCCTTAGTCACCTCATCTGTAAAATGGCGATTAAGACTGTTGAACCCTTTGTGGGACAGGACCTGTATCCAACCTGGTTACCTTATATCTACCCCAGCACTTAGTATAGTGCTTGGCACTTAGTAAGCACCCAGCAAGTGCCATAAAAACATGTAGTTACTGTGTGCAGAAGACTACAGTAAGCTTTGGGAAAGGGTATTCAGGTGGGGATTAGACACAAACCCTTTCCCTCCAGAGGCTCATGACCTATGATGTCCCAATCCATTAATGTGTAGATCTTTTAGGGAAGTCTACTCAAGGGACAATTGTCGCCCCAGAGAGTTCAGCCAGGAAATATCTTCTCAATTTCCTCCTCAGGCCCTCTTTGAAATCTGCCACCAACTGAGCAGTTGTGGATAGCCATTGTACAAATGGGATGGAGGAAGCAGGAGAGTGGGGAGAGGGAGAATTAGGTGAGAGGAGCTGGATTGGTGTGAGCCCCCTGAGGAACAGGGGTTGTATCTAACTCCCAACTGGGTATTCTGTCCCGGCGCTTACTACGATGGTTAAATTCTGTCACTACTACTGGGGAGGTTATCGGAAGCAAAGCACCCAGAACTGATTGGCCCTTGGGTCCCAGGCTTACAGGGATCGTATCTAAGAACTCGGTTGTATTGTAATAATGGTAATAATAATGATATAGTGTTTGTTAAACGCTTAATATGTATGTGCCAAGCACTGTACTCGGAGCTGGGACAGCTACAAGGTAATCGGGTTGGACACAGAACCTGTCCCACCTGAGGCTCACAGTCTTAACCCCCATTTTACCAGTGAGGTCCCCGAGGCACCGAGAAGTGACGCGACCTTGCCCCGGGTCACACAGCCGACAAGTGATGGAGCCGGGATAGGAACCAGGTCCTTCTAACTCCCAGGCCTGTGCTGTATCCACTAGGCCATGCTGCTTCTCATTGTACTGTTCCTAGTGCTTACTACAGCCCTCTTAACTCCGTAAAACACTCAACACATGCCACCGATTTAATTGATTACAGGGTCAGACTAAGCTGAACCTTCCCAAAATCCCTGTAAGTATTTGTTCATCATGTTGGCTATACAGATAGCCAACAGAGTTGGAAAGTAAAAACAAGCAAAGGCAACTGAAGGATTTCTTTGGTCTTCCTCTGTTCTTTTATTGCTCTGTAGTTCTGTTTTTTGGGGGGAGTACGTTGCACCGGAGAGAGCCTCCTTGCTCCCTAGCAGGCTACGCACCGTGCACTGACCCTGGAAAATCACTCCCCAAACCGAGGTTCAAATACAGATCTTCCCCAATTTTAGGATGTCAGGATTGGGACAGACACTAAGCTCTGGAAGGAAATGCTTCCAGGTCCTGGAGGATTATGGAACTGTGCCTTAAACTGTTGGCTTTGGGAGATTGTGAAATCTGCTTCTCAGATAAAGTAATAATAATCATAATGCCTGGGCTTGGTCTGGAGAAATAGGAGGAAGAGAGGCAGGAGGGAATGGGAATTATTTCCACTTCTTTTTAATTTGGCCCATTTGGAGAAAGAAATTATACCTATGTTACCGACAGGACTTTATCAACTGAAGGGAAGAGTTTTTCCATTCATTTAAAAGTTTCCAAAATATTCTCAATAATTTTTATTTGTCTTTACGCCATGAAATTCTCAGGAACAATTTCTTGCGTCTCATGCCCTAACACATAATTGTGGTATCCAGAAGTGGCGCCTCGCCATGATTAATTTAAAAAATAAATTGTTGAGCCACCAACTATAGGACAGATTTTGTTGAAACGAAAAGCAACTTCGTAGAAACATAAACACTATTTCCGGTTTCGAAGAAGATTGCCTGAGGAAATGGGGGCATTTCAGCTTGGAAAGACGAAGACTGAGAGCACCGCGATAGAAGTCTCTAACACCGTAACGGATTTGAAGCGAGCTAACCCAGAATGTTCACCAAATCACAGAATCCCGGGACAAGAGGGCAACTTCCTGAAGCTTGAAAGTGGTAGATTTAAAATAAGCAAAAGCACTTCCATGCAGTGGGAGCAGAGAGGGCGGGTATAAGCCTGGAATTTGTTACCACAGAAAGTTGTGTAGGCAGATATATAAATAGGCTCAAGAGGGAGTTGGATAAATTCATGCCAGTGGATCCCAAATGGACTTTTGGAGGGAAGTGTTAAGCATACCAGGAAGCCCAGAATGTGTTTTAAATCGAGGGCAGGCACTTCCCGAGATTATTCTCAGATTCCTCATGCTGGTTTAGGGAGAGTAGGGGACGTGTGGAGAGAGGTGTTTGAGACGGAGAAGGGCCTTGCAGATACTCAGGATGGCTTCTACCTAGCTTTGAGTCTGCCCCAGTTAGAGTACTGTCAGCATCTAAGAGCAGCCTTTGAGTCGGGATTGCTGACAAGCTTGTGACTGGCTGAGTCAATCTATCAGTGGTGTTTATTGAGCATTTACTGTGAGCAGAGCACTGTGCTAAGTCCTTGGGAGAGTATAATGCAATAGAGTTGGCATGATCCCAGCCCTCAAGGAGTTTACAGTCCAGTGTAGGAGTTTACAGTGACCATGGAGGTGGACTTTTAGTCCTTTGTGCAAATGAATCTTTGGGCCAGATCAGGTGGGGAGGTGCATCTGAGTTAAAGGACTGTTTTTTCAGCCTACTGAAGTTTAGATGGATTTAAACAAGTGGCTTTTTCATATATATATGTATTATACATGTACATATGTATATATGTATGTATATATATATACACACACACACACACATATATATGTATGTATCTATATCCTATATATATACACACACATATAATGATATTTGTTAAGCACTTTACCTTGTTCCAGACACTGTACTAAGTGCTGAGGTAGATACCAGTTAATCAGGTTGGACATAGTCCATGTCTCACAAGGGGCTCACAGTCTTAATTCTCACTTAATAGATGAAATACTTGAGACATCTAGAGGTTAAGTGGCTTTTCTTAGTCCTGTGCCTCTGAAAGACAGCCCTGGGAGACGCTGAATGTCAAACTGGGGGTATAATGGCGTAAAGATGTACCAATGAAAATACAAGATCACGGGTTTGTTACCTGGTTGGGTACTTTTTTTTTTTACCAGTCCCGATGGCCAACCATAAAATATTATTAATGCTGTGCTCCATAATGGCACTGCTAACACTTGTCATATATCACACTAACAATATGTCATTCTTAGGTGTCCAGAATAGGTGATGAACCCCCCCGCCTATGCTTTGAGCTCATTGTGGGCAGGAATTGTCTCTCTTTATTACCGTATTGTACTTTCCAAGCGCTTTGTACAGTGCTCTGCACACAGTAAGCGTTCGATAAATACGTTTGAATGAATGAACGAATATTGTGACTTAGCTAAGCCGACGTCCAAATGTCTATTCACTGATGCCACAAGACAGACTGTAAGCTCGTCCTCTAGACTGTAAGCTAGTTTTGGGCAGGGAATGTGTCTGTTAATTGTTATATTGTACTCTCCCAAGTGTTTAGTACAGAGCTTTCCATGCAGTATGCGCTCAGTAAATACGATTGAATGAATGAAATAGGATCCTAAGCAGCTCTTTTGGATGTTTTCCGAAGTCAGCTGAGGAGTAGAAACGCAATCATTTTCACAGTGCAAAATGTAGGTGTACTAATTTACAGCTTTGTAAGATCCAAGTGAAAAGTTGTAAATTACCCCATTACCACAGCAGATTTCCTGTAGAGATTCAAAGCTTCTTACCTACAATTAGATTCAAGCCTCCCATCCCAAAAAGAAGCTCTGAGATACACAATGACTAGTGGCCAGTGGCAAGAGTTTGCTAGCCACTTCATTATAAAGGAGTCCCAGTTCTCTATAAATTTTAGCCTCAACATATTCTTATTATGACACTATAGTATTTTCCCTAGGGATCTCATCATATTCATGAAACCAGTTTTGCTGACAGCTTAAAAAGTCATCAGAGATTAAAAATTGTAATAACGCTTAACCAGTTCATGGAAAAAAAGATGATGAAATTGATGACAGTGAGGCTTACTATCCTGAATAAGCAGGGCCATGGATCAGATTTTCAATTATTAAATTTCTGCTTTGCCCGAAGCGTGATTTCATTTTTGTTCTGGCCTAGATTTTCTGGCCCGTGGTCCTGTGCTAATCCATCGCTGTGTTAAACTCCAGCTCAGTTGTGATCGGGCTTTTTTGGTTACATTATCTGGTATTTAAGCCATTTCAGCAGTGGTGATGGTGGAAGGATAGACTTGAAAGAAGAGGAGAATAAACCTGCAAACATAAGTGAAAACTTGGCTCCTTCATGGGTAACTTGAGGTCTGATAACAGCCTCTAGAGAAGATACAATATTCATGAACCAGTGTTAGTTTGTAAAGTTCCACTAGCCCCCAAATCTGCTTTGTGTTTTATCTGAGAACAAATTGTATTATTAGTGTTCTGGTGCTTCTGAGGTGGTGGTTGTTTTTATTTTTTTCATTTTTAATTCTCTAACATTTCCAACTGCTCGTTTTCCGAGTGGAAATTTCTCAGCCTCCGTAAGCAAGGTTCTTTTGTATAGCTGACATATTAGAAAGGAGATAACCATCCATTTTTGTATGTGCCCGAACTAAAATGGGCAGTAACTTTATGGCCTAGTAGAGAACCATGTTGCATCAGCTCAGAAGTATTACCGTTTAGTAAATTTTCTTTTTTTAGCCTCTGATTACGAAGCCCATTTTGCTGAGGAGTTACGCGGTCAATAAGATACATCTTAACTGTGGTATTTGCTAAGCACTCACTGAGTGCCAAGCACTGTACTAAGCACTGAGATAGTCACAGGATAATCAGGTTGGACACAGCCCCTGTCCCACATGGGGATCGTAGTCTGAGTGGGAGGGAGAACAGCTATTTAATTCCCATTTTACCGGAAAGTAAAGCACAAGAAGTTAAGTGATTTGCCCAGAGTCACCCAGCAGGCAAGTGGCAGTTTAGAACCCAGATTCTCTGATTTCCATACCTGTGCTCTTTCCTCTGGGGAGTGTTTCTTGATTTATTTTCCACAAAGAGGGACAAGACTGGGTTATCCACCTATGATCCCCCACTGATTCGAGACTGCCTGCAGTAATCCCCAGAAGAGCCTTCTTTTCTCCCACCCCCCGACCTCCACCTTCACTTCCTCAGTGGCTGCTTTTCTGGGCTGAAAAATAACGAGTAAGCATGCCATAAAAAATGTCATTACCGGATCAGACCAATTGTACATTTGCAATTTGCCTCTGACATTGGCAACAATTTGCCACAGTTAGGGCTCCCTTGGCCTTGATCTTGTAACTTTCTTTCAGGGCTGACTCTCAGACTCTGTGATGGGAGTTTGAATCTTTTACTTCTCTTTCTCAAATAATTTTCCTTCCTTATTATGAGATATGCCGTTTCCACCCTAGCCCCCAATTGCTTTATATGAGAATATCCATCACATTATTTAGGGATAGGAGCTGAGCATCGTGATCTGTACCAAAGGATAAGAGAGTTGAATTTGGCTTTTGTATCCTTGAACACTTTAAATTCCAGATAAATCTGAGGAAGAAGAAAAAGCTGTTCTTGACATCCTGATCAGCATCCTCAGATATGAGCTGAAAGAGAGAGGGAAAGAAAGAAATGGCAGGAAAGAAAAAAAAATCAGTCAGAAACAAGCATTCTCCTTTTGATTGCTAAGAGATCTCCTCATAATAGGGGGGCCCAAGGTTACATTGTAGCAGTACATGTGCCTCTAAAATGTGATATTTTTTAGCATCTTTTAGTTTTTTGAGCTGTGACGAATTGTTTTCGGATTGAAGGCAGATGGTTTTCATGCTGGTTTAGCAGTTAGAGAAATAACTTTCCAGGCCCATGTGACTTTACTTGATTTATAAAGCGGGCGTTCTGCAGAAATTGGAGTGACTATGGTTCTTTCCATATCCCATCTTCAATTATTTGATGTCTGTCTCTTCCTTTAGGTGGTAAACTATTCTTTTTAATTGTATTAAGAGCTTACTATGTGCTAGGCACTGTAGAAGTGATGTAGATACAAGCTAATCAGGTTGGACATAGACAATGTCCCATGTGGGACTCACTGTCTTAATCCCCGTTTTACAGATGAGGTAACTGAGACCCAGAGAAGTTAGGCAACTTGCCCAGGGTCTTACAGCCGACAAGTGGCAGAGTCAGAATTAGAACCCAGGTCCTTCTGATTCCCAGGCACTATCCACTAGACATCGCTGCTTTTATATGAGGACAGAGATTTTATCTAATTCCATGTTCTCTCCCAAGCCCTTAGTATATACATTCATTCAGTCAATCATATTTATTGAGCACTTACTTTATGCAAAGCACTGTATTGAGTATTTGGTATAGTGCTCCACATAGACTAGGCACTCAGTAAATATTATTGTTTGTCCAGAGCCCTCGTTCTAAATAGTTTAACAGCATCCGAGACCCAAATGCTAGTGATCTGATGGATCTCAGGAAAAGTTTTCAGATGTTCCGAAGTTAGGGTTTGGGGGAATGGTGGAATAGTTCATTTTTGAGGCCTGCTACCATCTAGACTGTGAGCCCGTTGTTGGGTAGGGACCGTCTCTATAAGTTACCAACTTGTACTTCCCAAGCGCTCAGTACAGTGCTCTGCACACAGTAAGCGCTCAATAAATACGACTGAATGAATGAATTTCCATCCAGCTGTTGCCACTTTTCACATATTTTTGCACTGCCCATTTTCTCAGCCGGTTCAAAGTCATCTTAGGTACGGTTAGAAAATGCTGGAGAGGTTATGGGAGGAGCACGCCTTTGTGGCCTTGGCGATTCCTGTTTTTGTGCTTTTTTCCCCGATCCCGTTGACTTGACCATTTTTTTCCCTTAAAACTACGTCTTGTGTCTGGCAGTTTCAAATAACACATTGCACCGTCCTCATCAATTTGTTTGTTTTGGTGCCGCTTTCCCTTGGCAAGGGTTCAGCGTGATTAAGTTGTTAACAGAAGTCCGTTCTGAATTCAAAGAACATTATCTCTGCCATTGATTGCCCCTTGCTGGCATCCAACCCTTAAGGTTTTCAGCCTTCACTGGTCCAGCACATTTCTCTGGTGCCAGTGTGAAGATGAAAGGCCAGAAGCGTAGAGGAAAAACGATCTCTAAGTCAATATTCATCGCTGACTGGATGGAACGTAAGCCATCATAAAAGAATGAGATTATCGGTTAATGTCTGTGCATAGACTTGGGGTTTTGAGATTAACTTTACCCCCAAGTTCCAGGTTATCTCTTTAGCCGATCTAATCAGCGGAGTGTGTTCGTGAGATTATTTTCGCAAAGTTTTATTTTTGGCATTTTAGTGAGACGTGTTTGAAAGAGAAGGGGTACATTTAAACAACCTGCAGCTGCTAGAGCTCCACACATAATATGGTAGAGTTTGGCGTTTGCCTCAATCTCTGAGAAGGAGTTTAGGCATAACGTTTCTGGGCTTGGCCCTGGCCTTAACTCCCATCCCTGGCTGGAAACTGACAGAGGGCAAATGGAAAGGGTGAGAGTCCCGCAATCCTTAGCAGCCATCTAACCTCTAGCCTTCTCCCCCTCTAGACCGTAAATTTGTCGTGGGCAGGGAATGTCTGTTATATCGTACTCTCCCAAGCACTTAGTACAGGGCCGTTCATGCAGTAAGCACTCAATAAATTTGATTGACTGACTGACTGCCAGCCCATGAGCCAACAAGCCTTCGAAGGGCTAATGGTTCTCTGGTTCTCCTGGGTTGTTACTGATGATTCACAGCAGTCTAGCATGTCACTAGAGGACTCTGCTTGTTCCCATAAAGCTAAGGCTCGCCTGTATTGCCTTTAGGAGAAGCAGCGTGGCTTAGTGGAAAGAGCCCGGGCTTGGGAGTCAGAGGTCGTGGGTTCCGATCCCCGGCTCCGCCACGTCAGCTGTGTGACTTCGGGTAAGTCACGTCTCTGTGTCTCAGTTATCTCATCTGTAAAATGAGGATTAAGAGCGTGAGCCCAATGTGGGACAGCCTGATTACCTTCTCTCCTCTTGCCTGCCATCGAATCCACATTTTACAGATTGGGGAAACCGAGGCCCCAAGGAGTGAAGTGACAGGTGGCGCAGCAGGCAGGTGGCGGAGCCAGGATTAGAACACAGAACCTCTGGCTCCCAGCCCCAAGCTCTTTCCACTAGACCATGCTGCTCCACATGTAGCTCTTCAACACGGCCCAAGTTGGGTGGGTTCTTGTCCGATTTTTCCACAGCCCAGCCCTAGGCTGCCTGGCAGTTATCCGCAAGGTATCCTTTTCAAACTTGCGCATACTTTTCCAGTAATTTCTGACTTATTCAGGCTTCCTTTATTCAGGTCCTTAATGCCCACTTCTCTTTATAGATCTAAATACTAGGGGTAAAATCTTTCATTGGTCCTTCGCACCTCTACTAGAGAAGAAATGAAAGATGAAGAAATTCCAATCCATCTAGTTTGCCGTTTTTTGCCGCAGAGGAAACATTTAAACTGTTTTCTAACAGGAGGTTAGGGCTTTTCCCTTGTTCTCCTTGTTTTCCTGTTGCCTTAGCTTATTTTAAGACTCATTATGCAAGCCTGCATACAGGTATGCAAATCGTTGAAAACGTCATTCCACGCAACCAAGAAATCCAGAAGAAGCTGGCTGCGTAAAAAGTCCTTGGAAAATCCATTTCTCTTCTCAAAATGTAGTAAAATTGGAGCCACAACTCCGAGCGCAGCCATCAGATAAACTAAAGCATGACATAGGCAAAGTATGGAAATATTGTGGACTGGGCAGAGCTCTTTCTTTATCTTCATTCACATTTTTCCACTCAGAAATCCGTCAGTTGATCATTCAGTCAAATCACTTATCCTATCCCACCTCGATTACTGTATCAGCCACCTTGCTGACCTCCCTGCCTCTTCTGTCTTCCCACTCCAGTGCATACTTCACTGTGCTACCCAGATCATTTTTTTTTTCCAAAACCGTTCAGTCCATGTTTCGCCACTCCATAGGAACCTCCAATGATTGCCCATCCACCTCTGCATCAACCAGAAACTCCTTACCATAGGGCGTTAAAGGCTTCAGTCACCTTGCCCCCTTCTAATTTGCCTCTCTGACTTTCCTTCCAACTTAGGCTGCACCTGTTCCTTCTCTAACGCAACCCACTCACTCTACCTCAATCTCAAGTATCTTACCACCAACCTCTCACCCTCATCCTGCCTCTGGCCCGAAATGCCCTCCCACTTCATATTTTACAGACAATCACTCTCCCCACTTTAAAAGCCCCATCAAAATCACATCTCCCCCAAGAGTCCTTCCGTGACTAAGCCCTCGTTTCCTATTCTCCACTCCCTTCTGTATCTCCCTTCCACTAATGTTTGCACCCTTTTTCATCCCTCCCTCAGCCTCACAGCATTTATGGGGGCATATCCATAATTTATTTATTAATAATAAATGTCTGTCTCCCCCTCTGGACCATAAGCTCGATGTGGGCAGGGAAGGTGTTTACCCAGCTTTGTTAGATTGTACTCTCCCAAACTCTTAAGTACAATGCTCTGCACACAGTAAGCACTTGAAAAATATGATCGATTGATTACATAGTTTAAAAATGTATACACATTTGTATTTTGTAATAATTGTGGTATTTAAGTCAAGCACTTTCCAACCAGGTCTTACTGCTTCTCTTTGTGTTACTAACTTTATTTATTCTGAAATTCCACTTTTCAACCACAAAGCCTAAACCGACACCACAGCCGTATCCCTTAACAACCACCTCACCCCTCCACTCCACCACAACTGTTCTTCTCCCCCACAGAGATCTCCCACCTTGGACTTCCTCCACTATCCTAAGCTCCCGTGAAATCCCCTCCTGGACACGCTGGCTGCTCCAAGCTCTAAGCTCAAACTCTTGCCTCCCTCTACTTCCTTCCCTCTCTGAATCCCAATCTCTAGCCCTCCACCACTCCCACAACCTCCCTCCTCCACCCCTGCAGTCTTGGAGCCGAGCATCGTTGTTGGAAATCCATTGACTGGGCCTACTTGCGCCTTTTTTCAGATTCACCCTCACCTGCTCCTACTTCTCCGTCCTCAGTTCCCATGCCCATAGCATCAGCTGGGGGCTTTGCAGAGCTACAGCTCCTTCACAAGCCAGAAGTTTCCGGTCCCGATCCTTACCCTCTGTCTCCACCTTCTCTCCACTAGTACGGACCACTGCATTCAGATCTCCACCCTCCTCACTTCCTGGAGACTGCCTCACCAAAGTCACCAAGAATCTCCTCGAAGCTTTGATGCCTCATCCGCCTTCTACGGTGTTTTCCACTCTCCCCTTAGTAGAACGACCTTCGATCTAGCTTTTGCTGGCATGGTATTCACCTCGTTCTCTTACTTCACGGAAAGCTCCATACCAGGATCATTTGCTGACTCCTCTTCTGTCTCATCTCCTAATTCGGATGACTCTCACAAGCTGCCGTTCTGGTTTCCATATTCTTCTTGTCCTATAATCATCATCTCGCTCCGTGGCTTTAGCTACCACCTCTATGCTTACAAATGCCCAGTTCTGCCTTGCCACTCCTTACCTCTCTCCCACTATTCCATCTCTCATCTCATCTCGCCTCATGAATATCCTGCCGGCATCTCAAATTCATCATGTCTGAAATGGAACAATTTAATCTTTCCTCCTTCCCCCCCTCCCCTCACTTAAATTTCCTTTCTCTGTCGGGGGTTTCAAGACATTTTTCCAGTCTCTGTCACTTTATTGCTCTTTTATGTACTGCCTTACTCAGGCCACTTCTTTCCATAGTTGGGTCTTAAAATCGCTTAGTTGGAGACTGAATTTCCATCACCAGCTTATCCTCTTGAATGAATTATAAAAAAGGAAACCTGCAGATTGTACTAGGAAGGACATGCTATGTTTTTCTTTGGAAGTAAATTTATAACAAGTGTTTTGACGTGTAAGATAGCTCTTTAGCTATCTATTCAAGTAAAAGCAAGATTCAAGCTGCATTTGTTTTTCCTTACCTTGGGATAGCTATATGAATTTGCCTCTGTTCTCTTTTGGGATAAAGTTTATTGTGGTCTTAGAGAAATTCTGATATATTTATGCATTAGACACAGTGGTCTAAAACCACCATTATGCTCTGTCACAGCCTGTAATACTTTCCATCCCTCATTTTCTCTTTGGATGGGTCTGAATAGGAAAAAAATGCTTTTCATCATTTAATGTTCAAATCAGAAAGCGTTGGTACTTAAACTTCCGAAGCAAGTCATTTAGAATTGGACATGTCGGTAAGCTGACAAAAATGAATTGTAAGAGAGTTGCAGTGATTCCTTGCTTTATTATTTTGTATATGTTTTTCTGCATTGCACTGATAACTTTTCGGTTGGTGATTTCATTTTTCTCAGGATCTTTCTCTTCTCTGAAAATCAACATATTATATGCTTTTCTATTAAACCCTGTGCTTCAGCAGATGGTGAATGATTCATCAGCTGAGGTTAAACAGACCAAAATTTTGGGTTCACTATCAGAAGAGATGCTTAAATTTACTTATTGCTTCCAGCAATCCCCTTATTATCCAAGGTTGCGGTGTAGGTGTAGGGGTTTATTTTGTTGTTGTTGGGGATTTTTTGTCTCCTAAGATTGCCCTTTAATGCAAAGCTGCTACCTTCTCATTTGGAGCAGAAGAGCATAAAGGGGACAGGGATTTGGGGGGAAATGTGTTCTTTCACGGATCTTACCTGAAACTGGCTACAATCAGTCAATCAATCATATTTATTGAGCGCTTACTGTTTGCAGAGCACTGTACTAAGCGCTTGGGAAGTACAAGTTGGCAACATATAGAGACAGTCCCTACCCAACAGTGGGCTCACAGTCTAAAAGGCTACACAGTTCAAAGATGAGCTTTATTAGCTGGGCTTTTTGAATCATATCCCCAAATCTATTGAAACTGAATGTAAAAAAGGATTTCTTGGGTTGAATTGTGTTTAATAACATTTCTTGACGTTAGGCTCATAATATGAGTGTTTTTGTAAATATTATCCAGTTTGCACTACTTAAAAAATCTGAGCTGCTGCTTCCCCATCACACCTCACCCCTCTGTTTTCTTTCTAATTATCTTCCCATTAGCCAGTCCTTTGCAAAATGAAAATATCCCGAGCACATTCGCATCTGCACTTTGATCTCGGCCATTCCCATGATGCGTTCTCTCCGCCTCACCCCCAAATCACTGTTGGCTATAATAGCAAAATGTCTGAAAGTGAACGTATTTCAGGGGAAACAAGGAACCTTTTGTGAAGGGACCTTTTATTGGGACTCCCCTCACTAAGCCTTTGGTAATCGAGTGCGATCATGTGCTCCGTTATAATCATTTCTCTCTCTTTTCAGTTGAAATCAGTGCACTCACCCTAATGTGTAGCAGATGGATTTCTTAGTGAATATTCTTGAACCATTTCAGGTGGCAGAATACATTACGTGAAATCAGGTGCCTTCTCTTCAACCTCTTATAGTTTTCATTAGTGGGAGATTTTGCCTTTTTTTTAATACCCTTTATATTCTTTACCATATCGGCACATTTCACTATAACCTCACCAGTCAATGTTGTTTTGTCTCTGCAATTGAACAGTTAAGACCCACTATTCTCCTCACCCTTAGAAGCAGCGTGGCTTAGTGGAAAGAGTATGGGCTCGGGAGTCAGAGGTCATGGGTTCTAATCCTGACTCGGCCACTGTACTGCTGTGTGACCTTGGGCGAGCCACTTAACTTCTCTGTGCCTGTTACCTCATCTGTAAAATGAAAATTAAGGACTGTGAGCCCCACGTGGGACAACCTGATCACCCCAGCGCTTAGAACATAGTGAGTGCTTAACAAACACCGTAATTATGATTTGCTCGAAATGTTAGAGCGACTCCTAACTGATCCAGATTATGGCATGCTCACCATTCGGGAGAAAGGGAATGTAAGAGCATGGGACTCGAGTGGCCCCATCCCCTTCTAGCCACCCATTTTCATTAGCCCACCCCCTGGATGTCTTGCACTCTGTCTACTGGCGAGCCCAAAGTACTTCCTGCAGCTTGCTTCAATCAGGACCTTGCTAAACGGTTGCAAACTTGGTTTTGCGGATTGATTTTCCGAATCCTATTTTTAAACTGCTTGGTTAAAAGAAAAAAATAACCTGACCAAAGCACGCCTAGCCGAGAAGCAGGACTCTGAATAGCAACAGGGTGAACCACTTCAGCACAAAATGCTGTGCGTTTGTACAGTTCCTGAGTGGAATCGTACGCTTTTAGGGTAGAATAGCATGTATTTTGGGGCACTACCTAATAGCTGTTCCGAAAAGTGTACCAGAAATGACTTCGTGCCATTACTTATGTTGGAAATTTATGTCTGCCTTGTCATTTTTTCCAGTTTCGAGTAAGATGTTAGAATGGATGAAATTACATTCTTCATTTTTTATTCCTGCGGTTCACACTCTTTCGATTCGCCCTGGTTTTCTGCATTTGAGGAGAGAGTAGTTGTAAATTGTAAATGCTGAATCCATGTGGGAAGGTGGGGGGAGGAGGAAGAAGCTTTTTTTTTTTTTTTTGCTGCTGCTGCTTCCGTGTAAAAGGGATGTGAGAAAAGGGAAAAACAAAGAGTGTGCCACATCCCCAAAGCAAGCCTTATTAAAAACTGATCTCCTCCAAGAGGCCTTCCTTGACTGGGCCCTCAATTCTACTTTTCCCGCACCCTTCTGCATCATCAGTGCTTTGCACATAGTAAGCGCTTAATAAATGCCATCATTATTATTATTATTATTACCCTTACACTTGGATTTGCTCCATTTATTCACCCCTCTCTCAGCCCTCAGCACTTATGAGTGTATCCGCAGTTGTTTATATTAATGTCTACCTCCCCGTCGAGACTATGAGCTCACTGTGGGCAGGGAACGTGTCTACCAGCTCTGTTGTACTCTCTGAAGCGCTTGGTACAGAAGCAGCGTGGCTCAGTGGAAAGAGCCCGGGCTTTGGAGTCAGAGGTCATGGGTTCAAATCCCGGCTCCGCCAATTGTCAGCTGTGTGACTTCGGGCATGTCATTTAACTTCTCGGTGCCTCAATTGACTTATCTGTAAAATGGGGATTAAGACTGAGAGTCCCATGTGGGACAACCCGATCACCTTGTAATCTCCCCAGCGCTTAGAACAGTGCTGTTCACACAGTAAGGACTCAAATGAATGTGATTGATTATCCCTGACTCCTCTCTCTCTTCCAACCCACGTGGTCAGTCTATTACTAAATCCTCCACAACTTCACTAAAATCCAGCTTCCCTCCATCCAGAGGAGCAGCGTGGCTCAGTGGAGAAGAGCACGGGCTTTGGAGGCAGAGATCATGGGTTCGAATCCCGGCTCTGCCACATGTGAGCCCACTGTTTTTAGACTGTGAGCCCACTGTTGGGTAGGGACTGTCTCTATATGCTGCCAATTTGTACTTCCCAAGCGCTTAGTACAGTGCTCTGCACCTAGTAAGCCCTCAATAAATACGATTGATGATGATGTCTGTGGACATGCTGTGTGACCTTGGGCAAATCACTTAACTTCTCTGAGCCTCAGTTACCTCATCTGCAAAATGGGGATTAAGACTGTGAGCCCCATGTGGGACAACTTGATCACCCTGTATCCACCCCCAGCGCTTAGAACAGTGCTTTGCACATAGTAAGTGCTTAACAAATGCCATCATTATTATTATTATTATTATCCAAACTGCTTCCACCTTAATCCAAGCACGTATACGAGCTCGCCTTGACTCCTTGCCGACCTCCCTGCCTCCTATCTCTCCCCACTCTAGCCCATATTTTGCTTTGTTATTTCATTTTTCTCCCAAAACGTTCAGTCCATGCTCCCCGACTCTTCCAGAACATCCAGTGGTTTCCCATCCGCCTCCACATCCAAAAGAAACTTCTCACCATTGGCTTTAAAGCCTTCCATCACCTTGCCCCCTCCTAACTCACCCCACTGCTGTCGTCCTACAATCGCACCTCGCTTCTCCAATGCCAACCCGCTCACTCCGCCTTGATCTCCCCCTTCTAGACTGTGAGCCCGCAGTTGGGTAGGGACCGTCTCTGTGTTGCCAACTTGTACTTCCCAAGCGCTTAGTACAGTGCTCTGCACACAGTAAGCGCTCAATAAATACGATTGAATGAATGAATGAATTTATTGAGCGCTTACTGTGTGCAGAGCACTACACTAAGTGCTTGGGAAAGTACACTATAACAATAAGCAGACACATTCCCTGTCCACTTACATACAGATCCATCATTTATTTATTCATTTTAATGTCGGTTACCCCCCTAGACCGTGAGCTGGTTGTGGACAGGAAATGAGTCAGTTTATTGACTCTTCCAAGTCCTTAGTTCAATCAATCAGTCGTATTTATTGAGCGCTTACTGTGTGCAGAGCACTGTACTAAGTGCTTGGGAAGTACAAGTCGTCAGCACATAGAGACAGTCCCTACCCGACAGCGGGCTCACAGTCTAGAACAAAATAAAATAAATAGAATAAATATGTACAAATTAAATAAATAGAGTAATACACATATATATCACATACACATATATACACATATATATCAATCACCAAATCACTTTCTGGATTACTATTCTAAGCAAATAAAGTACAACAAGAGGTTACCTGAAATCGTTTCAGTTCTGTCCAATTCACCCTCATCCAAAAGGTGGACTGGTTCAGTGCTTTGCACAGTAAGCGCTCAATAAAATTGACTGAATGAATAAGCTTGTTGTTCCTCCCAAACACTTAAAACAGGGCTCAGCGTACAGTAAGCATTCAGTAAATGTGATTGATTTAAGGTAAGGGCTGCTATCCCCTGCTTCAGGTGCACTTATTTTGGCTTTAGGGGAAGAGGCCTTGTCAGTGTGAGGGAAGAAAAGTCTCTCATGAGCCCCAGTCACGAAGATGTGAGTGACCCAATCTTTTTATGGGGGATTCGGAAAACTGTTCTAAAGGCACCAGTAAGCTTTAGGATTGGCTTTAGAGGCCTCTGGGAAATGAGAAATAGAGGCAAAGCTGGAATAAAAGATTATCATTAGGAATTGGGCTGAGGAGAGTCTAACGTGTGACTAAAAAAATATGGAAGTTCATTTCATAATCGGGACATAAGGGACATAATTTTCAATACTGTCATTCTATCCAAAGAAATGTAAAATCGGAGAGTTTCGTGTTAGGTGCCACTGGCCCTAGAGGATTTCTGCAAATCCAGTGGAAATGGTAGGCAGTTGACCGAAGAAGGAGCATGGCCTAGTGGAAAGCATGGGCCTGGGACTTGGGTTCTAATCCCGGCTCTGCCGTGTGCCAGCATTGTGAACTTCTGTGTGCCTCAGTTCCCTCATTTGCGGGCAATTCAATACCTGTTATCCCTCCAACATAGACTCTGCGCCCTCATTATTTTGTATCTACTCCAGTGCTTAGTGCAGTGCTGGGCATAGTAAGCACATAACAAATACCACAGTTATGATTAGTATTAGGCATAAAACAGAAAGATACACTCTGACTTTTCTGAGGGCTTCCAACTACTCTGCCCTTAATTTTATCCAGGAAGTTAGAAGAACGCAGAATTACTGAGTGTTACATTTGTTGAGCGCTTACTTTGTGTTAAGCATTGTCCGAAGTGCTGGGGTAGATACAGGTTAATCAGTTTGGACACAGTCCCTGTCCCACATGGGGCTCGCAGTCTAAGTAGGAGGGAAAATTGGTATTGAATCCACACTTTATATATGGGGAAACTGAGGCACCGAGAAGTTAAATGGTTTGCCCAATGTCACACAGCAAACCATTAAATCTAGGATTAGAACCCAGGTCCCCTGACTCTCAGGCCTGACTTCTTTCCACTAAGCCATGCTGCTTCTCTAAATGTTAATATCAGTATCTGTATTAATTGAGGCTTTATTCTCCCCCTCTACACTGCAAACTTGTTATGGACAGGGAGCATGTGTGCTGATTCTGTTATGTTTTACTCTTCCTAGCGCTTAGTACAGCGATGTGCATATAGTAAGCGCTCATTAAATACTGTTCATTGATTGCTTACCGCATGCAAAGTCCTGGGGAACATTGCAAAGTAAAAAGCACAGACTCTGTCCTCGAGAGTTGGCATAAAAATAGGAAGAGCTGTGTAGGTAAATAATAATAATAATAATAATAATGATAGTAATTTTTGGAAAGGCAGTGAATTTTGTTAAAATCCTTTAGTTATTTCTAGTTCTTCCTCTCATTTTTGCATATTTTTGTACTTGTGAACTTTTAATTAATGGTACAGGGGTACAGATTAGTAATATAAATCACAAAATGAATAAGATTAAGATCTATTTAATTAGAGCTAAGGTCAACGTTACATAATTGGTTGGCCATTAAGCAGTGGTGTTTACTGACAATCCTTTAAGAACGTTAAATTCCGCTTTAGAAACCATCTCCAAAACAGCTCAGTTTCCCCAGTAATTCAGCGTTAGGGAGAAAAATTTCAGTGAAGAAATCACTTTTGAGGAGGTCATGTTTTCTTCCTCAAATTAGCATTTATATAAGAGAGGGGAAAAGTATTTTCCACAAGCAACATCTGAGTCGCCCAAAACTGATTCCACTCTGAGCTAAGAGTATTCTGCTTATGGCCAGACAGCAGAGGTTTTTATAACAAAACTGTTTTTGACAGCAAAATTATGAGCTCATTTTAGTTCAGTGTCCTAGCTTTCTCATCTGACTTGTTGAAATCCTTTCTGGCACTGTTGCTGTTCCATTTCTTTTTGCAAAAGGAGCTAACTTAATTGCCATATTCACCGGTGCCCAGAGTTTTCAACCCGGATAGACCTTCAGCAGATTTACCCTTTTGTAGAGTTTGTGGCCAAAATATAGCTACCTTTCATCTTGGAACGATAAGCAAAAAAGGAGCCACTGATGGGGATTAGCGGTCGAAAATAAACTGATGCTGTTCCAAATCATACGCTCGTTATGGGCAGGGAACGTGTCTGCTAATTCTGCCAGATTGGACTCTCCCAAATCCAACTGGGTTAATTGATAATTCACACTCAGAACAATCAGACTCATGGTTCCTTGTGCCTGTTATTCAGGTAATTTTCCATAACCTGGAGTTTGAAATTCTTCTAGTAAGAGTGTTTGCGCACCTGTCTGGTTCTGTGACTCATGAGAAAACTCCAGAGAGAGGAGATGCATTCCCCTAGACTCTCAGCAGGGAGTGTGTCTACCAACTCTGTTGCATTGCACTCTCTAAAAGGCGCTTAGTACAGTGGTCTGCCCACAGTAAATGCTCGATATCTACCTCTGACTGTTTGATTCCCTGTCCCTGGGAGCTTACTTTTTTATGGTATTTGTTAAGCACTTACTATATGCCAGTCATCGTACTAAGCGCTGGGGTAGATATAAGTTAATCAGGTTGGAAACGGTCCATGTCCCACACAGGGCTCACAGGATTACTCTATTTATTTATTACTCTATTTGTTTATTTATTTATTTTACTTGTACGTATCTATTCTATTTATTTTATTTTGTTAGTATGTTTGGTTTTGTTCTCTGTCCCCCCCTTTTAGACTGTGAGCCCACTGTTGGGTAGGGACTGTCTCTCTATGTGCCAACTTGTACTTCCCAAGCACTTAGTACAGTGCTCTGCACACAGTAAGCGCTCAGTAAATACGATTGAGGATGATGATGATGATTAATCTCCATTGTGCAGATAAGGGAACTGAGGCACGGAGAAGTTGTGACTTGCCCAAGGTCCCACGGCAGCCAAGTGGCAGAGCTGGGAGTCTCACAGGAGAGAAATCCTGTTAATTCCTTGTGGGAAGGGTTCTTCCCTACTTTCCCTGTTGTAGCATACTCACCCAAGTGCCTCATATAGTGCTCGGCACACAGAAAGTGCTCCGTAAATAGCATTGATTAATTGGTTGATCAATCAATCGTATTTATTGAGCGCTTACTGTGTTCAGAGTACTGTGCTAAGCGCTTGGGAAGTACAAGTTGGCAACATATAGAAACAGTCCCTACCCAACAGTGGGCTCACGGTCTAAAAGGGGGAAACAGAGAACAAAACCAAACATACTAACAAAATAAAATAAATAGAATAGATATGTACAATTTAAATAAATAAATAAATAGAGTAATAAATATGTACAAACATATATACATATATACAGGTGCTGTGGGGAAGGGAAGGAGGTAAGAGGTAAATACATAGGTGATAGATAATGATCTAGCATCATTCATTCATTCATTCATTCAATCGTATTGAGTGCTTACTGCGTGCAGAGCACTGTACTAAGCACTTGGAAGTACAAGTTGGCAACATGTAGAGACGGTCCCTACCCAACAGTGGGCTCACAGTCTAGAAGAATTTGAACTCGGATCGCTGGATTCAAAGTCCAGAGTGCTAACCATTGCACCATAGAACCAGCTGGGCTCTGTCCACTGGGCTGGACCGCTGTCTTCAGTGCCTCTTATGAAAACTGTCCCCCTTAGCTGAATTGAAGTGAACTTTGTTGCATTTTGTAAAGCCGAGTGTCACAAATTACCCTTTGATATTAACGAACTCCACCCAAAAACTCTGAGATGACAATTCTCAACGAAAGGCTGTGGAGCCTCGCTGTAAGTCTGAGTAGTTTAGCAGTGACGCAGTGAAGGAATTGCTGTTGATCCTCTTATGATTGGCCAAGAGATGAGATTCATTAGCTCCAGGAGCTTTGGGGTCAGTTAAAATACTGGATAATGTAAATAGTCATTTATTTCCATTGATAAACCTGGGAGTAGAACACTTGCTCCTTACCTCTGATTACGGAACTGAAACTGACCAAAAATGTAGACTCCCTGCTCATCAGACCTCTAAATTGCACACTCCCCATTTTACTTAGCTCTCCTAGGAGAGACCCTACCCTAAAGCAATTAGCCGGACCCTTTAATTGTTATTCCTTTGAATTAATAAAGCTGGGTACATTGAGCGTGGCTTAACATACTTCAAAATGTCATCTGTTGATAAAACCTTGTTTCAATTCCCACAGTAGCTTTCCTCGATCAATTTTTCAAGTTCTATAAAAGGAGAAAATATTTACTAGATGATCAGTCATATTTATTGAGCACATATTCATTCATTCATTCATATTTATGGAGCGCTTACTGTGTGCAGATCATTGTACTAAGCACTTGGGAAGTACAAGTTGGCAACATATAGAGATGGTCCCTACCCAACAGCGGGCTCACAGTCTAGAAGGGGGAGACAGACAACAAAACAAAACATATTAACAAAATAAAATGAATAGAATATGTACAAGTAAAATAAATAGAGTAATAAATACGTACAAACATATATACATATATACAGGTGCTGTGTGGAGGGGAAGGAGGTGAGGGGGAGAGCACTGCTCTAAGCACATGGGAGAGTTGGGAGACACATTACGTGCCCACAAAGAGCTTACAGTCTTGAGGGGGAGATATGCATAAGGGCTGAGGGTGGGGTGAATTAATAGTACAAATACAGTAAAAATCCAAGTACAAATACAGTCATTTGGAAAGAGCTCAGCTTGCATGATGTCTAATGGAACAAAGCTCCAACCGGCAAATATGTATTTTTTAATTTACTTTGCTCTTCTTTGAGCATTTTATCCTCTCCACCTTCATTTTTCATGTTCTAGATAATTATTCGGGAAGAATGCCAAGCCAGTAGTGTGAGTGTAGATCTATGCAGGATCAAGAACTAGATATAGTCATATGCACATCTACATATGTATAGATATATAAATATAAATATATGCATATGTGTGTGTATTATGTATGAATGTGTATTCATAGTGTGTGCATACTGTAGTCCTGATTATTTTGGATGTCAGAGAACTGGGCATGCTGCTAAGGTAGGCAAGGAGAAAAGTGTTTAATTCATTGTAAAGTGTTCTTTGTCGTGGGTTTTATATCTCTGGGAGAGAAATAAATCCAGTCTCTTCCCTCCTTCATATTGTTTCTGTCAAAGCCTTGATAGGGGGCTTGCTCCCGTGCAGGCAGCCCGTGTGCTCTAAAAGTCAGCCCTGCTGCAGTGACGATCTTTTTTTCCCTAATTTCCAGGCTCGGGTTGGTCGTGTCAGGTGAGCCCAATCCCCATCCCCTGCCCTCACAATTTTTGTCAGGTAAATAATAATAATGCTGCTTTTCTAGTAAGCACTTAACAAATACCCCAATTGTTGTTATCATTTATCATTAGTAGTATTATTATCACCATTATTATTATCGTTATTGCTATCTCAAGCCAGTAATTTCATTCACTCAGGAGTACTTGACATAATCAGCAGCCTGGGCTGTGACAACTGCATAGCCACTTTTACTGCCTTGAAAAGTCTATCTAGGTCCTAAAATCACACAAAATGGATATAGGAGAATCCGAGGGGTTTATGTGATCATCTCCCTCAAGCCAATGAAGTCAAGCAGGTTCTTGAAGATGTTAGAAAGCTTCCTTGTGCTGCTGAAAGTGCCAAAACACACATACACACACACCAATGATTATGAACCTTTTAATACTTAGGAAAGCACTATGAAGTAACAGTGTGAAGAAGGCTGAGATCATGTTACAGGCCTGTGACAGACAAGCAAGGCACTCAGACAAATCTCCGTTGGCCAGCCGAAATTGAATACTGACACAGAATTACACCAGATGCCCTGCCAGCATCTCAAACTAAACATGTGCAAAACAGAACACCCCATCTTTCTACCTGTCCTCCCCGCCTTTCCCACCACTGTAGACAACACCACTCTTCTTCCCATCTCACAAGTCAGTAAATTTGGCCTTATCCTTGACTCATCTCTCTCATTCCACC
The DNA here is from genome assembly GCF_015852505.1 of Tachyglossus aculeatus. Lineage (NCBI taxonomy): Eukaryota > Metazoa > Chordata > Mammalia > Monotremata > Tachyglossidae > Tachyglossus > Tachyglossus aculeatus. The sequence goes on along the minus strand of NC_052085.1, from coordinate 19,941,446 downwards.
CACATTGAATCTGTCACCATATTCCATTTGTTCTTCTTTCACAGTATCACCCAAGTCCTCCCTTTCCATCCAAACTGCTACTGAGCTAATGATAGCATTCCTATTCCGCCTCGACTTCTGCCATCATCCACATCTCTGACCCCCCTGCCTCATCTCTCCCCACTCCATCCTGTACTCTACTCTGTTACCCAGATTGTTTTTCTCAAAAAACATGCAGTCCATCTCTCCCCACTCCTCAAGAACCTCCAATTTTTGCCCATCCACCTCCGTATCAAACAGTAACTCCTTACCATCAGTTTTAAAGCACTCAACCAGTTAGCCCCCTTCTTCCTTACCTTGATAACGTCCAACTACAGCCCAGTCTGCACGCTTTGTTCCGCTAATGGTAACTTACTCACTGTATCTTAATCTTGTCTATCTTGCTGCTGACCCCCTTTCCACATCCTTCCCTTGGCCTGGATCTCCTTCCCCCTTCCTTATCCAACATACTCCTCCAAAGCCATATTAAAATCACATACCCTGCAAAAGGCCTTCCCTGGCTAAGCCACCTTTTCTCCCCCTCCCTCCTGTGTCTTCTATGGACTTGGATCTGTCCCCTTGAAGCGCTTGATATTCCCCCAACTCACAGCCCCACAGCATTTATGACCGTATCGCTAATTTATTTTAATGTCAGTTTCCCCATAGAGACTGTGAGCTCCTTTTGTGCAGGGATCAGGTCAGTCAGTCACTGAACCAAATATTTCATATTATTGAGTATGAATTCAAAGGCTCCAGCTCTCCGCACTATTTCACTAGCAGCCACCCCTCCGTGGAATGACAGTGCAGACAACCTGCTGACCCCGAGGCCCCCTTGCTCAGGTGATACAAAGCATCTCTAAATGTAAATTACTGGCCGAACATTATTCCTGCAGCTACACTCCACTAATTAAGAAGACAGAATCGTCTGGATCTGCAGCCTAGATGTGGGGAGTATTTATCACAGCTTGGAGTGGATTTTACACTCATATCTTTCCCTTAACTGTCCAGCAAAATATCCATAATTATCCATCGCTCTTGGACTTCCTGTTAACCTTAATTTCAGAGGTTAAAAAAAGTCCTGAAGAGGTGTTATTTTCTTTGACTGGGCCTGCAAAAGGAATACATGGATAATCTTTCACTCTAAATCTTCTCTGTTCAAGCCTACCCTGGAGAGAAAATGTCCAACGTAGGAATGGTTACATTCATTCAGGAAGCGGAGGCTTGTAGATGAGACCGTTCTTTTTTTTTATTATTGTTGATTTAACCCTCAATTCTCACTGTAAAAGAAGGCCAACTGACCTTTCCCAAATCAATGTAACAGAGATCCACAAAGATTTAAACATCACTCCCTTCTTTTAGTGTACGCTCCTGATTGCCCACTGCATTGGAAGTCAGTCAGTAAATACTGATCGCTGACTGACCGGCTGGCATATGTGCCACAGACTTCTAGATAACACTTCCGAAGTTTCTCATCAATTTGGAGTCGTTTTCAGAAGTGCATTAAGCTTTCGTCTGTGGTCACTTAGAGCGATAGCCGCAGAAAGTGTGGTCCCCATCTCCCATCACATTTTTCGATATACTGTTCTTTCTCTGAAGCAACCCAGCAATTGATAAAAATCCCTTCAAAGCCCTAAGGAGAGGTCACCTCCTCCAGGAGGCCTTCCCAGACTGAGCCCCTTCCTTCCTCTCCCCCTCTCCACCCCGCCAGCCCTACCTCCTTCCCCTCCCCACAGCACCTGTATATATGTTTGTACAGTTTTATTACTCTTTTTTATTTTACTTGTACATATTTACTATTCTATTGATTTTGTTAATGATGTGCATCTAGCTTGACTTCTGTTTATTCTGATATTTATTATTCTATTTATTTTGTTAATGATGTGCATCTAGCTTTACTTCTATTTATTCTGATGACTTGGCACCTGCCCCCGTGTTTTCTTTTGTTGTCTGCCTCCCCCTTCTAGACTGTGAGCCCGTTGTTGGGTAAGAACCGTCTCTGTATGTTGCCCACTTGTACTTCCCAAGCGCTTAGTACGGTGCTCTGCACACAGTAAGCGCTCAATAAATACGATTGAATGAATGAATGAATAAAAAGAATATTCCCTAGGGCATTTGCCTCCCCCGAGGTGATTTTTCCAGTTCCAGAAGTGTGTGCCCCGGATGAATGTTCTCGACTTCTAGACTGTGAGCTCATTGTGGGCAGGGATTGTCTTTGTTGCTGAATTGTAGTTTTCAAGCGCTTAGTACGGTGCTCTGCACACAGTAAGCGCTCAATAAATACGATTGAATGAATGAATGGATGTTCCCTTAAGGAGTCTTTTTAGGTTACATCAATATCTCTTTCTTCCAACATAACCCAGGCATTCAGCGTCTTAGGGCGTACCTAGTGAGCCTTAAGTCTCTTTATGTAATAGATCAATCAAACCTGTGTTCTCACCCTGTGGGATGTTATGTGCCTGTTTAGGTCATATAATACGGGTGCTGAATGAGGGATGAGCCCAAAATAATGCCAAGTGTTCATGCTTGTGAGACAGGGAGGATAGTAGTGCTGTCTACAGTGATGGGAAAGACAGGGGAGGACAGGATTTTGTTGGGAAGGTGGTCCAAATTAAATTGCAGCAGCAGAGAGTATTTAACTGGTTCTAGTAGCCAACATGAGAATGGGAAAACGCCATTCCTCGGTTAGACCGATGGTGTGTTGAAGTCTGTATTTTGTCTCTAAGAACGTACCAGGATGCTTCGGAGGGACCATGTGATGGACGCCCTCCCGGCCAGCCTCATCACCGGCCTTCCTTCCTCCCGTCTCTTTCCTGCATCTTTTGCAGATCACTGCGATTGTTTCCAGGCCACAGTTAGGGTCTGAGTGAGGCGCAGGCTGGGAGGAGAAGCAGCATGACTTAGTGGAAAGAGCCCGGGCTTTGGAGTCAAGGGTCATGGGTTCAAATCCCAGCTCCGCCAACTGTCAGCTGTGTGACTTCGGGCAAGTCACTTCACTTCTCTGGGCCTCAGTTCCCTCATCTGTAAAAGCGGGGTGAAGACTGTGAGCCCCCCGTGGGACAACCTGATCACCTTGTAACCTCCCCAGCGCTTAGAACAGTGCTTTACACATAGTAAGCGCTTAATAAATGCCATCATTATTATTATTAGGGTTCCTCTGACAGGGAAGTGGATTTCTTCCTCCCACTGTAGCTTTCTGGGGTCAATAAGGTGGTGTCTGGGCCAGTCGGAGCTTGAGCGAGCCACAGGCTGTGAGGTGATGGCTCGCGAACCCCTTTTTGTAGGGAGGTGGGTTTTTTAAAAGTGTCTCACCTTTACTTAATTTGGTTTCAGTACCTCAGTTATTACTGTAACATAGAATCACGCGTTTCTGGAATGGCTCTCAGATTCTAGCATAAAAAGATGTTACAGGTGCTCTCCGTTGATTTGTCGGTGCCCTCCTCATTTCAGATAACGACGCTGCCGCTAAAATTAGATGATCAGTTCGGTTGTCAGCCATAAAAGACGTCGCGTATTTATAACTGATTTTGAGCGATGCACAAGAGCTGAGTTTTCCAAAAATCTCCAAGAGATGTGTGATGCTGTTGTATTTTCTAATATACCTTCAGCAAACTTTCTTCAGCAAGATTTTGTTTGTCTTCCAGAAATAACTCAAAGTCAACTTTCAGTGGGTCACGGTTTCACAGATTACTAATTGCACTGGGCTGGGTTGTTTTGAGCAAATTAAATTTTTAGAGCTTTGAGGAGATCAGAAGGAAATCAAAGAGCCTGTCATTTCCCCTTCTCCCTGGTCAGTGGACTCATTCATTCATTCAGTTCAGTCATATTTATTGAGCTCTTACTGTGTTCAGAGAGTCCTTGGAAAGTACAATGTGGCTACTGTGATAGAGACAATCCCTCCCCAGTGGGCTCACAGTCTAGAAGTGGTGAGGCAGACAACAAAACAAGACAAGTGGACTGGGATTTTGTCTATCATTTCTACTGCATTGTACTCTCCCACACACTGAGTACGGTACTCTGCCTATAGTAAGTGTTCAATAAATACCACTGCTCGATTGAAATTCTTATTTCCTGCCTTTGGCTTTCCCCATTTCAAATTTCAGCTTAGGTCGCTTCGCTTTTGCAAGACTTCTTTTGTACTTCCTGAGTATTTCCCATACAAGGTAAAGTGTGGAGAGGTAGGGGGGGGAAAAAGTCCCCCGGCAGTCTCACCTATAATTTTGCAGTGCAGTGCAGAACAATTTGGTGACTTCTCAGAACTTCCTCCCCCGGCTTAGATTTGCATTGTACTCCTATTGTGTAACTTCTCCTGGCACCTCACTTCACCCCACATAGCATGGTGCGGGGATTCAGTGGCAGCCATCTAGGGATTGCTAATACGTGGGCCTCCTGTAGCATCACTAAGAATAAAATTCAGGACACAAACGAGCGGGCCAGTGCAACTGTTTGATTTGTTCCCTTAATAGGGATAATAATTAGGCCCTACTGAGAGCTCACCTCCTCCAGGAGGCCTTCCCAGACTGAGCCCCTTCCTTCCTCTCCCCCTCGTCCCCCCCTCCATCCCTCCATCTTACCTCCTTCCCTTCCCCACAGCACCTGTATATATGTATATATGTTTGTACATATTTATTACTCCATTTATTTTACTTGTACATATCTATTCTATTTTATTTTGTTAGTATGTTTGGTTTTGTTCTCTGTCTCCCCCTTTTAGACTGTGAGCCCACTGTTGGGTAGGGACTGTCTCTATATGTTGCCAACTTGGACTTCCCAAGCGCTTAGTACAGTGCTCTGCACACAGTAAGCGCTCAATAAATACGGTTGATGATGATGATGATGATAATCGTGATTATGATAACAGCGATATTTGTTACACATTCTAGACTGTGAGCCTGCTGTTGGGTAGGGACTGTCTCTATATGTTGCCAACTTGTACTTCCCAAGCACTTAGTACAGTGCTGTGCACACAGTAAGCGCTCAGTAAATACGATTGAATGAATGAATGAATGAACATTTATTCTGTGTCATTCCCTGTACTACACGCTTAGGTAGATACAGGGAAATCAGGTCAGATACAGCCCTGCCCCACATGGACTCATAGCCTAAGGGGGAGAGAAAATGGGTCTTTTAACCCCATCTTGCAGAAGGGGAAACTGAGGCAGATAGTTAAGTGACTTGCCCAAAGTCACACAGCAGACAGCAGACCGGGGTCAGAACCCAGGCCTCCCAATCAATCAGTCAATCAATCGTATTTATTGAGCGCTTACTGTGTGCAGAGCACTGTACTAAGCGCTTGGAAAGTAAAGTTGGCAACATATAGAGACAGTCCCTACCCAGCAGTGGGCTCCCAGTCTAGAAGGGGGAGACATAGAACAAAACCAAACATATTAACAAAATAAAATAAATAGAATAGATATGTACAAGTAAAATAAATAAATAAATGGAGTAATAAATAAGTACGAACATATATACGTACATACAGGTGCTGTTGGGAAGGGAAGGAGGTAAGACGGTGGGGATGGAGAATAATCAATGGCACCCAAGGACTTGAGAGTCCTGGATGCTTTTCTTTTCTTGCATTCATTCATTCAGTCCTATTCACTGAGTGCTTACTGTGTGCAGAGCACTGTACTAAGCGCTTACAAAGTGCAGTACAGCAAAAGAGGGAGACAGTCCCTGCCCATAATGGGCTTACAGTCTAGAGGAAGGAGAGACAGCCATCATAATAAGTAAACAGGCATCAGTAAAAATGAGTAGAATTATAGCTATATTCCTAAGTGCTGTGGGGCGGGAAGGGAGTTAACGTGGAAGGGAGGGGGAGCCGAGGAAAAGGGGGCTTAGTCTGGGAAGGCCTCTTGGAGGAGGTATGCCTTCAGTAGGGCTTTGAAGGGAGGAGGAGGAGTGATAACCGCTCGCCCTGGTTGATTAGGTTAAAGGCAGGGAGTAGTATCTGCTCATTTTGACCTCAGTTATAGGAGAACAAAGCAAGGCCAGGGGAATTGCAGGTCCTTGTGAGCTCACATCTATCCTAGTAGCCACCGTGCTCCTTAGTGGTGTGACAGAAGTGTAGTTCGTACTTAAAACCTGAGTCTACTCTGAATCCTAGGCATAAATAATAATAATAATAATGGCATTTGTTAACTGCTTACCATGTGCAAAGCACTGTTCTAAGTGCTGGGGAGGTTACAAGGTGATCAGGTTGTCCCATGGAGGGCTCACAGTCTTAATCCCCATTTTATAGATGAGGTAACTGAGGGACAGGGAAGTTAAGTGACTTGCCCAAAGTCACACAGCTGACAAGTGGCAGAGCAGGGATTAGAACCCATGACCTCTGACTCCAAAGCCCGGGCTCTTTCCACTGAGCCACACTGCTTCTCATAAAGGAATGGGAAATGCTGTGATCCAGCCCCCCTGCATTTCTGGGGTTCGTGCCAGTTTACTTGGCCGAAGTTGCACTCTGGTCATTTTCGTGAGCGTTCTTGCTTCAAACTCCAGGCGGAGCATTTATGGAGCAAAGAGCGTTTTCTTTGTAAAGAGTTTTCTTACCACTAAAAAGAGCTGTTCCGAGCGTCCATTCATAAGACCCACATTGTTGAGTAACCTTACTCACAGTCCCCTGCCCCTCCAGACAACGCGGGAAATCATCTGCGCTGAATCCTTTCTTGGAGGAAAACAACCCGTCTCTAGACTGTAAGCTTATAATCTCTAGACTTGGAAGTTCACTGTGGGCAGGGAATGTGACTGTTTATTGTTGTATTCTACTCTCTCAAGCGCTTAGTACAGTACTCTGCTCACAGTAAGTGCTCAATCAATATGAGTGCATGACTAGAAGTTTTTAAAATTGATACTTGAGACCGTGAATCCCACAGTGGTTGACTTCCTTCCTCTCCCCCTCTCCCTCCCCACCATCTTACCCCCTTCCCTTCCCCACAGCACCTGTATATATGTACATATGTTTGTACACATTTATTACTCTATTTATTTATTTATTTTACTTGTACATATCTATTCTATTTATTTTATTTTGTTAGTATGTTTGGTTTTGTTCTCTGTCTCCCCCTTTTAGACTGTGAGCCCACTGTTGGGTAGGGACTGTCTCTCTATGTTGCCAATTTGGACTTCCCAAGCACTTAGTACAGTGCTCTGCACATAGTAAGCGCTCAATAAATACGATTGATTGATTGATTGACTTGTTGAAAGCACTTGAGGAGCTCAGTCTTGGACGTGTTGAGTTTTAGGTGGCAGGCGGACATTCAGCTGGAGATGTCCTGAAGGCAGGAGGAGATACGAGCCTGGAGGGAAGGAGAGAGAACAGGGGAGGAGGTGGAGATTTGTGTGTCATCTGTGTCGAGATGATAGTTGAAGCCGTGGGAGCGAATGAGTTCACCAAGGGAGTGAGTGTAGATGGAGAACAGAAGGGGACCAAGGACTGACCCTTGAGGAACCCCTAAAATAAGGGGATCGGAGGGGGAGCCTGTGAAGGAGACTGAGAATGTACAACCAGAGAGATGACAGCCAGGAGAGGACGGAGTCCGTGAAGCCAAGGTTGGAGAATTCTTAATAAGTTCATCGTGTAAAATAGAGAGTGAAGCAGGAAAACGCTTTTGCAACGTATCTATCATAAGGGAAATTGGGTCTCACTTACGGCTCGCCACTGATTTTTTTAAAGAAGCTTTTGTGGGGAGATAAACTATGTTGCCACTTCTTGTTGGAATATTTCCCCACAAATTCAAGCATCTGTTTAATAGACCCTTAGTAAGTGACGGTCCTGTCTCGAAGGGTGTGATTTTCCCCACTGAGTTGTCAGATACCCAAGATGGATGTTGGGAATTTTCAGGTTTATTTTGAAAGGAACCAGCCAGATAAGAAAAATCCACTTTTTTGTCCGTAGAAATGTATATCCAATCGCAAGGTCCTTGAGGGGAGTGGAATCTCACTTAAAGATACTTCCAAAACCCCACTTGGAAATAAAAAAGCTCCATTAATAAAAAGTGAAATAAATCTCTAGCCACAGGCATTGAGTTGTTGCTTGTTTAGAGAAAATTTGATCAAACTATTTTTACCTCAGAATTGACAAAGTGATCATTTAACCTGTTACCTAATAATCTGTCAACACTCACCCAAGTCTAGAGAAGCAGCATGGCTCAGTGGAAAGAGCCTGGGCTTTGGAGTCAGAGGCCATGGGTTCAGACCCCAGCTCTGCCAATTGTCAGCTGTGTGATTTTGGGCGAGTCACTTAACTTCTCTGTGCCTCCGTTACCTTATCTGTGAAATGGGGATTAAGACTGTGAGCCCCCCGTGGGATAACCTGATCACCCTGTAACCTCCCCAGCACTTAGAACAGTGCTTTGCAAATAGTAAGCGCTTAATAAATGCTATCATTATTATTATTATTATTGTAAAGTTTGGGTGATCACATTTTGTTCCACTGAGTAGTTAAGGCCAGCTTGGGTAGTATGCCTTCAGTTAAATTCAGTCGTATTTATTGAGCACTTACTGTTTGCAAAGCACTATACTAAGTGCTTGGGAGAGTACAAATCAACGGTAAACGGGCACATTCCCTTCCCACAATGAGCATACTTTCTAAAGGGGGAGACAGACAATATGACTAAATAAATGCATAAATAATAAATAAATATGACTGAATACTGTACTACCTAGGAAAAACATAGGTCTCAACTTGACATCATCCTTTTATATCAGTTTTGTAAATCCAATCTAAATAGGGGCTGCTATGGCTAGTCAATCAGTACATTTATTCATCACTTACTCTGTGAGTACAGTACCATACAGGGAGAGTACAGCACAGTAGAGTTGGTTAACATCATGCCTGCCCTCAAGGAACTTCTAGACTAGTCGGGAAGACAAAGAAGGGAAAGCAGCAGAATATAAGGGTATATAAAGAAGTATTCTGGGGGTGGAGGGGAAGATTGGGAGGCTGTCAAACTGCTTAAGGGGTACACACTTCAGTGCATGGGTGATATTGAGAGTAGATTAGAAGTTTGTAATAGGTGATGCGGAAGGGAGGATGGGTAAGATGGGTAAAGACAGGCTACCTGAAGGAGATGTGATTTTAGTCAGGCTTTGAAGATAGGGAAGAGTGGTCCGTTGGCTATGAAGGGAGAGGAATTTCCAAAGAGGTCGATGGTGAGAGGGACGAGATACAGCACAGTGAGTAGGTTGGTGTTGGAAAAGTGAAGTGTGTGGTCTAAGTTGAAATGGGAGAGGAGCGAGGTTAGATAGGAGGGAGAGGACTGATTGAAGGCTTAAATGTCACCACGTGGTGAAGGTTGCTGTATGAAGGACCACTCAGCGGGAATCCAAACTCCACAGTGGTTATTGAGGTTGCTACCCTGGCAACCGTTGCTGCTGTTGGGTGCCCTGGCACAGTATTGGCAGAATACTGTGGCCATTTGGGCCATCAATGGGTTTTAAATATTACATTTTTGCATGTGTTTTGTCATGTACTGCTCTCCGGCCCCCCTTTTACACCCGCTGTTCCAGCCGGATTTCAACTAGCAGGGATTAGACAGTGTGTCCACTAACACTATGATCAGTTATTTCGTTCGGTTTCTTGATCCTGAAGTCTTCACCCTTGGCCTGAATTTCATCCGCTTGTTTATGAAGGGAGACTCCATTATAATAAGGGCATAATGAAAGATGAAGAATAATGAACTCTATTCTTCTTTGTCTCATCATCATCATCGTCATTGTTATTATTATCCAAGTAATATTTGACCATTTCAGTAGTTACAATAGTTACACATTTTTAAAACTCTGGATTCAGTTTTTAGCAGTTCCAAAAAATCCCAAAGCACTATTGATGCTGTCATATAATGTCTAGTTTTCATCTCCTTTTTGTTGTCTCCCTTAAAGTTCCATTCCCATCTGTTCCTCATCACTTTTCCTTCCCCAGTCTCTGTTAAAGTTGAGTATCACTATTCTGTACTCATATCCATTTTTGGATTGTATTAGGAGAGATTGGATTTCTAGACTGTGAGCCCACTGTTGGGTAGGTACCGTCTCTATATGTTGCCAAATTGTGCTTTCCAAGTGCTTAGTACAGTGCTGTGTACATAGTAAGCGCTCAATAAATACGATTGAATGAATTTATGGTCAAACTGGGAAGCAGCCAGGCCTAGGGGATAGAGCATAGGCATGGGAGTCAGAAGGATCTGGGATCTAATCCCGGCTCCACTACTTGTCTGCTCTGTGACCTTGGGCAAGTCAGTTCAGTTCTCTGTGCCTCGGTTTCCCCATTTGTAAAATGAGGATGAAAACTGCGAGCCCCATGTGGGACAGGGACTGTGGATGAAGACCACACAGTCCTGGGAAATTTATTTGCCATTTGCAGGACGTGGTGACTTGGCCCTTCCTGAAGAGTAAATTCTCAGGCCACATGTAACTAGGAAAGCTCTAGATTGTTAGGAGGAAGATGTCTCCTCCAGAGCTGAAGCAAGTTTCCATTTCCTATTTCTGCATGCGTCTACTTGTATTATCCCTGCTGATGTCTGTCCTGTTAGCTCTAAGTGAATGTCAGGCGGGCTGTTCTGGTTCACTTTTCCAAAAGCACTGTGGTTCCTGGAAGTCCCCCCATCCTGTTCTGGCATTTAGAAGCAGAGGCCATCAATTTATTCACGCACATGCTGTAATGCCAACCTTCTCACGCTACCTCAGTTTATCTTGCCCCTGACCACTCGCCCATGTCCTGCCTCTGGTCTGGAATGCCCTCTCTCTTTATATCCGACTGACAATTAATCTCTCCCCATTTCAAAGCCTTATTGAAGGCACATCTCCTCCAAGAGGCCTTCCCTGACTAAACCCTCCCCTCATTTCCTCTTTTTCCACTCCCTTCTGTGTCTCCCTGAGTTGTTCCCTTTATTTCACCCCCCCAAACCCAGCCCCTCCGCACTTATGTACATATTCATAATGTATTGATTTATTTTAATAAATATAGACTATGAGCTCAATGTGGGCAGGGAATGTGTTTGTTATTATGCCATATTGTACTTTGTACAAGAGCTTTATACAGTGCCGCACACAGTATGTGCTCAGTAAATACGATGGATTGAGTGATTGAAATGAGGCCATTAGGCAAAATTACAGTTTTAGTAGTTCTTCCAGCCCGTGCCATTTTGCAGGCTCTCTGAAAATGCCCTAGAAGTCTGAGTTTTCATCATTGGATGTCATGTTTCTCCAACCCAAACCAAGGCAAAGAGGCAATGCTTCATGCCCATCAAGGTACAAAGTCAGTCAGTGAGCACTTACCATGTGCAGAGCACTGTTCTAAGAGTTTGGGAGAATACAGTACAAGAGAGTTGTCAACGAGCTGACAGTCCAAAAGATCTAGGGTTTTGTGGAACAGTAAATACCCAAAAACTTTTTTAGTCTTAAATAATTTTTCTTTAGATAAATGATTTCATCTTGGAATCAGAAACCCAAGCTGCCTAAAAAGGACCACTTTGCCACTTTCCCTCTGTGACTTATGGGTCTGCCAATGAGTGTTAATAGAATATTGATGAATTTGCTGAAGGAGAATAGCTTGATTTTTTCCGAAGAATGAAAGGAATTGAAAATAATTTAATGTAGATTTCTGTGGCGTGAGGGTTTGCTGTGGATTCCAGACATTCATCCGTCTCTTCAAAATACTTTTCCTCTGCATAAAGCAAAGGTATTTCTTGCGGTTGTGACCCCGAATGGAGAATCCGTTAACTTGAATTGTACTCCATGTATAATTGGAAACCAGGTATGAAGATTATGTGAAGCTGAATAGAGGAGGAAAATAGGCAGTGCTTAAAGGCAAGCATTTTCCCCAATTGCTCCTGAAAGGTTTCCTCCCTAGAAATTAACTAATATGAAAGTGTGATCCTTACATTTGAAAATCACAACCTGGCCCTTGGTAAAGGCCAAATGCCATATGAAAGCTTGTCTGCCAGGGTTGCAATTATGAACACGTAAAAGCTTCTGCAAAGGAGAGTTTCTACAGGCTAAAGGCCTCTACAGCCTGCAAGAGGAGGATGCATTGTGGAAAGGAAGATGCAGTTGGCATGCCTTGACATATTATTACATTCTTTTTAAGCTATACCAGAAGAACAATCATAAAAATTCTGCTCAGAGAATTTTTTTTTTCCTAAACTCTTGTCTTTAAAAGGTGCATTTAACTCTACCCCTGGAGAAAAGTACTGCTTTGTCCTTTAGCACAGATTGAAGTCACATTTTATTAATTGGATGTCTATACAGCTGTCCTGTGTTTTCGAAGATGACAGTGCTGGTAATAATGATGGCATTTGTTAAGCGCTTACTATGTGCAAAGCACTGTTCTAAGCGCTGGGGAGGTTACAAGGTCATCAGATTGTCCCACGTGGGGCTCACGGTCTTAATCCCCATTTTACAGTTGAGGTAACTGAGGCACAGAGAAGCTAAGTGACTTGCCCAAGGTCACCCAGCTGACAATTGGCGGAGCTGGGATTTGAACCCATGACCTCTGACTGGTAGTGGGGCCCTATCAGTGTGTGATTGGCGAAGAGATCAATGGGAGATCAGCACCTCACCCACCGAATTGTTGGTGCCCAGATGGATTTGGCCCACACTGGGTTCAGTGTAGAAGGATCACCATAAAGAGCTGTCAAAGTGGAGGCACCGTGGACGCTAAAGGACCGCGTGAGAATCTAGAAAAAAAGCAAGCGGGTTTAGGAGTAAAACCAAAAGATAAGGCTCTGATCGTCTGCGATGGGTTACGGACTCCCCTGCCTTCTGTAATTCGGTATGGAAAGTTAGATGAAAGAAAAATCTCTAAAGATTTATATCGAGAACTTCCCCCATACTGAGTCTGTGCTTTGAACGCTGCTACCTTAGAACTTGGCCTTCCCTCTGATCTAGGAGCAACCCCATCCCAATTTTTTTTTTTTTCTCTTCCAGGCAGCTCCGTCTGCTACACTACCCAACTGCTTTGTCACAGTTTTTGAGAGACTACTTCACTAGGGCTTTAGGACATTTTGACTGTGGTCTGGGTTTGGGGGTGCCCCTTTTCATTTCCCCCTCCCCAGCACCACTTCGGTATCCTGTTGTGAAGTATGCTTGCTGTGCACAGCACAGCAAGGCACAAGACAGCAGAATGAAGTATGGACTGGAGTGGGGAGAGACAGGAGGCTGGGCGGTCAGCAAGGGGGCCGATAGAGTAATCAAGCCAGGGTAAAATAAGTGACTAGATGAATGCGGTAGCAGTTTGGATGGAGAGGGAAGGGTGATTTTGGTGATGTGAAGCTCGAACCGACGGGATTTAGTGATAGATAGGATATGTGGGATGAATGAGAGAAAGGAGTCCAAGATTACGCTTAGGTTTCGGGCTTGTGAAATAGGAAAGATGATGGTGCCATCTACAGTGATGGGGAAGTCAGGGAGAGGACAGAGTTTGGGTGGGAGGGTAAGTTCAGGTTTTCACATATTCTGTGCAGGTAAAGCAAAAGTTGCAGTTAATCGAAATAGGAAGGGTGGCGTTCAGAACAGGTAAGCGGCATATACAATTTTACAAACAACACTTGCGAGAGGTTAGAATTTCCCAGGGAGAAATATTAAATCGGTCAATCAATAGTAAACACTTGCTGTGTGCAGTCCACTTGAACAAGCACTGGGAGAGTACAATCGAGTTAGTAGAGGGAGACAGACGCTGAAATAAGTTACAAATAAGGGAAGCCGCAGAGTATGAGGATTTGGACATCAGTGCTGTGGGCCTGGGGTGGGAAGAATATCAACACTCCGTAAGGGGTACAGACCCGAGAGCGTTGCCGGTGCAGAAGGAAGGGTGGATAGGTGGGGAAATGTGAAGTTAGTGGGGAAGAATTCCTTGAGGAGATAGGATTTCGGTAAGACTGAAGATGGGGAGAGTGGTGGCCTGTTGGATAGAGAAGCAGCGTGGCTCAGTGGAAAGAGCCCGGGCTTTGGAGTCTGAGGTCGTGGGTTCAAATCCCGGCTCGGCCACTTGCCCGCTGTGTGACTTTGGGCAAGTCGCTTCACTTCTCTGTGCCTGTTACCTCATCTGTAAAATGGGGATTAAGATTGTGAGCCCCCCGTGGGACAACCTGATCACCTTGTAACCTCCCCAGCGCTTAGAACAGTGCTTTGCACATAGTAAGCGCTTAATAAATGCTATCATTATTATTATTATATGGAGCAGGAGCGAGTGGACAAGGGAATGTGAGTGAAATCCAGGTAGAGGATGTAGGTTGACATTAGAGGAGCCAAATGGGTGGACTGGATTTTAGTAGGAAACGTGAAGCTAGGTAGGATGGGGGGAACTGATTGAGTGCTTTGCAGTCAATGGAAAGAAGTTTCTGTTTAATGGGATGGGCAGCCATTGAGGAATGGGGACATGTGCACAGGATGATTAAATGATTCAGACAACAGATGGAATAATAATAATAACTGTGCTTTTGTTAAGCACTCACTACATGCCAAGTACACTATTGGAAGTAGATCCAAGATAATCAGTTTGGGAAAAGTCCCTATCCCACACAGAGCCCACAGTCTAAGAAGGAGGAAGAACAGGTGTTGAATCCCCATTTTTGCAGATGAGGCACAGTGACTTGTCCAAGGTCATATAGCAGGCTAGCTGGAGGAACCATGATTAGAACCCATGCCCAGGTCCATGCTCTTTCCCCTAGAATGAAGTATTAACTAGATGGGGGGAGAGACAGGAGGCAGGGAGGACAGCGAGGAGACCGAAGCACTTGTTGAGGTGGGCTGTACGTGCTTGGACCAAAGTGATGGTTTGAGTGGAGAGGAAAGGGCGGATTCTAGAGACGTTGTGAAGGAAGAACTTAATTTAGTGACAGACTGAACATGCAGGATATATAAGGATAAGTTGAGAATAATGCCCAAATGAGGGGTTTGTGAGTCAGCGGGGAAGGGAGAGGATTTGGGTAGGAAGATGAGGAATTCTGTTTTGGATAGGTTGTTTGAGGTGGTGACAGAACATCCAAGAAGAGATATCCCAAAGGCAGGAGGAAATGGGAGACTGCATTTATTATTGATTGACTGTCTTGAGTGAGGAGAAGTGAGCAGAATGACATTTTAGAAAAATGATTTGGGCAGGAGAACGAAGCATGGACTAGAGCAGGGAGATAAGTCAAGAGAATGAGCGTGGATGTAGAGAGACCGGTGATGAGGCTGTATATGACAACTCCTGGGATTAGAGTGGTGACCATTGCCTGCTGTGGAAGAAAAACCAAAATGATTTCGTGAAAGCCCAAATGTGAGAGTTGAAAGAGAGTGAGGATAATATAGAGGTTGTGGGCTGCGGATGGAGAGGCTCGTTGGGAAATGACAGGCGGGGAGGAAAGGATAGAAGGTAAACCAGAAGTTACAGGGATGGTATAGAAAGTGGCCCCGACTAATCAAAAGAGCACAGGCCTGGGAATCAGTGGACCTGGGTTCTAATCCCATCCCTGCCACTTGTCTGTTGTGTGAACCTGGTCAAGTCACTTAACTTCTCTGGACCTCAATTTCCTCTTCTGTAAAATGGGGATTCAATACCTGTCCTCCCTCTTCCTTATACAGGGAGACCCATGTGGGACAGGAGCTGTGTTCAACCTGATTGTAATAATAACAATAATAATGATGGCATTTATTAAGCGCTTACTATGTGCAAAGCACTGTTCTAAGCGCTGGGGAGATTACAAGGTGATCAGGTTGTCCCACGTGGGGCTCACGGTCTTAATCCCCATTTTACAGATGAGGCAACTGAGGCCCAGAGAAGTGAAGTGACTTGCCCAAAGTCACACAGCGGAGCCGGGATTTGAACCGATGATCTCTGACTCCAAAGCCTGGGCTCTTTCCACTGAGCCACGCTGATTATCTCGTATTCTACCCCAATACCGTGTTTGGCACGTTGAAAGCCCTTAACGAATGCCGCAGTTTTGATTCTTATCATTCTGTTAGGGAAAGTGTGTTCAAAAGGTTGTATCAGATTGAGTTTCAAGTGAATCACTAATAAGATTGTGGTGGGCTGTTTTCCTGCCCAGGGTTGCATAGTGTAATTGAAGACAGAGTGGACACATCTCTGGAATTGTGATGGAAAGAAGAAAGAACAGATTTAATACTGAAAGCCAGAAATTGAAATGTCTTCCCAATACCCCCTACACTTTCCGTAGCTTGAAATTGTGCCCCTGACGGGCCTGGTTGTCAGCTTAAATTCATTTGTCACTGTCATACAATGGATGAGAATATGATAACACAAGCAATGTAGTGTGACATCAACAGTGCAGTAGCCATCGTCAGTCACATCAGTGAGGCACAAGATTCTGTCGTATAGAACAAGAAGGTGTTCCAACCGTAAACCAAAATAATATTTCATCTGTTTAAAAAGCACCATTTTTGATAGGCTGATGAGTGTTTTCTCTCAGATCATAAAATATTAGTGTATTTTCATGTAGTTTTGCTTGTAATTGTTTAAATCTGAAGGAATCCAGGGATACTCCAGAAACAAATTCCAAGTAATGAGTAGTAAAGACGGCATGAGGCAAAAGCCGTTAGCTGTTTTAATATAATAAAATGAATATTTCATGAGAGCCACACCTATTTCAGATGAACATCCAAACAAAACAGGCATTCTTAAATTTAATGGACTCATTCAGGTAGAAATACCGTATCATTTTGTAGTAAGTTACTGAGGGTCAAATATGACCAAGTCCGAACATTTCTCTTCCTCATTCTGGATTCCAACAAGGTCTGTAGTGGTGAATTAAGTGGAGAAAAGTCCCAAACCTGTCAAAGTGTACTTCAACTGATCTTTGAAAGGGCATTTCCAATTTTTTTTTTACATGCCTATCTTCCTCAGTTAAGCTTATGGTTTGAAATTAAGCTGAATGAAGTAATAGAATACAAAGGGAAATATTGCCATTCTCTTCAGGGACCCCGGATACTGAAAGGGACAGTTGCTCCTTAGTCCTGCTTTGCGTAACAATGTTGTGAGTTGGGGGAGAGTAGAGGGACAGAATAACATGCAGGGAAAGGTCATGGCTCTGGGGGTCAGAGGACCTGGGTTCTAATCCTCCACTTGTCCGCTGTGTGACCTTGGCCAAGTCACTTGATGTCTCTGTGCCTGATACCTCATCTGTAAAATAGAGATTCAATACCTGTGCGCCCTCTTACTTAGAATGTGCACCCCATGTGATACCAATTATCTTGTTCATGCGTAATGGCATTTATTAAGCGCTTACTATGTGCAGAGCACTCCCAGCACTTAGTACAGTGCTTGGCAGAGCGTAAGTGCTTAACAAATATCATTATTTAAATTTACTGACAGTAGATTCACGGCATCTCCCTAAATTGAGGAGAAAATGGGTTTCTAAAGGAAGCACATTTTAGACATATTTTCGCTGTGAATAACTGGAAACCCGAATGGATATATGAACACTTATCTCCTAGCCGAATACTCATTCTACTGGTGTGGTTTTTATAATGCACCCACAGCATACTTTGGGCCTTTGCTAATTAACATTCAAGGACATTCTATCAGGTGGCATACCATTTTTAATGAATCAGGAGAATAATGATGTTTGGAAGGATCCAGACTGAAGCCCTTTACTGTAGTGGAATTGGAGTATAATGTACTTCCCCAGTGAGACTAATGTAGTTCCAAAGCAAGACAATTAATAGGGGGTGGATAATGAAATGTTTAACAAGCACTACGTGTCCTCTAATCTCAAACTGGTTTAATTAATTAATTAGTTTTGGTATTTGTCAAGTGCTTACCATGTGCAAAGCACTGGGGAGGATACAAGGTGATCAGGTTGTCCCATGTGGGGCTCACAATCTCAATCTCCATTTTACAGATGAGGTACCTGAGGCACAGAGAAGTTGTGACCTCTCCAAAGTCACACAGCTGACAAGCTGACAAGTAACATTCCATTGTTAGAACGTGATTTACAAAAATCACTCTTGACTTTATGATTTTTGTTCGTTTACTTTTTGAATACTGCCAAAGGCAGTCTGATGGCTAGAAAAGAAAAAGAAACTCCTTTTGCAAGAATCAAACTCACAAATAACCTACCTTTTTTAGTTTAGTATTTGAGCAGGTAAGAGTCAAGCAGGCAGTCAAGCTGTTCAGTTAAAGATTCTTCTCTCTAAAATAGCCTGCATTTATTTTCCTTTTCTACGCCATTGCTTTTTTGTCTTGGCTTGTGTATAAATAGGAATGACCAGGTTTTTGGAGCTCAGAGAGAGATGCGAGTGATAATAATTGCCTAACAATGTAGTGGTGGAAATCAAGCCAGTGTTCAAACATTGGCTGAACTCGAGGTAATGATTTGAGGTACCTATCCCTGACAAAATCAGTCACCCCAAAAATGCGTGCATTTATGTTGGGGCTGAGGTCAGTGATAAGGGTAGCTTTGTGGTATTTCAGTCACACTGTCCTTTCCTTCGCCCAAGGACCACAGTGTGTTTTTATTTGGTCGGATATCCTGAAGGATGCCGTGGCTTTTACATCTGAATCTGGATACGATCAATCCGGAGTCATGAATATAGATATGACCCGGACAATCCCAGAAGTCAGTGTTGCTGGGTGTGAAATGAGATTTAACAGTTCTTTGCTTTTGCTTATCCGTAAGTTTGCTGGGGGAAAATATAGCATTACGAGTGCTGCATAATCCTTTTAATAGCAAACTTGCACTTTCGTGCCCTTTCTTAAACATCAAGGGAGCTCCGTGAGAAAAAATGGCCTCGGCCGTTTGTTTCAGACGTTTAACTCCCTCCTCAAACCCCCTGCCTCTCCCACCACCGATGTCGTCGATAAAATTGAAGCCATTCGACCTGGTCTCTGTGGACGCGTTATCTAACCTCGGCTTCACCGAAAGAATCCTCTCCTGGTTCTCCCGTTGCTCAGTCTCTTTTGCAGCCTCCTCCTCTGCCTCTTATCCTTTAACTCTGGAAGTCCCTCAAGGCTCAGTTATGGGTCTTTTTCTATTCTCCGTCTACACTCACTCCCTTGGAGAACTCGTTCACTCCCACTGCTTCATGTGCCATTTCTATGTGGAAGGTTCCCAAACCCACCTCTCCAACCCCGACCTCTCTCCTTCTCTGTAGCTTCTTGCCCTCAACACATCACTACTTGGAAGCCACACCCACTTCTCAAACTGAACATCTTCCCATCCAAACCCCCTCCCCCTCGTGGCTTTCATATCACTGTAGACAGCACCACTGTCCTCTCTGTCTGAAAAGCCTGTGATCTTGGCATTCTCCTCAACTCATCGCTCATTCAACCCACGAATTCAATCTGTCGTGAAATCCCGTCTGTTCTGCCTTCACAACATCTGTAGACTCCTCCGTTTCCTCTCCGTCGGAGCCGCTACCGCCGCGATCCAAGCACTCATCATTTCCTGCCGAGTACCCCTCAGCTTGAAGTCAGTGAACCAGCTTTCCTCCTACAACCCAACCCACGCACTCCACTTTTCTAACACCAACCTACTGTCTGTACCTTGGGTGTCCCGCCTCTGACCCCTTGTCCATGTTTCCCCTGGAACTCCCTCCCCCTTCATATCCACCAGTCCATCACTCTCCCCATCTTCAAAACCCTCCTAAAGTCACCCCTCTTCCAAGAGGGCTTCCCCAGCCAAGTCGTGCATTTCCTCTGTCCGCCCTCCCCTCTGTTGATTGCGAATTTGGTTGCGTCCCCTTAAGCACCTTGATACTCCCCCAGCCACTGCAGTTTTTCAGTATTCTTGTCCTCTAGTATTTCCCCTTTTCCTAATCGACTTTAATGTGTGTCTGCTCCTAAAAGCTGTAAGCTCCTTGTGGGCAGGGGTCATCTATGCTTACTCTTTTGTATTGTACTTTCGCAAGGTCTTAGCACACAGAAAGTATCGAGTAAATACCATTGATTGGCTGTAAAACTGTCAGACCAACATAACCTAGCGGGCCCTAGAAGCCTCTTTACGTTCACAAGAAGTGTGAGTAATTTGGGAGCTCAGATGCCTTCTTCCGGGAAGAATGTTGAAGCAATTTTATTTTATAACAGGGTTGATTTTAATGGGATTATTAAACCTGGGATGACCTCCAGTTTATATTTTAAAAGCAATTTCTTTTCACTGAGAGTGTTGGAGTGGGTTCACTCCTCTAAAACCTGTGGGACTGGCAGGATCCCATTATTTTGAGGCGATAATTCTGAAGCTTGTGCTTATTCAAAGCTTCCTGGGATTGACAGGAACTGACCTGCTGAATCCTGTTTTTTCTCCCCTGAGGTGAACACGATATGGCGTTCTCTCGGGTGTCGATGACTGATTCCGGGGACGGTCCCATGCCCATCCCCATCTTCAAGAAAGAGGCCTAGTGTTGGAGTCCTTTGAAAGGCCAAAAGTGACCAGCCTGGGAGCTGTCACATAGTCACCCTTCGTAATGGAGGTGGAGAAGGAAACCACGGTACCTCTGCCCGACAGCTGTTTTAATCGAACTTTCCTTGATTTCTTTCTTAGGCTGAAGACGAAGGAGAAGCCTTCCTGGATTGGAGCGATGATGATGACAAGGAGTTTGATCCGAGCACTCTTCCAGATCCCGATAAACACAGAGACTCCGGCGATGAAGAGGATTGTAATATGGAAGATAACGACGGGTAAGTTCGATCTTCTTTCTCTTTCCTGAAAACAAAATACATAATTCAAAAGAATACCATAAAAGAGAATCGATCCTTCTTGGACAACAAGGAAAATGTAGCTATAATACTACCACACTTTCTTTTGTACCCCCAGTCTGAATTTTGGAGTCTACTTTATAATGTCCTAACACCCCAGTAGATCTTTTAATATCATGTTTTGGTTCCTTTCCGTCATCTTTTTGCTGCCTTCTCCTGTCTCCCACTAGTTTAGGCTCTTAAGCTAAGCGCTGTCTCTGCATAAAGTTAGATACTGGAAGCCTAGAGGATTTTTTTGTAGGGCTGTTAGAAAATGTGGTTAGACTTGGTGTCAAAGGAATCTTGTTGATATAATTCACACAAAAATAGTGGCTGAATTTCCGAGTGAAATGGCAAAATGAATTGAGTATCTTTCCCAATACAGGGTTTTTTTGAGTGGGCAGTATTAAAAATATATGTTGGCTTGGAGTGCTTTTTCATTTCTAGACTACTTAATTCTCCCTCTAGATAGTATTGTTTTCTCCCAGGTGCTTAGTACAGTGCTCTACACACAGTAAGAGCTTACTAAATACCTTTGATTGATTAATAGATGGTCAGAATGGATACAGGCAGTGTCCATACTGTCATGCTAAAAGGATGAAGTCTGATGAACTGATATGTTTGGTGGAACCTAAGCATTCCAAATGCTAGACTTTGAGAGGCAGATATCACATCTTTGAATCTTGTGCATTTATATTCCAAGTGCACCTCTTTTTGAAGAATCCTTGCAAATCTCATTTCAGCATGTTAGAGTTTCCAGAATCCTATGTGCTCGGTGTTTATACCATTTTTCTTGGTAGAAAAAAATAATACCTTGTACTTCTTCAGAAGAGCTCCAAGTCCCGCTCTTGTGTGTTCCCATTTGACCTCACAGTGTTTCTACAAGTAAAGAACAGGCAGATGAAAAAAAAATTGGCTTAGTTTGTGACCTCCCTAGCAAATCAGTAGCAGATTTGAGATTATAACCTATATCCCTTTCCTCTCCCACAAGAGCTCAAACTTTCTGTACAGGTGTGATAACATGGAACAGAGGCTATTCCCAGAGAGTACCACTTACAGGGTGACTTAATAGAAAGAGCCCGGGCTTGGGAGTCAGAGGTCGTGGGTTCTAATCCTGGCTCCGCTGCTTATGAGCTGTGTGACTTTGGGCAAGTCACTTCACTTCTCTGTGCCTCGGTTACCTCATCTGTAAAACGGGGATTAAGACTGTGAGCCCCACATGGGACAATGGTATCTACCCCAGTGCTTAGAGCAGTGCTTGGCACATAGTAAGCACTTAACAAATATCATCAATATTATTATTATACCCTCATCAACCATTTCATGCTTATAAAGCCTTGAGCAGAAACATCACACCTCAAAATCCACCCCCACCTGCGCATCCAACCCCATCCCTTCTCACCTTGTCAAAACACTTTCCCCCTCTCTGCTTCCCTCCATGACCGCCATCTTCAACTGTTTGCTCTCCAGTGGCTTCTGTCCCACTGTGTTCAAACATGCTCATGTCTCCCCTATCCTAAAAAAAAAAAAAACACCCTCCTTTGACCCCAAGGGTTACCTCCAGTTATTACCCTATATCCCTCCTTACCATTCCTCTCCAGACTCCTTGAGCAAATGGTCTATGCCCACTGTCCCAAGTTCCTCTTCTCCAATTCCCTCCTTGACCCCCTCCAAACTGGCTTCTGTCCCCTTCACTCCACAGAAACCACTCTCTCAGAGGTCACAAATGCTCTCCTCCTTGCCAGATCCAACGGCTTCTACTTCATCCCAATCCTCCTCGACCTCTCAGCTGCCTTGGATGCTGCCGACGGTTCCCCTCCTATCTCTCTGGCTGCTCATTTTCAGTCGCTTTCACAGGCTCCTTCTGTGCCTTCCCCCCATAACTGTGGGTGTCCTTCAAGGCTCAGTTTTGGGTCCCCTTGTCTTCTCCATCTACTACACCCACTCCCTGGGAGAACTTATTCACTCCCATGCCTTCAGCTGCCCCTCTATGCAGATGATTCCCAAATCTACATCTCCAGCCCTGATGTCTCTCCCTCACTGCAGTCTCACATTTCCTCCTGCCTTCAAGACAGCTGTACTTGAATGTCCCACTGTCACTTCAGTCTTAACATGTCAGAAACAGAGCTCCTTATCTTCCCACCCAAGCCCTGTCCTCTCCCTGACTTTCCCATCGCTGTGGACACCACTAGCCTTCCTGTCTCAAGTCCATAACCTTGGTGTTATCCTCGACTCTTCTTTCTTTCAACCCACGTAATGTATCGCTAAATCCTGTCGGTTCCACCTTTACAACATCACTAAATCCACCCTTTCCAAACCGCCAACACATTAACCCAAGCACCTCTCCTGTCCCTGACTGATTACTGTATCCTTGCTGACCTCCCAGCCTCCTGTCTCGCCCCCGCCTCCAGTTCATACTTCACTCTGCTGCCCAGATCGTTTTTCTACCAAAACGTTCAGTCCATGTTTCCCCATTCCTCAAGGACCTCCAGTTCATCCTTTCATTCATATTATCGTATTTATTGAGCATTTACTGTGTGCAAAGCACTGTACTAAATGCTTACCTCTGCATCCACCTCCACATGAAACAGAAACTCCTTACCATTGGTTTTAATGCACTCAATCACCTTGCCCCCTCCTACCTCACATTGATACTCTCCTCCCATAACCCAGCCTGCACACTTCTTTTCTCTGGTGCCAATGTACTCACTGTATTTTGATTTAATCTATCTCACCACTGACCTCTCATTCACATGCTGCATCTGGCCTGGACCGCCCTCCCTCTTCATATCCAGTAGACAATTACTGTCCCCACTTTCAAAGCCTTATTGAAGTCACACCTCCTCCAAGAAACCTTCCCTAACTAAGCCCTCATTTCCTTTTTTCCCACTCTCTCCTGTCACCCTGACTTGCTCCCTTGTTCACCCTGTTCTCACCAAGCCCCACGCCACGTATGTACATATCCATAATCCATTTATTTACATCAAGGTCTGTCTCCCCCTCTAGACTGTAAGCTCGTTATGGGCAGGGACTGTGTCTGTTATGTTGTGTTTTACTTTCTCAAGTTCTTAGTATAGTGCTCTGCACACAGTGAGCGCTCAATAAATAAATATGATATGATAATTCTTACTTCAGTGCTGTTATAAAGAATTGTCATTTTGGCACTCAGGGATTTTTGTTTTTTTAGTGATAACAAAAATGGTACTTGTTAAGAGCTTTCTGTGTGCCAAGCACTGAAGTAGACAGGTAAATCAGGCGGGACACCATCCCCCCCAGGGCTCACAGTCTAAGAAAACTCTGAAGAATAAGAAGAATTAAAGGAAGACTCAGTAGTTAATCTGGTTGGCAGAGCAAACTGTATGATTAATCAACATCCAGAGAATCATTGAATTCATTGGTCAGGAAGAGGCTTCAAGAAGCAATTTAACCTTTTCTTCTAAACCGTCCTATGGAAACGTTAGGAATTCTAGGCTGGCTCAGTTATCCTTCCAATCCCAGCAATCGGCCTCCAACTTTAACCCCAAAATACGCTTGAAAGAACAATGCTCTCCTTCCCATTTATTCGCATGGTTATGGATTCCTTTTTTGCACCCTTAACCGTGACCTTAACATGGCACTGTGAGCCTTTTGTCCAGAGCACCGTGGCCTAGTGGATAGAGCACAGGTCTGGGAGTTAGAGGGTCATAAATTCTATTACCGGGTCTGCTGTGTGACCTTGGGCAAGTCACTTAAATTTTCTATGCTTCAATTCCCTCATCTATAAAATGGGGATTAAGACGGTGAGCATCACGTGGGACGGGACTATGTCCAACCCGATTATCTTGTATCTACCCCAGCGCTTGGAATAGAGCCTGACACATAGTAAGGGCTTAAGAAATATTACAGTAATAACAATAATTCATGTTAACCATTCTTGAGCCTTCTTGTTTCCTTATGTTTTTTTTCCCTAACTTGCTAAACTTTTCTTAGAGAAAATATGCCATTTTGTCACCCAGACTTTATATTCTCTGGGCTTCGACCTGGTATGGAAATGCATTGCACTGCATCACAGTCTACGTACTTGAAAGAGATTAAAAAATACCACATGGAGCATTGTGCTTTATTCTGTCATCAAAATGGACCATCTGCTTCTTGCTTTAGCAAAATCCTCCGATAAGGGTTTTGATTTCCTTCCCCCTCTCAAGGTTTCACAATATTGTGTTAAACTCTGAATCAAACCTCCTCCTAGCCACACCCCTAACAGTTGAATAATTAATGGCTCTGATCATGTAATATAAGATTAATTTTTATGTATCTAGTAGCATTCATCATATTTGGTTTAAGGCTACTCTAATGTGAATGTGTTAATGAAGTGAAAAATTTGCAAAGAGGGTTGGAGAGGGTGGAAAAGAAGCAGCTGGGGGTTTTAAATATTCATCATGCAGTCAAATTGAATTTCTAATATTTATAATCCTTTAACCTTTTTCATAAATGAGAAATGGCACAGTTGTGATTGGACTCTTCAGTGTGTTTTGTTCATCCATACTATGCACTGTAGACCTTGGGAAGAGACCAAAACGGGGTTTCTGGTGCAGAAAGATCTGTCGAATAAATCATAGGTGCCGTAGAGTCATTAGGAATGCATCATTTGCACACATAAGTTTGAACTAACTGTTCCTGTGTAGAATTGATCACTGATACTTCTTAAGTAAAATTGTTCTGCAACTTCTCGACAAGTTGCTCTTCGTTCCCTGTTCTTCTGTCCTGTCCTAGGGAGCTGAGTTGATACATTGATTATAAAGGATTCATCTTTGCCAGATTGCCCTGACCTCGAAAACAAAAGATGATTTTATAGACTTTTCACAACAAACACTGGCAAGATGTAGCTGCCGGGACCTTGACTTGATGGCTCATAATAATGCTTTCATTCCAGTGGAATGAAGTGTTTTGTAAAGTGCGTTTTACCCCATGGGTGCTCAAGAAATGCTATTACTCCTGTGCTATGTATGGATTAAGCTGGACTGATCAAAGCTGAGTTCCTGCTGCTGTTGTTTTGCACGTATTTA
The DNA here is from genome assembly GCF_015852505.1 of Tachyglossus aculeatus. NCBI lineage: Eukaryota > Metazoa > Chordata > Mammalia > Monotremata > Tachyglossidae > Tachyglossus > Tachyglossus aculeatus. The sequence continues at coordinate 19,915,724 of NC_052085.1, read as the reverse complement.
AATTAGAGTAGTTTTCTTGGGTGTTTTTCAGAAAGGATCGTGGCGTTGAAAATTAGTGTCTTGAAGTCCTCCCAGGCTTCTCATAGGACCTTCTGGGATATGTGTGAATTCTCCTGAACCCTGATGACTGTAAGAGGGTCAATTCCCTGAGGCAGGTATTTTTCACATGTTCTGCCCTGAGAATAACTCAACTCAAACTTCTAATCATTTGGTGTGTTTGAGTGCCCGCATGAAAAGGTGAGGTGGAAAAGATGGATTTGCATGTGCGTTCCCCCCATCTTTCTTTACTTTGGACTGCTTTGGACACTTGCTTGCCTTTGAAGCGTACAAAAGAGAATGACCTTCTCTGGAAAAGACTTGTTCTTTTTCTGTGTATTGACGCACATGTAACCTCGCTTGAAAAATGGAGCTGAACGGCCGGCATCCAGCACCAGGACTAACGGCATGTGATAAGAGGAGAGGATTTCTTTGACTACCTTGAATCTTTTTTTTCTTTTGTCTCATCTTCCCCTTCTGCTGCTTTGGGACACTTATAGATACTAGCCAGAAGCATCGAAACCCTAAAATGGAAGGAAATTTGGTGAGCTTTTTCCGAGCTGGAGGTTTGTGAGGCAACTGCAGTTGTATCCTGGGTAGATTTCTTAAGTCCTTTCCAAGCTTTATGGCCGTGTACCTCCTCCTCCTACCATCCCGTCCCCGCCAACCACCTCGGGTCACGGTGGTACCGGTATCTGTCTTATTGCAGACCACCCCCAGGACTCTGGAGAGGTTTCTAAGCCCACCCTGAGAGGACACTCTCTTCCTCCCTTCAAAGCCTTACTGAGAGCCCACCTCCTCCAAGAGGCCTTCCCAGAGTGAGCCCCCTTTCTCCTCTCCTCCTCCCCTCCCCCCTCTCCACAGCACCTGTATATTTGTTTGTACAGATTTATTACTCTATTTATTTTACTTGTACATATTTACTATTCTATTTATTTTGTTAGTGACGTGCATCTAGCTTTATTTGTTCTGACGATTTGACACCTGTCCACATGTTTTGTTTTATTGTCTGTCTCCCTTTTCTAGACTGTGAGCCCGTTGTTGGGTAGGGACCGTCTCTTTCTTTTGCCAACGTGCACTTCCCAAGCGCTTAGTACAGTGCTCTGCATACAGCAAGCGCTCAATAAATACGATTGAATGAGGCTGGAGATGGAATCTCCATCTGCGGGGGTGTCTGCAGGGGGTAAGAATTAGAACCGACCTCCTGGATGCATTTCCCGCACCTTCCCAGTTGCAACAAGCTGCTCACCCACCTCAAAAATCCGATAGGATGAAGGCAGTGGTCAGTCCTTGGACCTCGGAGACCTGGCCCGGCTTTAAGGCCCTCAATCACTTCTATCTCACCTCGCTGATTTCATACTCCAACCCAGCCCGCACGCTTTGCTCCTGAAATACCCACCTACTCACTGTACTTCCATATAGCCATCATCCCCTCGCTCGTGTCTGGCCTCTGGTTTGGAGCTCTCTCCCCCTTGAGATCCAACAGACCTTCACTCTCTCCACCTTCAAAGCCTTATAATAATAATAATAATGGTATTTGTTAAGTCCTTACTATGTGCATTGTTCTAAGCGCTGGGATGGAAACGAGGTTTTCAGGTTGTCCCACGTGGTGCTCACAGTCTTAATCCCCATTTTACAGATGAGGTAACTGAGGCACAAAGAAGTTAAATGACCTGCCTAAAGTCACACAGCTGATAAGTGGCGGAGCTGGGATTAGAACCCACATCTCCTCCAAGCCGTCTTCCCCGACTATACTCTCATTTCTTCTTCTCGCTCTCCCTTAGGCATCACCTTTGCACTGGAATTTGCACCCTTTATTCACCCCTCCCTCAGCCCTGCGGCACTTATGTAATAATTATAATTCTGGTATTTGTTAAGTGCCTACTCAGTGCCAAGCACTGTTCCAAGCACTGGAGTGGATTCAAGGTAATCAGGTTGGACACAGGCCATGTCCCACCTGGAGCTCACAGTCTTAATTCCCATTTTACAGGTGAGGTAACCGAGGCCCAGAGAAGTGAAGTGACTTGCCCACGGTCACACAGCGGACAAGTGGCAGAGCCGGCATTAGAACCCACATCTTCTGACTCCCAAGCGATGCTCTTGCCACAAGGCCATGCTGCTTCTCTATGCTACACATTCTTAATTTATTTATTTATACCGCTGGCTATCTCCCCTCTAGAGTGTAAGCTCCATGTGGGCAGGGAATCATATCGACCAACTCTACAGTACTGTTCTCTCCCAAGCACTTAGTACATGGCCCTTTACAGAGTAAGCACTTAATAAATATGGTTGATTGATTGATTGGCACAGTGGCAATCTTTTGGACTGTAGTAAAATGTATTACGCCCAGTGGGTGCTCAATAAATGCTATTATTACTACTGCTCTTAGGGAGGATCAGAGCTTCTTCAACGTGAAAGACAGCCACTCTCAATAAAGAGAGTGGGAAATGGGAGCAAAAGAGACATTTGTGCCTGCTTCAATATGCCTCCAGAAGCAGCCTGGTGTAGTGGTTAGAGCACGGACCCGGGAATCAGGAGGTCATGGGTTCTAATCCCGGCTCTGCCACTTGTCTGCTGTGTGACCTTGGGCCAGTTGCTTCACTTCTCTGGGCCTCAGTTATCTCCTGTGTTAAAATGGGTAAAACGAGCCCATGTGGGACAGGGACTGTGTCCAACCCAATTAGCTTGTACCCACCCCAGTGCTTAGTACAGTGTCTGTCACATAGTAAGCGCTTAACAAATTCCAAAACTCCTGTTGTTTTTTCCTACAGTAGGTTTCTCAAGGAATTCGCCCTTATCTTGGATCAAGTCTAAAATGGCCCATTGAATTCATAAATCTAGTGGCTTTACAGGGACAAGGTTAACTAGTAACTGTAATATGAAAAGCCAGAGACACTTTCTTTCTTATAAGGCGCCTACAGTCTAATTACTATGAGCATCCATTGAGGGCTACGTGCTGTACAGACTATGAGAAAGGAACTCTTTCTGTTCTCTTGAGATTGATTTGGAGGGTAACCCTTTAGGAAGCATGGTAGATTTAAGAGAACAGGAATAAGTCATGACTTCTAGCAAATTGGAGGTCAAATAGCCATTTGACCTCTGTCTCAGGCATTATGTCTCCAGTAGTTCAGCCAGTGAACATACCCTCAGGCATCCATCAGTCGTATTTATCGAGCTCTGAGTGCAGAGCACTGTATTAAGCACTTGGGAGCATACAATATAACAGAGTTGACAGGCACATTCCCTGCCCACAAGGAGCTTACAGTCTCGAGGCAGCAGTGAGGTGGGTGTTTCGGGGCTGAGCAAGATGCAAAAGCCTGAAGCATCATCACAGACAGACATGCAGACTTGCCGGTGGCAACGTTTCTAGGAAACCGGACGGTGGATTATTCTGTAGTTTGAGCATCGTTTTGTTTTTGTTAGTGTGGGGCAATGCCCCAGTAATTTTAGGGGTGTTTTCACCATGAGCCCTGCCCATTTGCAATTCTGTTCCGAAATGAAATCTACCTGCTTAGGGTAGAGTCATCCGAAGAGTTTTTTCTCAGTGGTCTTCCAGTCATGTAGCCGGACTTTGGATAAACCATTTCCCTAAAGGTATTTTCCTCTTCTCCATTCTCCTGCCTGCTCTCTAGCCATCACATTACTCTATTTATTTATTTATTTATTTTACTTGTACATATCTATTCTATTTATTTTATTTTGTTAGTATGTTTGGTTTTGTTCTCTGTCTCCCCCTTTTAGACTGTGAGCCCACTGCTGGGTAGGGACTGTCTCTATATGTTACCAACTTGTACTTCCCAAGCGCTTAGTACAGTGCTCTGCACACAGTAAGCGCTCAATAAATACGAGTGATGATGATGATGATGATGATCACATTCATCACCACCCTCCCATCTGAGAAGAGAGCAGAAAGGAAACCCACCTTTGTTGATTTTCACACCTCTTGGCTTTAGAATCACCGGAGAAACTACTGAAAAGTAAAGCAGTTACTCCATGGAGCTAATTTACAAAACCGTAGGATGTCTTTGTTCTGCAAGATCAATAGGATATTGAAGATATGTTTGAGTTGATGACGGGCAGTTCTGGGTATTGAAAGTAAATGAGTGAAAGTAATTTGGGATCCTGCTGCGCTGTAGGGAAAGGAGGAATGTTAACGGATATGCCGGTGGCAGGAAGAAGTGGAGCTTTTGTAAACATCCTGAAGAGCCCCGGTTTAATCATTTAGAAGTAGATATTGTAGGGTACAACTGATAATTTAAAGTAGAGGACAGAAGGCCAGAGACGCCATTCATCATGAAGTTCCCTGGGCATTTTCTATGTAGAGAGATGAATTGGAAAGTTTGAATGTGCAGCTTTGTGGCGTGGCCGCTTTTTCTGATTTTAGATGTTTCCGATTCTCTTCTGAGTGAGGTACATTCTGTCCTGTGGCTCTTTGCAATCGTAACTTGGTATGAAAGCCCAAGGAGATCAATCCTTACTTCGGACTAAATGGTTTTGCAGATCCGATTTTAGGCCGTTTTTGATTTAAACATCCACAGAGCGGCCAGGAAAGAGAGTGACCACAGCGTGATCTATTTTCAATTCCCGTTTCTATACATGGCAGATTTCTGACAGGTCAGAAGGAAGCAGCACTGAGCTTCCTGGAAGAGACTACAGTGATTAATCTTCGTTAGGACTGTCGCCATGGCCCGGTAAATTAAAATTTACGATATGGAGAAAAGTTGGTGGCACAACGTATTTGAATATCAAAATGCTAATACTTAAGGGATAGGTTATTTCTAAACGTTCAGAACTGTGTTTTGTTAACAGATGCATTTGTTAGCAGTTTTCAGCTCAGGGCTAACTGGAACTGATTCAATTAAGAACGCATCCAAGAAGCTAGGCATAATGCTGCATAATAAAACAGTCTCACCCCTCAGGTGCTTCATTTGGGCTATCCGGGAGGCTTCGGAGCAACGACGTAACAAACACAAAATGTTGCCCTAGAATTTTGGAGACTAATCTTGCCCCCACTCCCCCTCTCCCGTACCTCCCCGTTACCCAAATACGCAAAGCCTGCGACAGGAAAAACAAGTAGCGCTTGTGAAGTTGTTTCCACCCCTAGTACGCCCCTGAACTTCTGTAAGCTTCCTGAACAGGTGCGTTGGGGAGGGCCAGGCAGGTCTTTTAGATGTTTCCCTCTTATTCTCCACCATTCCCATCACAGATGAGTGTCACAGGTCAGCTTGTCAGGCCCCGCCAAATTGAAGACAATTCAGATTGATGGCTGAGCAAAGAGCTCAAATTCAGCAGATGGCAGGAGGGGAAGCATCAACACCCAGCTACAGAGAGCCTATATCCAAATATAAGGGGCGGGGTTGTATCGAGGGTTAGCTCCTAATTCAAATTTAATCATCTATCCTTTTTTTGAAATCGCTGTGACTTGGTTGGTTTGATCTTGCATCGATGTGAGGGTTTCTTGACCATGGGGATTTAAGAAAGGACTTTGGGGTGGGGTGGGGAGCTTATTAAGGGTTAAAGGAGGTTATTGGGAACCGTAGGTTTTTATCAGAACCTGTTCCAGTGTTTCAAGGAGACTAGGGTTTCACAACTGGAGCAGTTAGATCGGAAAATAGTACAGGTAGGAAAAGCCAAATGATGCAAAATGGGTTTGGCAAAACTCATGGGTGAGAGATCCAAAGCTGGTTATGTAAGTGGGGACAATTAGGAAGTCCCAAAGGTTTAGATTCAGGAAAGAGCAATGCGTAATAGTTATCAGAAGGAAAAGTTCGACTTTAAGCTGCTGATACTCACCTCATCCTCACCCCCATGGTGCTTACGTACATATCCACAATATATTTTAATGTCTTTCTCCCCCGCTAGACCGTAAGATCCCTGGGTGGTGGTGGGGGAGAATGTGACCACCAACTCTGTTGTAGTGTACTCTCCTAAGTGCTTAGTACAGTGCTGTACCACAGTAAGTGCTCAGTAAATACCATTGGTTGATTGGTAAGTTAAAGTGCTAGCTGGTAATAATAATAATAATAATAATAATAATAATAATAATGGCATTTATTAAGCGTTTACTGTGTGCAAAGCACTGTTCTAAGCGCTGGGGAGGTTACAAGGTGATCAGGTTGTCCCACAGGGGCCTCACAGTCTTAATCCCCATTTTACAGATGAGGTAACTGAGGCACAGAGAAGTGAAGTGACTTGCCCAAAGTCACACAGCTGACCAGTGGCCGAGCTGGGATTTGAACCCACGACCTCTGACTCCAAAGCCCGGGCTCTTTCCACTGAGCCACGCTGCTTCTCTGGTACATTTCAAACTATGAGAATAGACAGAAGGAGAACAACCACCCCCCTGTTCCTCTAGGCATCCTTTGGTGTCCCTTTTGAGAAGCAGATCTCTGGTGATTCTTCTCACCCTACACATATCGTTAATTTGTCCCCTCCCACTACCGTCCTCCACTCACCCACCCACCTAACGGGAGTCAGAAGAACCCGGATTCTAATGCGGACTTGACCACTTGCCTGCTGTGTGACCTTGGGCAAGTCGCTTCACTTCTCTGTGCCTCAGTTACCTCATCTGTAAAAGGGGGTGAAGACTGTGAGCCCCATGTGGGACAGGGACTGTGTCCCACCTGATTAGCATGTATCTACCCCAGTGCTTGATACGTAATAAGCACTTAATACCATTATTATTATTCATCTTACAAAATCAACTTTTTACAGGGAATTGGTAGTGAAACGGGATGTCGATTGGATGCTCTCAACTAGCTCCTGGCTAAAGCTTGGGAGCTAGTTTAGCCGGGAGCTAGCTGAGAGCATCTGAGTTGACCAAACCCTCCTCTCTTCCTTCCTCCCTTCCCCTCGCCGCCTGCGGCAGTTGCCAATTTCCCAGCCCGAATCACCCCCGGGAGCGTTTGTTGTGTAGAACCATCGGTTTGGCCGATGAATTCACGAGGCCGTGAACGTGATAGGAGGCTGTCTTCTCAGTGCCCACGCACATCACCCCAACTCGGGGTTGCGGGCCGGACCTCTGAGCTGTGCTTCTACCACAGATTGGTCGTAAACTCTGCAGGGCAGCCCCAAATGGGGTGGGATGTAAGCGACCCTTGGTTTGGAATGAAACCTCAGTTGTCTGCTCCTTTATGAGGCGGAAAGAGAAAGGCGATGGACCCCACTTGTTTTGTACATATTTGCTGCGCTCTGCCCTCTATCAATAACCTGATCGGCTCTCTACCGTCCTGTTTTATCTGCGGAAAACCACCTGCCTGACAGTATTCTCGGGAACGAATTAGAGGAGTGGCTTTGATTGCTAAATGATACCAAGCCAAGAATGCCCCTCTCCCACCTGGAAGAGTCAGAGGGCCAAATGGGAAAAATGGTCATTTTGAAAGCCTTAGTCTAGGGAACTGTCGTTGCCCGGCGCTGAGAACTTGCCAATAATCTGCGCCGCTTCGTTTCTTACTGACCAGCGACAACATGGGTAACCAGTGACTGGCGTCACAAGGCTTCGTCTCCATTCCGCCTCTTCCCCTCTCCCATTCCCTGTCGGCTCCGAGTGGAGGGAGCCAGGGATGGTGACGTTATCGTGGCATGAGTCACCTTGGTTGGCAGAGCAGAACTGACCCTGCGGGAGTTGCGAAGGGGAGCAGATATCGGAGGGGAGTGTGGCAGGGAGGAGTAAGAGAGTGTGGAAGGGAGTGGATGAAAACCAGGACCCCATGGGCAAAGATGGGGGGGAGGAAGAAGGAAGTCCCAGGCTCTCTCAGAACCAACTCCCACAGCATCGTATTTAAAACTCCCCTTCCCCTCAGTTCTTCATACCCTCTTAGGCCCAAGTCATTTTTGCCCCCTTCCCACCCCTCCTGGGGGCATTACAGCCTGCCAAATGGAATGAAGTTGGAAACCTTGGCAGAAATCTAGTAGCTGTTTCATTTTGGATTCCCCCCACCCCCCCTTTTTTTTTAAGATTAGAAGCCTTCTTGTCTTATTGAATATTTTGAGTCCCAAAATAATATCATGCAGAAATAAGCTGAGTAGGAAAAACCTCAGTTTTTCTGCACTACAGGACTGATGAACTCTTCCTCCAGAGGGCATTCAGAATTGAAAATCCAACTGATGGGAGATGTCCTTGAAATACTTTCTTTATAGGAAGAGCAGAGACCTGCTCTACTAGCCACAGTAGCCGTTTGAATTCCTGAGGTTCGAAGAAAAGACCTGCTTTATGTAACACCCCTTGATCTTGGAACCCCTGGGTTCTAATCCTGTCTCCGCCTTTTGCCTGCTGTGTGACCTTGGGCAAGTGACTTCACTTCCCTGTGCCTCAGTTACCTCACCTGTAAAAGGGGGATAAAGACTGTGAGTCCCACGTGGGACATGGACTGTGTCCAACCTGATTAGCTTGAATCCACCCCAGCACTTAGTACAGTGCCTGACACATAGTAAACACTTTAAAAATACCATAAAAAGTGGTAGGGGGGTGAGGGGGAACCCCTCAGTATCGGATTGCTGACAGAATGCTATCCTGGAATCTTCCCTGATGAACTGACGGGCTAAATTTAGCCCAAACACGGATGATCCATTTGTATCTGATGCAGTCTAGATAATGGAGATGTTACTGTATTCCATCAGCCAGCATGAAAGAGATGGAGACTCCGTAACTGCCCTCAGTGGCCTATCCATATGTCTTATCATTCCAACATTCAAATATTTCTTCAGGCCAACCAAATTTTCTCCTCCTACAATTTAATCCCATTTTTTCTTAGATCCTCCCTTGACAAGGAAAAAAGATCAGTGCCTTACTTAGAAAATTTTTTCCTATTCAGGCAACCCTTGATGTTAAGTAACACCACAAGTTATGAGCAGCAGTTCATTTTGTTTTTCAGTTTTGCGGCACATCAAAGCCGATCACATCAGTTTTGACCTTATATCACTAAGCTTTGTGTCATTAGCCCCGGGGGCACAGACAGTGAGGGTTGGAGGGGAAACAATTTTAAAAGCTGTAATTGGGGAGTAGAGTAAGGGGAAAATTTGGAAGGAGAAGTAGAGAGAGATGGATTGGAAAAAGCTGCTGGGCTTGGGAGCGGGAAGAGCATACTACCAGATTGGCAGGGAGGGTTAATGTATCTATTTTGCTTCCAATGAAGTGAAGTTCGGCTACCCTATTGTGGAATTTCTCTGCCTCAGTTCATGGGTGTGTATCTGGATTGTTCAACCCTGATTGATTGGGGGCATAATTCTGGGTAACTGGAAAAAATGGAGTATCTGACCTTGGTTGAGGAACCATCTCCCATCCATAACATTGTTTCCGTGGGGAAATGTGTTCCAATTTAGCGCTTTTCAAGTGGCGCGCTTTCACCGGAACCAGTTTTGTTTCAAGTCCTAAAATTGTCTGTATGTGAAGCCAATTACTAAGGCACTTTTACACTTCCCTTAGCCAAGCTAAACAATTACTGTAGCCTTTTCTCACTTGTCTCATTTTCTTACCTTTTTAATTTTTTCTGTTACTTTCGCGTTAACTTTCTCCAGTTCCTTTATAGCTTGATCAAACTACAGTGACTACCACTGGACAGTGGAATTTAATAAGGATCTAACTCCTGCTGAGCCCAAGTTGCTGGTTCTTATCTAACCCTGGGCCATGTTGACATTTAATATGTTGTTAATTCATCCAGTCAGTCAATCGTATTTATTGAGCGCTGACTGTGTGCGGAGCACTGTAGTTACGGCTCTCTTATTTTTCTGCTGAAGCAACCGGCCCCCCAAGTTCTGTAGTTGTGCTCTTTGTCCCTGGGCGTCGGGTCTCGTACTTGCCCTTGCTAAATCACGTGCTTTTTTTCTGGTAGGGACATGTTTCCGACTTCTTATGGTTTCTTTAAAAGTTTATCCCGGTCTCCCAAAATAGTTAGGAGCCCTGTCCAGTTGAACGTCATCTGCAAAGCCACGCGTCCTCTTGATTTTTCCGGGCTGAGTCATCAAGAAAGATTGCGTGAGAGCAGTCCAAAATCAATGCCCAAGGCACTCTGCTCGATACATCCACTGGTCTGACATCGAGCCATTGATAGGTAACCTTGGGTGTAATCCATGAGCCGGTCCAGCACTTCGCCTCACGATGAGCTCATCTTCTGTCGAGATAACAGTTGAGAGCTCACTGGATCCATTCACAAGGAATGGATCAGAGTGTTTAGATTTTACATCATCAATCGTATATATTGAGCGCTTACTGTGTGCAGAGCACTGTACTAAGCGCTTATAGCGTTTACAGGGATCCCCTGGCATTCTTGTTCCTGCCAGTGGGGCATGGAGTTCTCAAGGGTAGGGGTGTGGCATGCTGCCATGTGAGTGAAAAAGTTTATCCACTTCCAATGGAAGTGACTGTGGCGTAGTGCCTGGGCTGCACCACGCCACATACTACACTCAGTTAATCCTGTCCCCTGTGAGTTTACGGTCTAGAGCGGGAGACCGACATTAGTATTAATGAATAATTTATAGTTAAGTTCGTAAGTGCTTTGGGGCTGCCCCAGATTGGCACAGATCCAAATGCACGCTGAGAAGCAACGTGGCCTAGGGAAGGAGCGGGGGCTCGTCCCCCTCTCCATCCCCCCCATCTTACCTCCTTCCCTTCCCCACAGCACCTGTATATATGTATATATGTTTGTACATATTTTTTTACTCTATTTTATTTGTACATATCTATTCTATTTATTTTATTTTGTTAGTATGTTTGGTTTTGTTCTCTGTTTCCCCCTTGTGTGGACTGTGAGCCCACTGTTGGGTAGGGACTGTCTCTATATGTTGCCAATTTGTACTTCCCAAGCGCTTAGTACAGTGCTCTGCACATAGTAAGCGCTCAATAAATACGATTGATGATGATGATGGGAATAGTGGGACCTGGGTTCTAGTTCCGGCTGTTCCGCTTGCCTGCTGTGTGGTTATTGGCAAGTCACTTAACTTCTCTGTGCATCATTTTCCTCATCAGTAAAATAGGGGTTAATGCCTGTTCTCCTTTCTGTCTAGCCTTTGAGCGTCACGAGGGACACAGCAGCGTCTGACTTGTCTTGCATATACGTTTTATATATATGTAAAGTTACTGCCATCTTTGCTTCCTATGTTACCCAGCCCCTTTTCAGGATTTCTGCTGGGCCTGGGGTTTTTTTTGTTTGTTTCTGGTTTGTTTTTTCCTTTACGTGGTAATGGGCCAGGCACTGTTACTAAGCGCTGGGGTAGATACAAGCTATTGAGATTGGAATAGTCCATGTCCCACATGGGGCTCACAGCCTTAATAACTATTTTCCAGATGAGGGAACTGAGACCCAGAGAAGTGAATTGACGTGCCCAAGATTAGAACCCAGGTCCTTCGGACTCCCAGGCTCCCAGGCTTCATCCACTAGGCCATGCTGTGTCCCATAATTATGGTACTTGTTAAGCTCTTACTATGTGCCAAGCACTGGAGCAGATAAAACTTAATCAGGTTGGACACAGTCCCTGTCCCACATGGGGCTCACAGTCTTAATCCCCATTTTACAGATGAGGTAACTGAGGCCCAGAGAAATGAAGTGACTTGCCCAAGATCACACAGCAGACAAGTGGCAGAGCTGCGACTCGAACCCAGGTCCTTCTGACTCCTGGGCCAGTGCTTTATCCACTAAACCACACTGCTTCTAAGGTCAGGAAGAGTAACTCATTAGGAACTTCTTGTTTTGGGGAACACTTCAAAGTCAACCTCCCTCTCAGGGTCTCATCTGGAGGCCGCGCAGGTGTTTGCTTGCTTTCCTCTTGTTTTTCTTCGCTAGCGGTTTGCTGTGACTCAATCTTTTTTTCCTCACTTCTCTTGCCAGCGGGGTCATTCATTCTGTGGCATTGGCACTGCTCCTTGGGAGTTTGGTTCACTTTTCAGCTTGGGGTTTGACAGTGCAGTTCCATCATAAATAACCAGCAACTTTCACCCAAGTTATCAATCAGTGGTCTTTATTAAACCCTTATTCTGTGCAAAGCATGGTACTGAGCTCTTGAGTTGGCACACGTTTCCAGCCCATAAGGAACTTACCATCTAGTGGAGCAGACACAATATTCCTGATTCATAAGGTAACCGGACAATAGGGATTGTTAAGGTACAGACAACTAGAAAAGTAGGACATGGTCTGTCTTGGGCTAGCTGGCCAGTGCCAAGCAGTCAAGACTACATTTTTTCCTTGTCCAAGAGACTGTCATTATGGGGTGAAATCCGAAGGTTTTTCTGAAGGCCACACAGATTGCATCCCTTTCCTTTGTGGCCTTCCCGTCTGGTTTTCAATCCTTGATCGTGACAGTTACATCTGATGGTAGTTAGCATAAAAAGTTCCATCCCAAGGTGGCATGTCATATTTTCAGCTGTCAGTGAAATATTTTCTCATCCTTCTGTTTGACACCAGGCCTAAGTTAATTTGCCTTGCTTGTCAGTATATTCAGGAGATTTCTCTCTTTCCCTAAATCACAGAGCCTTTGGAGGCAAAAAGAGGAACAGTAATCAACTAGTTTGCCCTACCGCAGACCTTACCAGAATGTAGGAGGATTCTTTTATGGGGCTTGAATTGTTTTTGTGGTGGTTGTTTGGTCGCTTTTCTGTGTGGGGGAAGTCGGAGGGGGTCGGGGATTTAGGAATGCGACCAGAAATGGAGTATACTGGTTGGTGACCCAAGTTTTAAGATGTTTTCTTTTTTTCTATTGCCTCCCTTCTTTCCCCCTGAGATCTGACTTTCAGTAGTGCTTTAGCTCACTGGATTTGTTTCGGAACTAGTGTTCCAGAGTGAAGCACCAGCCAATTACGGAGGTAGCACCCGTTTTGAAGAGAGTTTTGAATTTAATTGGCTACGTTGCATAGAAGAGTAGAATGCTGTTTATTTCTTTAAATTAGATTCCATTCTGGACCTTTCGTAAATGGACCGGCTCCCGACTCCTTCCATCTTGCCCAGCCCAGGTGGTTGACTTTCTGGTATATGTGGAGTTGGGTTTACAGTGCTCCCGGAATACATTTGCAGGGTGGCTGCCGCAGGAGAGAGTTTTGTCAGTATTAAAAAGAAAAGATGTGAAATTACTTGAATGGAAGAAATGCCATTCCCACGTATTGACTGTACTCAGAGAATTAGCGTGGTGTAGTGGAAAGAGCACACGATTCAGAAGGTCATGGCTTCTAACTCTGGCTCCGCCACTTACCTGCTGTGTGACTCTGGGCAAGTCACTTCACTCCCTCAGTTACTTCATCTGTAAAATGGGGATTGACACTGTGGGCCCGTAATGGGACAGCGGCTGTGTCCAACCTGGGTTTTCTTGCATCCACCCCAGTGCTTGGTAGAGTGCCTGGCACACAGCGCTTAACGAAGCGCTTAGTACAGTGCCCTGCACACAGTAAGCGCTCAATAAATATGATTGAATGAAATACCAGAATTATTATTGCTGTTTACTGGCAGTTGGAATCTGAGATTTTCCTGAGAATTTGAACTGTCAGGCAAACCCATTCTACAGCTTCACTGCTGTTCTTATTAAGAGTTGTGCTTCTGGTCGTATATTCATTCATTCATTCATTCATTCATTCAATCAATCGTATTTATTGAGCGCTTACTGTGTGCAGAGCACTTTATCTTTTGTGCCTTCATTTCATGATCTGCATAATGGAGATTCCGAGATTCAGTTGATCCACTGCAGTGGTAATTATGGAGTGTCTACTGAATGTATAGTAATAATTGTGGTATTTATGCACTTACTGTGTGCCAAGCACTGTACTAAGCGCTAGGGTAGATGCGGGATAGTCAAGTCCCAATCTGAATCCCCATTTTACAGATGAGCTTGATGCAATAGATGCAACTATCAATAGATGCAACTATCGAGGGGATACGGTAACAGAACTGGGGGGAGAGGGGAAAGGGAGAGGTGGATGAGAGAAGAGAAGGGAGGAAGAGGGAAAACAGAAGAAGGGGGAAGGAAGAGGAAGAGAGGGGATGGGAGGGAAAGGAAGGAGAAGCAGCCTGGCCTAGTGGAAAGAGCAAGAGTTTGAGAGTCGGAGGATCTGGGTTCCAATCCCAGCTCCATCGCCTAGTGGCAAGAGCCCGGGTTTATGAGTCATAGGACCTGGGTTCTAATCCCAGCTCTGCCCCTTTGTCTGCTGTGTGACCTTGGGCAACTCCCTTAACTTCTCTGGGCCCCAGTGACCTCATCTGTAAGATGGGGATTGAGACTGTGCGCTCAACGTGGGGCCACCTGATTACCTTTTATCTACCCCAGTGCTTAGAACAGTGCTTGGCACATAGTACGTGCTTAACAAATAATTGTTGTTACCTAACGAGCCCCGCATTAAGGAAAATAGTCACCACAGGTGGCATATGTGCTTAGACCTGCATATGCACCCAAAGAGATGTGTGGTGTTTGAAGTACCTTTCCCAGTTCCTTAGCATCATTCTATGCCAAATGTGGACTACAAGCACGTGCAATGGCAGAAACTGGATGTACGTAAGCCCTCATTGTAATAAATAGAAATCTATGCAATAACAGAAGGCTGCAATCAATCCAAATTGTGTGGAGCTATTTAGAGAATAAGATATTAAAAGCTTGAGCTCGATGCAGACTTTTGAAAGTTGTCAGTCTAGCAACGAAACATTGTTAGAATTTCCCAAAAGAAGTGTCAAGTAAGTGCCCTTTAGGCCAGGACTAAAGGAAAACTAAAACTCCAGGAGGCCTTCCCAGACTGAGCCCCTTCCTTCCTCTCCCCCTCGTCCCCCTCTCCATCCCCCCATCTTACCTCCTTCCCTTCCCCACAGCACCTGTATATATATATGTATATATGGTTGTACATATTTATTACTCTATTTATTTTACTTGTACATATCTATCCTATTTATTTTATTTTGTTAGTATGTTTGGTTTTGTTCTCTGTCTCCCCCTTTTAGACTGTGAGCCCACTGTTGGGTAGGGACTGTCTCTATGTGTTGCCAATTTGTACTTCCCAAGCGCTTAGTACAGTGCTCTGCACATAGTAAGCACTCAATAAATATGATTGATGATGATGATGATAAAAGGGAAATTCGGAATGAGCCATGACATCCAGTAGCTGCTTCTCTCAGTGATTCCTTTTAACATCAGTCTTCCACTGGATTATAAGATCTGTGAGGACTCAATAAATATCAGTGATTGATGGGAGGTAAGTTTATGGAATTCATTACCTCAGAAAGTTGTACGGGCAAAAAATATCAATCAAATCAGGGGTATCTATTCGGAGGCAAGAACAACAGAAACAAGATTCACATTCCCTACCCAGTGGGTTCATGAAGAGTCAGGATAAATTGGAGATGGAAGGCAAGTCAGGCATAGAGTTGGGGAAAGTTAGGTACATGAGGTGGTAATACTAATGGTGATATTTCATCATCATCATCAATCGTATTTATTGAGCACTTACTATGTGCAGAGCACTGTACTAAGCGCTTGGGAAGTACAAATTGGCAACATATAGAGACAGTCCCTACCCAACAGTGGGCTCACAGTCTAAAAGGGGGAGACAGAGAACAAAACCAAACATACTAACAAAATAAAATAAATAGAATAGATATGTACAAGTAAAATAGAGTAATAAATATGTACAAACATATATACATATATACAGGTGCTGTGGGGAAGGGAAGGAGGTAAGATGGGGATGACGAGGGGGAGAGGGGGAGATATTTGTTAAGCACTTACTATGTGTTCTAAGTGTGGGGTAGTTGTAAGATAATTATTTTGGGCAAAGTCCCAAGTGGAGCTCACGGTCTTAGTAGGAGGGAGAACAGCTATTGAATCCCCATTTAACAGATGAGGAAACTGGGGCACAGAGTGGCTTGCCCAAGGTCACACAGCCAGCAAGTGGCGGAGCCGGGATTAAAACCGAAGCCCCTTGACACCCAGGCCTGTGCGTTTTCCACCAGGCCACACTGCTCCTTCCTTGAACATCCGGAGGACTGTTGAGAAGGGCGGCCCTCAGATTCCTTCAGGCATCGTGGCTCAGTGGAAAAGAGCCTGGGCTTTGGAGTCAGAGGTCATGGGTTCAAATCCCGGCTCTGCCGATTGTCAGCTGTGTGACTTTGGGCAAGTCACTTAACTTCTCTGGGCCTCAGTTCCCTCATCTGTAAAATGGGAATGAAGGCTGTGAGCCCCCCCATGGGACAACCTGATCACCTTGTAACCTTCCCAGCGCTTAGAACAGTGCTTTGCACATTGTAAGCGCTTAATAAATGCCATCAATCATATTTATTGAGCGCTTACTATGTGCAGAGCACTGTACTAAGCGCTTGGGAAGTACAAATTGGCAACATATAGAGACAGTCCCTACCCAACATTGGGCTCACAGTCTAAAAGGGGGAGACAGAGAACAAAACCAAACATACTAACAAAATAAAATAGACAAATAGAGACAGTCCCTACCCAACAGTGGGCTCACAGTCTAAAAGGGGGAGACAGAGAACAAAACCAAACATACTAACCAAATAAAATAAATAGAATAGATATGTACAAGTAAAATAAATCAATAAATAGAGTAATAAATATGTACAAACATATATACAGGTGCTGTGGGGAAGGGAAGGAGGTAAGATGGGGGGGATGGAGAGGGGGACGAGGGGGAGAGGAAGGAAGGGGCTCAGTCTGGGAAGGCCTCCTGGAGGAGGTGAGCTCTCAGCAGGGCCTTGAAGGGAGGAAGAGAGCCAGCTTGGCGGATGGGCAGAGGGAGGGCATTCCAGGCCCGGGGGATGACGTGGGCCGGGGGTCGATGGCGGGACAGGCGAGAGCGAGGTACGGTGAGGAGATTAGAGGCGGAGGAGCGGAGGGTGCGGGCTGGGCTGGAGAAGGAGAGAAGGGAGGTGAGGTAGGAGGGGGCCAGGTGATGGACAGCCTTGAAGCCCAGGGTGAGGAGTTTCTGCCTGATGCGCAGATGATGATGATGATGATTATTATTATTATTATTATTATTATTATCTTGTCACTGGAGGTGGAGACAGAATATCGGATTGGATACACAGACCCGCGTGGATCCTACCTTTCACCCCCAGGCTCTCCATTGGGACCTACCTCCGCCCCGCAGAGAAGGCTCACCTGTGGGACCCAACCCTGGTCACATTTGTGGTGGCGAGTAGGTTGCGGAGGCTAGTACTTCCAGCCTTGAGCCTCTGAATCATTGAACTTTCCACCCAGGGGCTACACATCAGCACTTTGCCCGGTTTCTTTTTGTTTTCGTTCCCGCTTTAAAAGTCAGAAGAATTAGTGAAGGTTTGTCACAATTGTCAGTTCCGGTTTATTCTCTCCATCCTCAATCCAGAGGGTTTGTGTTGTATTTTTCAACACCTGCCAGCCTCTTGAAGTTACAGCCTTACCTGACCGCCGTGCCCTTCGTTCCTGGGATTTGGGGGAGGCAGATGCTTCGGGCAAGTCACTTAACTTCTCGGTGCCTCAGTTACCTCGTCTGTAAAATGGGGATTATTCATTCATTCAGTCAGTCGAATTTATTGAGCACTTACTGTGTGCAGAGCGCTGTGAAGTACGAGTTGAAGGCATGTACTTAAGACTGTGAGCCCCCTGTGGGGCAACCTGATCAACTTGTAACCTCCCAAGCGCTTAGAACAGTGCTTTGCACATAGTGAGCGCTTAATAAATGCATTACTATTATTATTCAGGGGCTGGAAACGTTCATATTTTGGGGGGCTTCTTTACAGCAGGACAGTGCTTTGCACATAGTGAGCGCTTAATAAATATCATTATTATTATTCAGGGGCTGGAAACGTTCATATTTTGGGGGGCTTCTTTACAGCAGAGCAGTGCTTTGCACATAGTGAGCGCTTAATCATCATCATCATCAATCGTATTTATTGAGCGCTTACTATGTGCAGAGCACTGTACTAAGCGCTTGGGAAGTACAAATTGGCAACATATAGAGACAGTCCCTACCCAACAGTGGGCTCACAGTCTAAAAGGGGGAGACAGAGAACATAACCAAACATACTAACAAAATAAAATAAATAGGATAGATATGTACAAGTAAAATAACTAGAGTAATAAATATGTACAAACATATATACATATAATAAATATCATTATTATTATTCAGGGGCTGGAAACGTTCATATTTTGGGGGGCTTCTTTACAGCAGTCTGTAGAATGAATTCAGTCTCCCACACTACGATAAATTGCGGACTCTCAGCTGTGCTGTTTTAATGCGCCGCTTCAGGGGCATTTTTACCGGTTTCCACCCAAATTTTAGCAACAGAGAGCAGTCGGATGCTTAGAGGCCCAGGAAAAATGGAATCAGAGTCTCTCAGGTGGTAAGATGCTTCTGGGGTATTGCCCTTATGAGTGGTGGCAGAGATTAGAACTCAGCTCCTCTGACTCTCGGGCCTGTGCTCTTTCCACTAGGCCGCATTGAGCACCTACTGTGTGCATAATACTGTACTATGTGCATGGGAGAGTAAAATCCCCTTGAGTTGGCAACCGGAAGGACCTGGGTTCTAATCCTGGCTCCGCCACCTGTCTGTTGTGTGACCGTGGGCAAGTCGCTTCACTTCTCTGTGCCTCAGTGACCTCATCTGTAAAATGGGGATTAAAACTGTGAGCTCAGTGGAAAGAGCCCGGGCTTTGGAGTCAGAGGTCATGGGTTCAAATCCCCGCTCCACCAACTGTCAGCTGTGTGACTTTGGGCAAGTCACTTCACTTCTCTGGGCCTCAGTTACCTTATCTGTAAAATGGGGATTAAGACTGTGAGCCCCCCGTGGGACAACCTGATCCCCTTGTAACCTCCCCAGCGTTTAGAACAGTGCTTTGCACATAGTAAGTGCTTAAAACCGTAATTAATTCTCTGTGCCTCACCATCTGTAAAATGGGGATTAAGATTATGAGCCCTGTGGGGGATGCAGTCTATGTCCACCCTGAGTATTTCATATATCTACCCCAGCGCTTAATACAGTGCCTGACACATAATAAGTACTTAAAAAATGCCATTAAAAAAATTGTTTCTGCTTCCCAGACAGGTGGGCTGTAGCCTCAAGGGCTTGGGTTCCCAAAAGGACTGCTTCCCACAACCGCAGAGCATTTTAAAACAGGAAAAGAAATCTAATTCAGACAGAATTTGCCTGTTTAAACTGATCTGGTTTTGCCTTCCTGGCATGGGCCCGGTATTCAGAGGACCCGAGTTCTAATCCCAGCACCACTGCTTGCCTGCTGTGTGACCTCGGGAAAGTCATTTGACTTTTGTGTTGGTTTCCTCATCTGTAAAATGGGGGCTCAGCACCTGATTTTTGTTGTTGGGGTTTTTTTTTAATGGTGTCTGTTAAACCCGTACTCTGTGCCAGGCACCGTACTAAGTACTGGGGTAGATGCAACCTATTCTCCCTCTCCTCTAGATTGTGAGCTCCATGGTGGGTAGGGGCTGGGTCCGACTTGATTAACTTGTATCTACCCAATGCTTAGTACGCTACTTGACACCGGGTAAGCACTAAACAAATGCCATAATTACTATTATTACTGACAAATGTAACCAGTGTTGAATAAGGAATAATCTTACCTAGTAAACCAACTGATCCTGTCAGTGAATCCACCCCACTTCTGTAGGGGAAGCAGCGTGGCTCAGTGGAAAGAGCGCGGGCTTGGGAGTCAGAGGTCGTGGGTTCGAATTCCAGCTCCGCCACTTGTCAGCTGGGTGACCTTGGGCAAGCCACTCGACTTCTCTGGGCCTCAGTTACCTCATCTGTAAAATGGGGAGTAGGACTGTGAGCCCCAAGTGGGACAACATGATCACCTTGTATCCCCCCACAGTGCTTAGAACAGTGCTTTCCACATAGTAAGTGCTTAACAAATACCATTATTATTATTATCTGAAGGTTGTTGTAGTTTAGCCATATGACTTCATCTTGTTTCACTACTTTCTCACTCCAAATCACAGTTTTATTTTCACCTTTTATTCATATCAGGCCTGAACCTGCCTAGTCAGAGGACCTGGGTTCTAATTCCACCTCCACCACTTGTCTGCTGTGTGACCTCTCTTCTCTTTGCTTCAGTCCCCACATCTGCAGAGTGGGGATTCAGTACCTGTTCTCCCTCCTAGTTACACTCTGAGCCCTATTTGGGATCTGATTCCCTTGTACCTACCCCAGCGCTTAGTACAGTGCTAGACACATAGCAAGTGCTTACCAAATTATCATTATTATAAATGGTTGGATTGTATGATGCGTCCAATTGATTAGCCCACGTGTTAAAAATCATCAATGGATCTCTTCCCAACAGTGACCCCGGAAAGGCATGGAAAGTGCGGAAAAGAAACTACAGCAGCAGTGAAGGTGAAGAAGAGGTGCCCAAGGTCAAGCGAAATAAAAAGGCCATGCAGAAGAAAGAAGCATTTGAGCCACTGGATACGGGCCTTTCTTTGGCAGAAGATGAAGAGTTGGTGCTGCATTTACTCAACAGTCACAGATAATTATTTCTCTCCCCTTCCCTCTTAAAGTCATTGTTGCCATTATGTTGACAAGTGATATAAACACAATTTGTTTTAGGGCACATTGGCTACCCTTCATATTGATAAATGAGTTCTAGGAAGGAAGGATCCTTGTCTCTGGGCAGCAACCAGAAATTACAATAGGTCTGTGCATGCCCTGTCTCCGAATGTGCCCAGGATGTGGTGGTTTTTCAAGGTCTCCGAGCCAGCTTTCTAGTGCAATCCCTCCCTGTCTGTTCCCCGTCTCTCTCCGTTTTAAACGGACAGCTTCTGTTTGAACCTTACCAGGAGAGGTGAAGATCTTCGTTGGTCTTTCGTTTCTAAATTCTTCCCGTAAAACTCCACGTAGCCCCGACAACTGCAACATCTGAAAAGACAAAGAAAGCGGCAGAGGAGTTCCTGAGAAAGGGTATTTTTGTAAGTGGCTGGCGATGAGCAATAAGAGTGTTTCTCACAAAATAAAATGCAGATTTGTTTTCATTTTGTCTGATGCCTTTTTAAGAGAGCCTTCACAGGGGGAAAGTCTTAAGATAAAGATACTTCATCGGTTCCCAGACGATGAGTCTTTCATCATCCCAAATGATTTTCCTAAAAGTCACTGTCATTCCTCTTGCCCTAGCAACTTTCACAGCACCTAGAAAAGCTCCTGTCCTTTCCTGAAAATGATCCACTTACGCGCTTATCCACTTACCCTGTACTCATTTTATATCTGCTTGAGATTTGAACCCCGTTCCTTGTGGTGTAAAAATAACTCATCAGCAAGGCCTTCGGAATGAAAGAATTTCCCTGGCAATTTCCGTTGAACCTGGGTCCAACTGCGTTGTGCAAATTCATTTCTCTCCCTTTCCCTCTCTTTCCTTCCCCTCCACAATCCTCACTTCTGGTAGCAGTAGATTTGTGAAGAACGTGACAGAATCATTTGCTTTGGCCTTTCATTTCTCTCCCTTGTTGGCAGGAACTTTCTGAAGATCGTGAACTTTGTGCTTCCAGAATTTCAGTGCAACACAGCAGACAGACAAACTCTGGGCTGCACAGCAGATACAGGAGAAATTTAGGGAAACAACATCGAGACCTATTTTATTTCCTTAGGCTCCAAAGTATTTGACATCGTTGGACCAGGGTTTTAGCAGTTACTTACAAATAATGCTTCTCTTGGGCTACGGTATGACAGTATATCAGAATCAAAGGCATTTTTTTCCCCTTCATCCGTCACTGAGCGGTCTAAGTCCCGTCATTAAAAGACTGACAGTGCTCTGCACATAGTAAGCGCTCAATAAATACGATTGATGATGATGATGACAGACTGTATTGTGCCAGAGTAGTGTCCATTGTCCCACAAACAGTGTTTGGCACATAGTAAGTGCTTAACAAATACCATCATCATCATAATAATAATTACGGTATTAAGCGCTTACTATGTGCCAGGCACTGTTCTGAGCGCTGGCGTGTTGGACGCGGTCCCTGTCCCACATGGAGCTCCCGGTCTAAGTGGGAGGGAGAACAGGTATTGAAATACCATTTTACAGCAGAAGAAACCGAGGCACAGAGAGGCAAAGTGATTTGCCCAGGGTCACACAGCAGGCAAGTGATGGAGCTGATTAGAATCCAGGCCCTTGCTCTTTCCACTGCCTCCCTATGTTGCTTTTAGATCTGGCCCCCTCACATACAGACACTGCATACTGTTTGGGCCCCGTCTCACCTGTATTATGTGCCCAACTTGTTTCCAAATGACAGGACCGTCACATACAGTCGGGCCCTGGATTCCGGTATCACACTTCATTCTGGGTGGAACGCCGGGAGAATGGATGATGGCCACATTCCTAAGATGCTGTTGGTATGGTGGGCTCAAGCAAGGTGCGTAAAGAAAACATTTTACAGAGTGGGAAGCAGCTCGGCTTAACGGAGAGAGCACGGGTTCTAATCCTGGCTCTGCCACTCACCTGCTGCGTGACTTTGGGTGAATCACTTAACTTCTACGCCTCAGTTTCCTCATCTATAAAATGGGGATTCAGTCCTACCCCCCTCTGACTTAGACTGTGAGCCCCATATGGGACAGGGACTGTGAGCCCACTGTTGGGTAGGGACCGTCTCTGTATGTTGCCAACTTGTACTTCCCAAGCGCTTAGTACAGTGCTCTGCACACAGTAAGCGCTCAATAAATATGATTAATTGATTGACAGGGACTGTGTAAATCCAGCTCTTAGAACACCATCATTATTATTAAAACTTTTATGTCATATATCTACCCCAGTGCTTGCTGCACGGTAAGCACTTAAATATCGTAATCACTATATGTATTATTATAATAAATCAGAAGCAGCATGACCTAGTAGATACAGCACCGGCCTGGGAGCCAGAGGGGCCTGGGTTCTAATCCCAGCTCCAGCACTTCTCTACTGTGAGAACTTGGACAAGTCACTTCACTTCTCTGGGCCTCGGCTACCTCATCTGTAAAATGGGGGTGAAGACTGTGAGCCCCATGTGGGACAACCTGATTACCTTGTATCCCCCCCCAGCGCTTAGAACAGTACTTGGCACATAGTAAGTGCTTAACAAATACCATCAGTATTATTATCAGCGCTTAGAACAGTGCTTGGCACATAGTAAGTGCTTAACAAATACCATCAGTATTATTATCAGCACTTAGAACAGTGCTTGGCACATAGTAAGCGCTTTAACAAATACCATCATCATTAACAATAATAATAATAATAATAATAATAATAATGGCATTAAGTGCTTACTATGTGCAAAGCACTGTTCTAAGCGCTGGAGAGGTTACAAGGTGATGAGGTTGTCCCGCAGTGGGCTCACAGTCTTAATCCCCATTTTCCCGATGAGGTAACTGAGGCCCAGAGAAGTTAAGTGATTTGCCCAAAGTCACACAGCTGACAGTTGGCAGAGCGGGGATTTGAACCCACGACCTCTGACTCCAAAGCCCGGGCTCTTTCCACTGAGCCACGCTGCTTCTCTCATTATTATTGTTATACCTAAGTTGCTTGAATCCATCCCAGTGCTTAGTTCAGTGCCCGGCATAAAGTAGCACTTAACAAATACCTCAATTATTATTATTGCTGTTATTAAGTGATGAAGCGGAGAGACTACAGCGGCTGACAAACGAGTTTGGCATGCAACAGTCTGGAATGGAGTGGTTTGTTTCCAACAAAAGGTTCTGGCAGATAAGAGCCTGGAATGCCCTCCCTCTGCCCATCCGCCAAGCTCGCTCTCTTCCTCCCTTCAAGGCCCTGCTGAGAGCTCACCTCCTCCAGGAGGCCTTCCCACACTGAGCCCCTTCCTTCCTCTCCCCCTCGTCCCCCTCTCCATCCCCCCGCCTTACCTCCTTCCCTTCCCCACGGCACCTGTATATATGTTTGTACATATTTATTACTCTATTTATTGATTTATTTTACTTGTACATATCTATTCTATTTATTTTATTTTGTTAGTATGTTTGGTTTTGTTCTCCGTCTCCCCCTTTTAGACTGTGAGCCCACTGTTGGGTAGGGACTGTCTCTAGATGTTGCCAATTTGTACTTCCCAAGCGCTGAGTACAGTGCTCTGCATATAGTAAGCGCTCAATAAATACGATTGATGATGATAAGAGAGTCCAAGGGGCAAATTAGTAAACGGCTTCAGGCTCCGCAAATGGCTACTAGGATAACGCAAGACAGGATTTACCTGTGGGCAGGGTAGACATCTTCAAACAGTCTCTTCAACTGAGAAGCATTAACTATCCAACAGTAGGCTCCATGTGGGATAGGGATTGGGTCCGATCTGCTTACACTGTATTTGCCCCAGGACTTAGTACAGTGCTTGGCACACGATAAGCACTTAAAAAATACCACGGTTGTGATCATAAAAACACCATTAAGAGCTCATTCTGTGCCAAGCACCGTACTAAGGCCCGGGGTAGATACAAGCTCATCAGGCGGGACACAGCCCTTGGCCCAATCGCTACTTTACTCTGAGGCCCAGAGAAGTTAAGTGACTTGGCCAAGGTCGCCCAGCGGCTGAGGCCGAGAAGCAGGATTAGAAGCCAAGTCCCCTGATTCCCAGCCTCTTTCCACTTGGCCAAAAGAGCGTTCTGAACTAATAGAGAGGGCAGTTGTTGGAATTAAACTCACAAATACCACTACCATTAGGGGCACACCACCAAGAGCTTTCTTTTTACTGGGGCTAGGGTTCCGTTTTTATGCACATTAATGATAATCGTGGTATAATAATAATGATGGCATTTATTAAGCGCTTACTATGTGCAAAGCCCTGTTCTAAGCGCTGGGGAGGTTACAAGGTGATCAGGCTGTCCCACGGGGGGCTCACAGTCTTAATCCCCATTTTACAGGTGAGGGAACTGAGGCGCAGAGAAGTGAAGTGACTTGCCCAAAGTCACACAGCTGACAAGCGGCGGAGCTGGGATTTGAACCCATGACCTCTGACTCCAAAGCCCGGGCTCTTTCCAGTGAGCCACGCTGCTTCGCTTTATACCGCTGCAAGTGGTATGAACACTTGCTATGTGCCAAGCACTGTACTAAGCACTGGGGTAGACGGAAGACAATCAGGTCCCACATGGGGCTCACAGTCTAGGTAGGAGGGAGAACAGCAGCGCGGCTCAGTGGAAATAGCCCGGGCTTTGGAGTCCGAGGTCATGGGTTCAAATTCCAGCTCCCCACTTGTCAACTGTGTCACTTTGGGCAAGTCACAACTTCTCTGGGCCTCAGTTACCTCATCCGTCAAATGGGGATTAAGACTGTGAGCCCCCCCGTGGGACAACCTGATCACTTTGTAACCTCCCCAGTGCTTAGAACAGTGCTTTGCACATAGTAAGCGCTCAGTAAATGCCATTATTATTATTATTATTAACAGGGATTGAACCTCCATTTTGCAGATGAGGGAACTGAGGCCCTGAGACATCTCCAGATTCCCTGACACTGAGTACATCAGCTAGGTCATTTTCCACCGTGCCGAGGTTGCTGGGAAATTTCCATTTGGGAAGATGTTAACATTTGAGAATTTTGTGCAAATTATTTGATCTGTTGAGATGGAATTCACTCATGTTCGTTGGAGAAGCAGTTTATTGGAGAAGCATATTTATGGAGGAGCAGCATGGCTCAGAGGAAAGAGCACAGGCTTGGGAGTCAGAGATCATTGGTTCGAATCCCGGCTCTGCCACATGTCTGCTGTGTGACCTCGGGCAAATCGCTTAATTTCTCTGAGCCTCAGTTACCTCCTCTGTAAAGTGAGGATTAAGATTGTGAGCCCCATGTGGGACAACCTGATCACCTTGTTTCCCCCCCCCCCAGCGCTTAGAACAGTGCTTTGCACATAGTAAGCGCTTAACAAATGCCATTATTATTATTATAGGTCAGAAGAAAAGTCACGGTAAGAATCCGGATTCTAAGGATCACAGAGATGGAAGAGACCTCATACTCTGTCCATCGTACCACAATCCCTGGAATTTCCTGGATGGTCTCCCATCTTAAATACTAGCAAGCCAAGGTGAGCTCAGATTCCAAAACAGCCCCAGGGTGGACTCACCCGCGCCGGCAAGCTGGATGCGAGATTTAGCCACAGCAAATCTAAATAGGAATAAAGCGGCTGCAGCCACCTTGCCTTCAGGGCCACAGGAAAACAAAACAGAAAAGGAGAGATGAATCAGGAAAGGGGACCTCAAGTGAAACACGCCTGGGGAGGACTTGGGTTTGGGAGCCCCTTCCGCAAGTGAGCTTCAGCAGACATGAGGCTTTAAGAAAATATCTTGGTGTTTTTTCAAGCTGAGCGCATTGAGAATTCTTGTTGGAATTCTCCTTTTAGACTGTGAACCCAATGTTGGGTAGGGACTGTCTCTATACGTTGCCAATTTGTACTTCCCAAGCGCTTAGTACAGTGCTCTGCACGTAGTAAGCGCTCAATAAATATAATTGATTGATTGTTGGTGCTTGGCTCGTGCCCATTCGGGAGAATATCAGGCAAAATCCCTTTTGTTACTTACCGAATGTCTGAGATCAGATTAACCCCGCAGGCCTGCCATTTTACAAGATTAGCATAGCATCTCGGCTTTTGGTGTTGGCTATAAAATATGGATATGTTCAAGTAAATTGTGGCACGATACTGAGATCCCTTGAAAATGAGAGGTCATCTTGGTCAATCAATCAATCAATCGTATTTATTGAGCACTTACTGTGTGCAGAGCACTGTACTAAGCGCTTGGGAAGTACAAGTTGGCAACATGTACAGTCCCTACCCAACAGTGGGCTCACAGTCTCCTTACTGCCCTATCACTCGTCACCCCAATGCATTGTTTTTTCTTTCTAAATGTTTGCCATTCTCAAATAACCTCTTTTACACAGTCACCGTTAGCCACTAAAGAGGAAATAATGTGCCAACAAAATGCCTGTGTGTACAGTTCTTTCATTTTTCCATGCTCCCTGTTCCCTGATGGTGGCATAATCTGGTTCCGTGGGAAGAAATGGCATATATCAATCGATCAATCAGTGGTACTTATTGATCACTTATACTTGTAGTATTTGTTAAGAGCTTACTATGTGCCAGACATTGTACCAAGCACTGGGGTGGATACAAGCAAACGGGTTGGACACAATCCCTGTCCCAGGTGGGGTTCCCAGTCTCAATCCCCATTGAGGAAACTGAGGCAAGGAAAAGTAAAGTGAGTTGCCCAAGGGCACAAAGCACTCAAGTGGCAGAGTCAGGATTAGAACCCATGACCCTATTGACCAACTTGTACTTCCCAAGCGCTTAGTACAGTGCTCTGCACACAGTAAGTGCTCAATAAATACGATTGATTGATTGATTGACCTTATGACGCCCAGGCCCGTGCTCTCTTCCTTACGTCATGCTGCTTCTGCAGAGACTAAAGCTGCAGAAACACACTATGCCAATAAGCATTGTTCATTTACCTACTCCCGGGAATCAATTGATCAATCATTTATTGGTTTACAAATCACTTAGCCAATGTCACCATTATTATTATCTCCCGCATTGGATCATGAGCTCCTGGGGAGAAGGGGACGTGCGTCTTGCCATTGTGGCACTTTCCCAAGTGTTGGAAAAACAGCCCGGCCTGGTGGGAAGAGCATGTGCCTGGGTGTCAGAGGCCCTGGGTTCTAATTCCAGCTCTGCCACTTGTCTGCTGTGTGACCTTGGACAAGTCACTTCACTTCTCCTTGCCTCAGTTTCCTCATCTGTAAAATGGGGATTCAATACCTAGTTTCCCTCCTACTTTGACTGCGCATTCAGATTGGGACTGGACTATCCCGTATCTACCCAAGCGCTTAGTACAGTGCTTGGCACACAATAAGTGCATAAATACCACAATTATTACTATACATTCAGTAGACGCTCCATAATTACCACTGCAGTGGATCAACTGAATCTCGGAATCTCCGTTATACAGATCATGAAATGATAAGATAAAGAAAAAAGAGATAAAGATAATGAAAAGATAAAGTGTTCTGCACACAGTAAGTGCTCAATAAATACGATTGATTGAATGAATGAATGAATGAATGAACGACCGACCAGAAGCACAACTCTTAATAAGAACAGCAGTGAAGCTGTAGAATGGGTTTGCCTGACAGTTCAAATTCTTAGGAAAATCTCAGATTCCAACTGCCAGTAAACAGCAGTAATAATTCTGGTATTTCATTCAGTCGTATTTATTGAGCGCTTACTGTGTGCAGAGCACTGTACTAAGCGCTTCGTTAAGCGCTTACTGTGTGCCAGGCACTCTACCAAGCACTGAGGTGGATACAAGCAAATCAGGTTGGACACAGTCGCTGTCCCCTAAGGGGCTCACACAGTTTCAATCCCCATTTTACAGATGAGGTAACTGAGGGAGTGAAGTGACTTGCCCAGGGTCACACAGCAGGTAAGTGGCAGAGCCAGAGTTAGAAGCCATGACCTTCTGAATTGTGTGCTCTTTCCCCTACACCATGCTAATTCTCTGAGTAATTCCCCCTTTTAGACTGTGAGCCCACTGTTGGGTAGGGACTGTCTCTATATGTTGCCAATTTGTACTTCCCAAGTGCTTAGTACAGTGCTCTGCACATAGTAAGCGCTCAATAAATACGATTGATGATGATGATGATGATGAGTACAGTCAATACAGTGTCCCTGATAAAGGGGGTTGGCGGAAGAATGAGGAAAAAACCCACCAAATCATCTAAGAATCTGATTTCAGGATCTTTCGAATTGATTAAGCTCAGGCTGCGTAATTCAGTCACAGCAAGACTTCGTTAATGGCCCTGGAAGTGTCAAGGTTCATTAGTATTATCCAGGAATGATTTTTTTTTTTTCAGTTTAGTGACTGTGTGAGCAACTGTGACGAAAATCAAGGCTAGGGAGTGTTTATTTGGACAGATATAATTGCTTTCACTCTTCTGATTAAGCAAATAAATGGAGTGTACTGTACTGACGAGATACAAGACTTTCCTGCTGCTTCTTACTACTCTGTTTTTGCTGAGATGTGAGATGAGGCCCCTGGAGGGCTTTGTTCCAGACTGCTTTTTTTTTTTTTTTCCTGCACCAGAGCTATTGAGTTGACAGAAAATGATGATTAGCCAGGCTCAGGTGTGTCTAAAGAAATTAGGTTTAAAAAATAACCTTGGTATGGGTTTCTCAGTGGGTATGAGATAATCAATCGCTAGACTATATCAAGTGTGTAAACTGTGCAGAGCACTGTACTAAGCACTTGGAAGAGTATAAGAAAATTAGCAGACAAGATTCCTGCCCTCGGGGAGCTAAAATCTATCAATCAACAGCATTTATTAAACACTTCATGGGCAGAGGACTATACTAAGTGCTAATCTAGCTGGGGCAGATAGACGCTAAAATAGAGAGAGGAGAAACATCCTGCTTACCTTTTAGGCAGAATATGAACTATGAATGAAAGTGGTAGCAAATTCCCAAAACATCCTGACATTTGAAAAGGAAGCTTAATTTGCTTTGCTGTTTTTCAGGGCAACTTCCTATATAAATAATGAGGGTAAAATTTGGTAAGTGCTTATTATAGGTCAAGCACTGGGGTAAATATTAATATAAGATAACTAGTTCAGACACAAGGTCATCCCTCATTGTGCTCAGAGTCTCAGTAGGAGGGAGAACAGGTATTGAAACCCGATTTTATTGATGAGGAAACAGAGGCACGGAGATGTGAAATGTTTTGACCATGGTCACACAGCAGGCCTTCCCTGACTAAGCCCTTCTTTCCTCTTCTCCCACTCCCTTCTGCATCACCCAGACTTGCTCCCTTTATTCTCTGTCCTCCCCCTCTAGACGATATGCTCACCGTGGGCAGGGAATGTCTCTGTTTTTTGTTACAGTTTACTTTCCCAAGCATATAGTACAGTGCTCTGCACCAGATAAGTGCTCAATAAATACGATTGACTGACAGGTGAGTGGCAGATCCTGGATTCATTCATTCATTCAATCGTATTTATTGAGCGCTTACTATGTGCAGAGCACTGTACTAAGCGCTTGGGAAGTCCAAGTTGGCAACATATAGAGACGGTCCCTACCCAACAGCGGGCTCACGGTCTAGAATGGGGAGACAGAGAACAAAACAAAACATATTAACAAAATAAAATAAGTAGAATAAATATGTACAAGTAAAATGCATTCTAATCTAGGCTCCGATACTTGTGTGCTGTGTGACCTTGGGCAAATCACCTCACTTCTCTGTGACATCTGCAAAATGGGGATTCGACAGAGGTCTTCGAATACATGAAAGATTTAATGAGGGCACTATTTTATTATTATTATTATGTACTTAAAATGAACGAAGCACTACACTAAGTACTGCACATTTACACAAAAATTAATTCAAACCCAGTCCCTGTCCGTAATCCTAACCCTAGTTAGGGCTCACGATGTAAATGGGTAAGGATTGATAGCTAAAAAAAAACGAGAAGCAGCAGGTAAGTCACTTCATTTCTCCCTACTTCAGTTCCCTCATCTGTAAAATGGAGATTGAGACTGTGAGCCACGTGGGACAGGGATTGTGTCCAACTGGATTATCTTATATTCATTCAGTCGTATTTACTGAGCGCTTACAGTGTGCAGAGCACCATCCAGCGCTTAGTATAGTGCCTGGCACAGGGTGAGCACTTAACAAATACCATCATTATTATTAGTATCAGAATAGAAGCCAAATAGTGGCAGTGAGTTAAAGCTCAATAATCACCAAAAGAAGGACTCCCAATCACTTGCTTTTCCACTAGGCTTCGCTGCTTAGATTGTGAACCCCGTGTGGGAGAGGATTTTTATCTTATATTCACTCCATCGCTTAGCACAGAGTAAGCGTTTCCTAAATACCATCCTATTAATCGTTCTAACGCTGGTCTTTTTTGGAGGGAAAATGGGCGTAAGAAGAACAGGAAAAGAAGAGAAGTTTGAAAACCAGTGATCCAGTTTGGAAGAATCATTCCTAGGAAAAAAACCTGAGGATTGCCCTTTGGCAAGTTAGGTGATAAATTCCTTGAGAGTAGGAACAACCTCTCAGTTGAATTTTAACCAGCCATTAGCACAGTGCTCGGCACACCCGAGGCATTCTGTAAATTCCACAGGCTTACTGGTGTGACTGGGAAATGCTAGATCCCTGTCTAAAAGGTGCTGTTGTACTTTTTGAGATACTTCGTCCAGTGGAAATATCTATTTTTAATAAGTGTCTGCATGGGGCAAGATGCATATGCCAAGCAAATGTCTGCAGGGATCACACTAGGCAAACTAAACAGTTCTTTCTGAAAAAATCTCCTTTGAGAGCCTGAAGTCAACCAGCCTTCCTGATTGCTGCTGGGCAATATTTAGGCTTTTCTACTCACCTCAGGCTTATAAAGTCTGGAAAAATAACAGTCCAATCAAATCTCCCTTTAGACTATAAGCTTCATGGGGAAAGGGATCATGCCTGCCAAATCTACTATATTGTATTCTCCCAAGGGCTTAATACTCTGTACATAGTAAGTGCTCTGTAAATACCACTTAGTAGAAGCAGCATGGCAAAGTGGAAAGGGCACAGGCCTTAGAAGGTCATGGGTTCTAATCCCAGCCTTGCCCATTGTCTGATTTGTGACCTTGGGCAAGTCACTTCACTTCTCTGGGCCTCAGTTCCCTCATTTGTAAAATGGGTACTGAGACTGTGAGTCCTACTTGAGACAGGGACTGTGTCCAATGCAATTGGCTTGTATCCACCCCAGTGCTTAGTACAGTGCCTGGCACATTGTTAAGCACTTAACAAATACCATAATTATTATTATTACTATTAGTATTATTAGAACAGTGCTCTGCACATAGTAAGGGCTTAACAAATGCTATCATTATTATTACCACTGATTGACTGACTGATAAAATGAGACATTCCTCCATCAGTAGTAACAGTGAGGAGAAGCAATGAATAATTACAGAGGCAGCTGTTTTGTATAAATCCTTCCAACTAAAGCCTTCATTTCCCCTACTCTATTTCCTTCTTCCTTAATGTCTGTCTCCCCTTCTAGACTGTAGGCTTGCTGTGGGCAGGGAATGTGTCTCTCTATTTAAGAGAAGCAGCATGGCTCAGTGGAAAGAGCACAGGCTTTGGAGTCAGTGGTCATGGGTTCAAATCCCGGCTCCAGCTGTGTGACTTTGGGGAAGTCACTTAACTTCTCTGTGCCTCAGTTACCTCATCTGTAAAATGGGGATTAAGACTGTGAGCCCCCCATGGGACAACCTGATCACCTTGTAACCTCCCCAGCTCTTAGAACAGTGTTTTGCACTTAATAAATGCCATTTTTATTATTATTATTGTTGGATTGTACTCTCCCAAGCAGTTAGTACTGTGCTCTGCATACAGTAAGCACTCAATACATACAATTGAATGAATGAAGAACACTTGGTTCGGTACCCTTTAAGCACTTGATATTTACCTCATCCTCAACCCCATAACACTTAATACTTAGCATACAGTAAGCACTCAATACATACAATTGAATGAATGAAGAACACTTGGTTCGGTACCCTTTAAGCACTTGATATTTACCTCATCCTCAACCCCATAACACTTAATACTTAACACTTAACATAACATAACACTTAACACATGATAACACTTAAGTACATAATTTTGATGTCTGTCTCTCCTAGTCTGAAAGCTTCTTGTGGGCAGGGAATTTGTCTACCACCTTTTTTTTTTAAAATGGTATTTGTTAATTACTTACTATGCATCAAGCACTGTTGTAAATGCTGGGGCAGATACAGATTAATCAGGTTGGACACAGTCCCTGTTCCACATGGGGCTCACAGCCTGAGTGAGAACAGGCATTTCATCCCCATTTTATAGCTGAGAAAAAGTGAGGCACAGAGGAATTAAAAGTAACTTGCCCAAGTTTGTACAGCAAGCAATGGACAGAGCCAGAATTAGAACCTGGGCCCCTAAATTCCCAGGTCAGTACTGTTTCCACTGGGCCATCATCATCATCAATTGTATTTATTGAGCGCTTACTGTGTGCAGAGCACTGTACTAAGCGCTTGGGAAGTCCAAGTTGGCAACATATAGAGACAGTCCCTACCCAACAGTGGGCTCACCGTCTAAAAGGGGGAGACAGAGAACAAAACCAAACATACTAACAAAATAAAATAAATAGAATAGATATGTACAAGTAAAATAAATAAAGAGTAATAAATATGTACAAACATATATACAGGTGCTGTGGGGAAGGGAAGGAGGTAAGATGGGATGCTGTTTCTCTACTGCTGCTTCTCTGCTTTACAGAAGCAGTGTGGCTTTGTGGAAAGAATCAGGTTTGGGAGTCAGAGAACGTGGGCTCTAATCCCAGCTCTGCCACTTGTCTGCTCTGTGACCTTGGGCCAGCCACTTAACTTCTCTATGCCTCAGTTACCTCATCTGTAAAATGGGAATTAAGACTGCAAGGCCCACGTGGGACAACCTGATTACCTTCTATCTCCTGGAGCCCACTGTTGGGTAGGGACTGTCTCTATGTGTTGCCAATTTGTACTTCCCAAGCGCTTAGTACAGTGCTGTGCACACAGTAAGCGCTCAATAAATACAATTGAGGATGCTGATGATGATGGAGCGCTTGGAACAGTGATCGGCATACAGTAAGGACTTAACAAATATCGTAATTACGATTATCAGTACTGTATTGAACTCTCCCAAGCTGTTAGTGCAGTGCTCTGCACACAATATATGCTCAGCAAATACCATAGATTGACTGATTTGGTCTTTATTAAACACAGTATATACCTCCTTCAGACTATCACAGCAGGAACTAAATAATCAAAGAGAAGGGAATGGTGAGGAGGGAAGGAACTGCTTCTTCAGCCAAAACCACAGACAGGCTTCCTTTCTTTGAGGTAGCAATTTGGCTGCTATCTGAACTAGCAGATTAGAACTGGCATATTAGCAGATGTACTGTACTCTCCTAAGCGCTTAGAACAACGTTCTGCCTATAGGAAGTGCTTGCTAAATATCATTAATTGATCGATAAAAAGCAAGGCAAGAAAAGAACCAGCAGTGACTGACCCTGGCCTGTTAGAAGGCTTTTATTTTTAATTTTATCTGGAAAAGGACAACTCACATTTTCTTTTTTGAAACTTTTCCCTTAAGGAATATTCCTTAATAATTGTATTTGCTAAGAATAAAAATAATAATTCTGGTGTTTGTTAAGTGCTTACTATGTGCCAGGCACTGTACGAAGCGCTGGAGTGGATAAGCAAATTGGGTTGGACATAGTCCCTGTCCCATGTGGGGCTCACGGTCTCAATCCCCATTTTAGGTAACTGAGGCACAGAGAATAATAATAATAATGTTGGTGTTTGTTAAGTGCTTACTATGCACCAAGCACTGTTCTAAGCACTGGGGTAGATACAAGGTAATTAGGTTGTCCCATGTGGGGCTCACAGTCTTAATCCCCATTTTACAGATGAAAAATTTTACACATTTCATTCGCTCGCTCATTTGACTGTATTTATCGAGAGCTTACCAGGTGCCCGGCACTGTACTGAGCGCTGGGGCGAGTATGACACAACGATAATACATTGCCTGCCCACCAGGAGCTTACAGCCTAGAGGGAAGTGAAGTGACTTGCCCAGGGTCACTCAGCAGACAGATGGCGGAGCCGGGATTAAAACCTTCTGCCTCCTGGGCCCATTCTTTATCCACTACTCGATACTGTTTCCCAAAAGTACTTACTATGTATCAGGCACTGTTCTAAGCACTCGGGTAGAGATAATATAAGCAGATTTGGACACAATCTTTGCCCCACATGGTGCTCACCGCCTAACGGGGAGAGACAGCAGGTATTTAATCCCCATTTTATAGATGAGGAAACTGAAGCACAGAGAGGTTAAGCGACCTGCCCAACATCACATAGCCAGGTTCCCAAATAATAATAATAATAATAATAATAATGGCATGTGGCAGAGCAGGGATTAGAACCTATGACCTCTGATTCCAAAACCCGTGCTCTTTCCACTGAGCCACGCTGCTTCTCACATACTCTGGGAATATCCCGGCACTCGGGAGCCTCGGCATCCTTCTCCAGCAGACCGCTCCCGCTGCCTTCCCGGGATTCCCCCTGGGCTCTCTCTGTCCCCACCTGCCTCCCCCGACCCTGGAGGCCAGAGAGGAGACAAAACCCCTGCTGCTGGAGGTTCATTCATTCATTCAATCGTACTTATTGAGCGCTTACTCTGTGCACAGCACTGTACTAAGCGCTTGGGAAGTACACGTCGGAAGCTCACCGTGACCACGGCTGGAACTGTGGGCTCCGAGCCAAGAAAGGCCGGAAATTCTGCTTTTCCTTCTACAGCCCCTACTGACCTTTGATGTTTGTTTTTTATCATCTTGATGTTTTGTTTCATCTCTCCTTATGTTTCCATCACCACTCCCCTCTCTCCACTGTATAATTTTTAGATTGCGAGCCTCCGAGGGCCAGAGGCCTTGCTTAATTTCTACCTTTCCATGCTTTTCCAGTGATTACTATAGTGTTCTGCACACCACAAATGGTTAATAAATACTATTATTATTACTACTAAATAGTGGAGATGGGATTACAACCGAGGTCCCCTGAGTCCTAGGCCCTTACTTTCTACTAGGCCATGCTTCTTCTAATCCACATTCCTTATCTCACTCTTTAGGGTTGAATCTAACGCTCTCCTTTAGTGTCTGCACATCCTTTTTTGTCTCGTCATCTCCCTTTCTCTTCCTCTTCTCTCCCCCTGCCATTTTCTTCCTTCTGCCTTTCCTTTCGCTCCCCTTCTTCACTCTCTCCCTCTTCAGTTTCCCTCTCCCTTCATCCTTCCCTTCTCTCCTCTTCCCTTTCCCTCTCGTGGCACAGTGGATAGAGCACAGGCCTGGGACTCGGAAGATCATGGGCTCTAATCCCCGCTCCGCCACTTGACTGCCAGGTGACCTTGGGCCAGTCTCTTCACTTCTCTGTGCCTCAGTTACCTCACCTGCAAAATGGGGATTGAGACTGTGAGCTCCACGCGGGACCGGGACTGTGTCCAACCTGATTTGCTTGTATCCACCCCAGTACAGTGCCACAATTATTATTATTTCTACTTCCCCTCCTCCTCCCCACCTCCCCTTTATCCCTTCTCTCTCTCTCATCCTCCCTTTCCCTTCCCCTCCTCTTCTCCCATTCCCCTCTTTCCTCCTCCCCCTCTGTTCCTCCTCTCTCCCTTTTCCTCTCTCTCCCTTTCCCCTTTTGATTCTTTCCCCCTGTACCCCTGGTGCTACTGGTAGAGCTGGTTATGGGATCTGGGAGACCCAGTACCGAATCCTCATTTTCCAAAGTATCCGTCTGGGGCTTGGGCATTGTCCAAGACATTACCAGCCCCCAGAACTAAACAGGAATCTCAGATGCCATTCCTACTTCCACTGGAACCTGAAACCCACAAAGTAAATGATCTATCTGCTGCTGCCGTGTTGATAAAGTTGGCCCTTTGGGGATGAATTTCTTCACAGCTACATCAGAAGGCGGTGTTAAATTACTTGTATTTTATGTGTAAACACTCCACTGAAATTGTCATTTATCACCTGCAGGGATGCAAATTTGCTCCACTGATGTTATTAGAAGTCAGCCTTTGTCTGTGGTGTTACATTCTGGCTTGACAAGTGTTTAATTCCAGGTGATTCCAGCTTCTGCTACAGCCTGACTTCTTTATAGCATTTTGTTCCCTTGTCAGTTCAGTAGGGTTGACTTGGGACTGTAGAGAATGTTTTTCTCCTTTGGGGTGGGGTGAGGGGGCTTCCTTTTCAGTAAAACAGATCCGATCTTAGTTTTGTTTTTCATTCTCAATTTCATAAGCGGCAGCCATTTAAAACTCCTTCCGACCATTACCCCGAGGAGCATCGCTGGGCTCTTGGAAGCCGCCATATACATCAATCGAGGGCATTTATTGAGCACTTACTGTGTGCAGAGCACTGTGCTAAGCACTTGAGAGGGCATAACAGAATTAGCAGACATTTTCCCTGCCCATAACGAGCTGACAGCCCGGAATGGGAGATATACCTCAATATAAATAAAGAATTTATATTACTATAATACTATGTATATTATATTACTACATTTATATATATTACTA